>NC_091064.1:165906149-166218093 GCF_000393655.2 Nicotiana sylvestris | reverse complement strand
TTATCTATGTCCTTGCCTGAGTCACCATCTCTTAACTCATCTGAGTCTCTAAATCCTAATGAATCTATTGAGTCTTCTAATCTTGATATAAATAAAGGAATTCAAGAAAGTAATCCACCATTGCAGGTTTATTCCAGAAGAAAGAGGCTAACTGATCAAACTACTCAACCACAATTATCTCCACATGTTCCTACTCCTAATACCTATCTTGAACCTGTTGAACCATCAGAAACACCAAACCAAACTGATCATGAAGATCATAACCAACCAAATGATCTTGACCTTCCCATTGCACTTAGAAAAGGAACCAGAACCTGCACACAACACCCTTTGTGCCTTTCCTTGACATATCAAAACCTATCCCCAAGCCATAAAGCTTTTCTTAGTAACCTCCACACAATTCCTGTTCCAAAAAATTTGTCTGAAGCATTAGGCAACAAAGAGTGGGAAGAAGCTATGAAGGTGGAAATGGAAGCATTGCAGAAGAATAAAACTTGGGAAATGATGGAATTACCAAAAGGGAAAAAGCTGGTAGGGTGTAGATGGGTGTTTACCGTGAAATACAAGTCCGATGGGTCTATAGAAAGATTTAAAGCACGTTTGGTAGCAAAGGGTTACACACAGACCTATGGAATTGATTATTTGGAGACTTTTGCCCCAGTGGCAAAAATGAATACAGTGAGGATCTTATTGTCATTGGCGGCGATTTTTAATTGGAACCTACAACAATTTAATGTTAAAAATGCTTTTCTACATGGAGATTTAGATGAGGAGATCTATATGGAGGTACCACCTGGTTTTGAAAGCAAGAAGGGAATGATATGTAGACTGAAGAAGGCACTCTATGGGCTAAAGCAATCACCCCGTGCATGGTTTGGAAGATTTACAAAGGTTATGATCAAGCTAGGCTATCGACAGAGTCAAGGAGACCACACCTTGTTCATAAGGCACTCAAAAACAGGAAAGGTAACTGCTCTACTAGTCTATGTAGACGATATCATAGTAACAGGTGATGATTCAGAGGACTAACACAATTTGAAGAATTCTTTACTCAAGGAATGTGATATCAAAGATCTTGGAAAATTAAAGTATTTTTTGGGAATTGAAGTAGCACATTCTAAACAAGGAATCTTTATTTCCCAACAAAAATATGTGCTTGATTTGTTGAAAGAAACAGGAAAATGAGGGTGTAAACCAGTGGCCACACCAATTGAATATAATCATGGGTTGTGTAATTCTCCAGAAGATTCTGTGGTAGATAAAGGCTCGTATCAAAGGCTTGTAGGGAAATTGATCTACTTGTCCCATACAAGGCCAGACATTGCTTTTGATGTAAGTGTCGTTAGCCAATTTATGCATGACCCTAGAGAAATGCATCTCCAAGCGGCGAACAGGATTCTACAATATCTTAAAGGAAGCCCCGAAAAAGGAATACTATTCAGAAGAGGAGGAGACATGGTTTTAGAGGCTTATACTGATGCGGATTATGCTGGTTCATTAGTGGATCGAAGGTCAACTTCTGGATACTGTACCTTTTTAGGAGGAAATCTTGTGACTCGGAGAAGTAAAAAACAGAATGTGGTGGCCAGATCAAGTGCAGAATCCAAGTTCAGATCTATGGCGATGGGAGTTTGTGAGTTGTTATGGTTAAAGATAATCCTTGATGATTTGAAGACAAGATGAGAAGGACCTATGAGACTATATTGTGACAATAAATCAGCAATAAGTATAGCTCATAATCCTGTACAGCATGATCGCACTAAGCATATTGAGGTAGATAGACACTTCATTAAGGAGAAATTAGATAGTGGATTCATCTGTACACCATTTGTATCTACAAAAGATCAGTTGGCCGATGTTTTAACAAAAGGACTGCCAAACAATGTGTTTCAAGACCTGATAAGCAAGCTAGGAATGGAAGATATCCATTCACCTGCTTGAGGGGAGTGTTGAATGATAGAGAATTTCCAAGAAGATATTCTCCATATCAAGATTTGATCCTCTAAGATTTGTCCATATCAAGTTTTGATTCTCTAAGATCTTTCCATATCAAATTTTGATTCTTTGTTTTATTTTATTTTGTATAATCCCAGATTTTATGGGATTTTGTTTCTAACCTCTTCTTGTATATAAAGCCATGTATATGACATTCAAATATATGAATGAAATTATTCAAGTTTCTTACTCTTTCCACAATCTATCTATAGGGGACAGACTAACTCTGATTAACTCTATACTAGATGCCTTGCCTACTTATATGATGTCTCTTTTTCCAATCTCAGTCAATATAGTGAAGAGAATTGATGCCTTAAGAAGGAATTTCCTATGGGAAGGCAACAGTGAGAAGAAGAAGTTCCACCTGGTTAATTGGAGCTCTGTGACTACTAGCAAAAAGGCAGGGGGACTGGGAATAAAAAACATAAGAATTCAGAATCAGAGTTTGATGATAAAGTGGCTAGAAGTTTGCAGCAGATGAACAATCACTGTGGACGGAGGTTGTTACGGAGAAATACGGAACGAAAGGAAAATGGACAACCAAATCAGTGAGAACTCCATATGGTGTTAGTGTGTGGAAGTCAATTAGGAATCCGTGGCCAAAACTGATTAACAAATTCAAGTTCAAGGTAGGAAATGGTAGGAAGATTTCACTGTGGGATGACAATTGGCTAGGACAAGGACCATTGAAGGATCTCTTTCCTGACATATATTCCTTGAATCAGCAACAAGTAACATTACACGAGGCATGGACTAATCAGGGATGGAATCTTACATTCAGAAGATTGCTAAATGATTGGGAGATTGAAAGAGTAACTGACTTTTACAATACTTTGGAGCGATTCAGTGGTACCAACTCTAATCAAGATCTTATCGTATGGTAAAGGAATAGGCAGGGGAGGCTTTCGTTGGGTCTGCTTACAAGGAATTCAACTTGTCTAACAACCAGGTTGGTCCATGGAAGATGATATGGAAAGTAAAAATTCCATACAAGGTTGCTTGCTTTACATGGATACTGGCAAAAGAGGCAGTACTAACACAGGCCAACTTAATCAAAAGAGGATTCCACCTGTGTTCTAGATGTTACTTATGTGGAGAGGAGGCAAAAACAATTAGCCATCATTTTTTGCACTGCAAACTCACTGTACAACTATGGAGAATCTTCATCAGCTTAAGGGGAATTTCATGGGCAATGTCGGGAAGAATTAATGATGTTCTAACTTGCTGGAATAAAGAGGGCAACATTTCAAGCTATAAAGAGAGATGGAGAATAGTTCCAGCATGCATATGGTGGACAATCTGGGAAGAGAGAAACCAAAGATGTTTTGAAGACAAGTCCAGTAACATCCAGAAGATAAAGATGAAATGTTTGGCTCTTTTCTATTTTTGGTGTAAAGGAAAGTTTATGGAGGATCATGAATCCATTTTTGATGTTCTAGATTCCTTGTGAGATGACCAAGGTTTTATGGGCACTTTCTTTGTAAATATGGGTGTTAGCGGAAACATAAAAGAAAGACCACAAGATTTAACGTGGTTCGGATCAAAATAACCCTACGTCCACCAGAGAACAGTTGCCTTTTTAATATTAACAAAGGAAGGGGAGATTTCCCAATTACACTTAACAGAATTTCTCTCTTAAATCTCTACTCACTATAATATATTGTATTATTTTTGGGATGGTTTCTACAAATGAAGGAGTGCATCTATTTATAGAGGTAAAGACCTCCTCTTGATGTCATGGGTGACATCAAAAGAGGAAGCTTCCTCCTAGCATCCACACCAACTCTTTCCATCAACTCTTCCAATTGGCATGCCATTGTTGACTAAACATAAACCAACACTTTAAATCTCCACCTTTGTTTGCGTTTCGAGCGTGCGTGTGAACAACTCTGGCCAAAACTTTTAAGCTTACTGGGCAACCCCGTTGTAAGAAATAAGAAGAATCAAACCATTGTTGAACATACCACCTCCACCTAACAACTGTTCTCTTTGGAGTTGTATCAGTTGATGCACACACCCGCCAAGTCCTTGCAGTGTGCAAACTTAGCGAGCGGGACTATCCTGGTCAACATGTCAGCAGTATTACCGTCTGTGATAACCTTCACGACCTTGATAGTTCCCTCTTCAACAACATCTCGAATAAAATGAAATCTGACATCAATGTGTTTAGTGCGCTCATGAAATCTCTGATTTTTCATTAGATGAATAGCACTCTGACTATCACATCTAAGAGTTGATTCCAGCTGAACCAAACTCAATTCCGCTACTAAACTTTTCAACCAGATAGCTTCCTTTACCGCCTCCGCTGCTGCCATGTATTCTGCTTCTGTCGTAGACAAAGCGACAATCGACTGCAAAGTCGACTTCCAACTGACGGCACTGCCAACGAGGGTAAAGATGTATCCAGTTGTGGACCTTCTTCTGTCAAGATCTCCTGCATAGTCAGAATCTACATAACCGAGAATTGAAATACCTCCACCACTTTTTCGAAAGGTCAGACCAACACCAGAAGCTCCTTTGAGATATCTCAATATCCACTTGACAGCTTCCCAATGCCTCTTTCCTGGGCTGGACATGTATCTACTTACCACACTTACAGATTGAGCAATATCTGGACGTGTGCATACCATAGCATACATAATGCTACCAACTGCACTGGCATAAGGAATCTTTGACATATGCTCCACCTCATCCTCGGACTGAGGCATTTGTAACTCTGAAAGTTTAAAATGAGGAGCTAATGGTGTACTTACAGGCTTGCACGTATGCATATTGAATCTCTTGAGAACCCTTTCAATATACCTCTTCTGAGAAAGATGTACAACACCGTCTTCTCTTGAAATCTCCATACCAAGGATTTTCTTTGCAGCTCCTAAATCCTTCATGTCAAATTCCTTACTCAACAGTTTCTTCAAAGCATTTATCTCTGTAATGTTGTTAGCAGCAATAAGCATATCATCAACATACAACAGTAAATAAATCATTGAGTTACCAGACATCTTCTTGTGATACACACAGCTATCAAATGCACTCCTTGAGAATTCATGTGTAGTCATGAATGCATCAAACCTCTTGTACCACTGTCTAGGGGATTGCTTCAAACCATACAAAGACTTCTTTAGTTGGCATACGTGATCTTCTTTTCCCTCAGCTAGGAAACCTTCAGGTTGATCCATATAGATTGTCTCTTCTAGATCACCGTGTAAGAAAGCAGTTTTGACATCAAGCTGTTGAAGCTCCAAGTCAAATTGTGCAACCAATGCTAGTAGCACGCGAATTGAGCTATGCTTCACGACCGGAGAGAAAATCTCATTGTAGTCAATTCCCTCCTTTTGGCTGAAACCTTTTGCAACCAATCTCGCCTTGAACCTAGCATCTTCCACTTCAGGAATTCCCTCTTTCTTTCGGTAGACCCACTTGCATCCAACTGTCCTCTTCCCCTTTTGTCTTTTCACTAAGACCCATGTCTGATTCTTGTGAAGAGACTCCATCTCTTCAGTCATGGCTAACCGCCATTGTGCGGCATCCTTGCAAGAAGTTGCTTCAATATACGAGGAGGGCTCCAGATCTTTAATCTCTTCTTGTGCAGCTACGAACGCATATGCAATCAAGTTTGCTTGATTTATAAGGCGTTCCGGTTCTCGTGTCTGCCTCTTCTCCCTCCCCTTCGCAATTGTGTATGGTTCATTGACAGCAAGTTCTTCAACGCCTACATCTTCTGACTCATCTTTAACCTGAGTCTCTTGATCCTTTTCCTTGGCAAGCTCCACCGGAAGCTCCACCTGCTCGTTGTTCTTGTTTCCTGAAAACTCCACGGAAACTTTACGGGGATCAAGTATAGAGGATTCATCGAAGGTGACATCTCTACTAACTATAAATTTGAGTAAAGACAAACACCAAAGTTTGTACCCTTTTACTCCATCCACATACCCTACGAATATGGCCTTCTTAGCCCTTGGTTCAAGCTTTCCTTCATTAACGTGATAATAAGCTGGACACCCAAATACTCGTAAGTATGAATAGTTAGAGGGTTCACCTGACCATACCTCATTCGGAGTCTTAAAGTCAATTGCCGATGCTGGAGATCGATTGACAATATGAGCAGCAGTGTGAACTGCTTCAGCCCAAAATACTTTGGACATTTTGGCTTGTAGGAGCATACAACGAGCCTTTTCAAGAAGAGTTCTGTTCATTCTCTCGGCAACTCCATTCTGCTGTGGGGTATGCCTGACAGTCCTATGTCTTGAGATCCCATGAACCTTGCAGAATTCATTAAACTCTTCATTGCAAAACTCCAAGCCATTGTCTGTGCGAAGATACTTGATTTTCCGCTCCATTTGATTTTCAACCAAAATCTTCCACTCTTTAAATGCTTCAAAAGCATCACTTTTTGCCTTCAAAAAATGCACCCAAACCTTTCGTGAGAAATCATCAATAAAAGTGAGAAGATACCTCTTTTTGCCCTTCGATGGAAGTTTAGAGGGACCCCATAAATCTGAATGGATGTAGTCTAGCACTCCTCTTGTCTTGTGTTTGCCAGTGCTGAAGCTGACCTTCTTCTGCTTCCCTAGAACGCAGTGCTCACAGAAGTCAAGTATGCTGATCTTCTCACCTTCCAAAAGGTTACGATTGCTCAACATCTCCAGTCCACGTGCGCTCATATGACCCAGTCTCATGTGCCATAGTCTTGCCTTGTCATCATTAGATAACTGCACTGTAGATGCATTTGCAGAGCCAACAATGGTGCTTCCGGCCAATGTGTAAAGGCCGTTCTCCAGCTTGCCTTTCAGCATGACTAAAGAACCTTTAGTCACCTTTATAGTTCCTGCTTCGCTCATGTACCTGTAGCCTTGTTCATCCAGAGTACTCAGGGAGATCAAATTCTTCTTCAGATCAGGAACATGACGGACTTGTGTAATAGTCCTCACGACTCCATCATGGCAGCGAACCCGAACTGAGCCAATGCCAACTATTGCACAAGTTGCATTATTGCCCATTACTACGGTTCCTCCACTTTTCTCATAGCTGCTAAACCAGTCTTTTCGGAATGTCATATGCAGAGTACAAGCAGAGTCTAACACCCATTTGTTTCCATAACTACTATTATTATTACACGATGTTGTTAGTACATAATCATTATCAAAATCATGTACCTGTTCAACTGTAGATGCACTCGTCTTTTCCTTGGACTTTGACATTGGGCAATCTCATTCAAAGTGCCCCTTCTTGCCACAACCCCAACACTCTGTATTCTTCTTGTTCACACGAGACTTTGATCTATGCTTTGATTTGCTCTTTCCCTGTTGGCTAGTCCAGCCTCTCACAAAGAGCCCACTTGCCTGGTCATCTCTATCTCCTTCAATGTGCCTCCGCACATCACTAGAGTTAAGTGCCTGCCGCACTTGCTCAAGCTTGATAGGCTCCTTGCTATACATCATTGAATTCTCAATATCACGATATCCTGAAGTCAATGAAAATAGCAAAGCACATGCAAGCGTCTCCTCCTCCTTTTTAATTCCTGCAATCTGTAAGTCCATGACAAGTTTATTGAACGCATCTAAATGATCTTGTAACGAAGTACCTGACCCCATCTTAAATGTGTGAAGACGCCGTTGTAACAACATCCTTGTTGTCACTGATCGGTCTTGGTATAGCCCTTCTAGCTTTTCCCATAACTGTTTGGCCGTCTCTTCGGTACCCGTACTCACTTCACAAAGCACGTTAGGTGCAAGGGATAGTTGGATTGCACTCAATGCATCCCCTTCAATCTTCTCCTTGTCGGGAGCTGATATATCCTTAGGATACTTTCCGTCAATAGCATGGATTGAACCTTCCCTCCGCAGTAACACCATCATCTGGATCTTCCAGATATTAAAGTTGTTGCGTCCACTGAATCTATCAATTTCAAACTTCATGGAACTCATCTTTGTTTGTTCTTCCTCCTTGGATCGTTAAAGAATCCGGTCGCTTTGATACCAATTGTTAGCGGAAACGTAAAAGAAAGAACACAAGATTTAACGTGGTTCGGATCAAAATAATCCTACGTCCACCAGAGAACAGTTGCCTTTTTAATATTAACAAAGGAAGGGGAGATTTCCCAATTACACTTAAGAGAATTTCTCTCTTAACTCTCTACTTACTACAATGTATTGTATTATTTTTAGGATGGTTTCTACAAATGAAGGAGTGCATCTACTTATAGAGGTAAAGACCTCCTCTTGATGTCATGGGTGACATCAAAGGAGGAAGCTTCCTCCTAGTATCCACACCAACTCTTTCCACCAACTCTTCCAATTGGCATGCCATTGTTGACTAAACATAAACCAACACTTTCAATGGGTGACTTCACTTTTTTAGTGAAGTCTTTTTATTAATATATAAATTGTTACCTTCTCAAAAAAAAAAAGTAATTACACTGTACTTTTACTATTCAGTAAAATTTATGCTTTGCACTTTACAAGAAACTTTGGAATTACTTCTTTAGGTTGCTAAATTGTGTATCATACCAGAAAAAAATATAATCAATTATAGTAAGAGGAAATGAGAAATACTGGAATATCATTGTCAATTGTCTTTGGTATCCCAGCAACAACAACTTTGAGACCACGCCGCCTGATTTCCTGCAAAAAGGGAGTAGGATTGTTCTAAGAATGCTTGCAAAGATGAACACAAATTCTCTTTTACCAAGCAAAGAATTGATACCACCAAGGACCATCAGGACCCGAAATCAGATACCAAGTAATGCATATGACAGTAGCTGGTTACATTTACATTGCACTGAGACTAAATATGCATCTAGCATATTCGAAAGTTTCCACGTTAGAGTCTAGCAAATCCATGGAAACTACAAAGACATACTGAGAAAAGCTAGCCAGAACTAGAAGTAAGGTATATTCAGACGTGTTGAATCTCTGTGCAGATGATGAAGCTGAATGCATATAATGTTGACATGGTACATATGGAACAAGATATTTGAGTTGACAGTTGTAGAGTGGTAAAGAATCCCCTCAAGAAATTAACTCATGTTTTTGGGTGGGTAATTACTTGGCCTTTTAATTTTCAGAATCTAACATACCTCATAAATGACAGCTGCTCCTTTTTGAGTCCCATCGCCACCAATTATATAGACCTGAACCAATAAGATACTCATTATACCAAGCGGAAGCTTTTGTGCAGGACAGCCATTATCATAAGATTTTTGCGATGAAATCAAAGATGCCTCAGACGAAGCGGACTAGCAAATTGCTAAAATAGAACAATGGATATTTCTATAAGTCATTAATGTTGTTGTAACACTAAAATTTATCAATAAGGATCTTTTCTTCTTTCCTTTTTTACAGAAAACATACTACTCAACTTCTTTTACAAGTAAAGACAATGCTTGTCTCCATGATACCACTTTTGTCAATTACACAAAGATTTTCCTTCTGACCAAGATACTACTCTCTTCCTAAATAAGTTACTTTTGCAGAAATTCGGAAATCCACCCAAAGAGAGAAAGGGACCAAAAGAAGAAAGGTACTCCAAGATTCAACAGCAGACATATAGTTAGACAAACTTTTGTAGTTGGAGTACCTGATTAATTCCATGGTCCTGTATGCTGTCAACTATCTTTGTGGTATCGTGGCCTCCTCGTGACGTCCCAAGGATTGTACCACCACGTTTATGAATATCATCTACAAGCTTTGGTGTCAAATTGATAGTGTTTTTTGCGTAGAAACCTCTGTAGCCTCCCTATGAAGGAAAAAGAATGTACTGTTAGCTGCACAGACAAAACAGCTTATCAAGCATAAGGAAGTTGAACATCAGCCAACTCACTTCTATTCCAAGGACTTTATCTACACCATACATATAGTCAAGGCTATGTACAATTTCTCTGATCACCGTGTTTAGTCCAGGGCACAAACCACCACATGTAACAATACAAGCACGAACATCATCTGAACTGAAATAAACCTGAGACACATAGAAGCTTTGTTCTGAGTGAAAGATTGCATATCAATAGTTCTGCAACAAATTGCATATTGCCATCCTTGAAGAAAGTAGACATACCTTTTGACGGGGACCAGCACGCCGAAAATGTAGTCCTCGTGGACTGTCCTTATGAACAACAATCTACAAAGTGATCAAACAAATTCATAACAATTATCACAAGGAAAGAGGAGGGATTGATGAACAAAGGAGCTCTCTCTAACAAAAATGTTTCCCTTTTTGGTAAATGAAAAGAGAAGCCAACAAGGAATATGAAATAAAATAAATGGCTGATCAAATATTTTATCCACAAAAGCCAATTAAAAAAAGAAGAATCTTTACACACTTTTTTTCGCTCTTTCACTGCAATGGCATAGGAGATTGGCAACTACTACAAGACTGAAGAAATGATTCAGGATGCAAAGTTCAGTTTGGACTCTCTATAGACACTCTGAAGAGTCAGCCACGTCTTCCTTTTCAGTAGCTTCTTTACCATATTTGCAATTAGTTCTTACTCTGTTTCACATGTACTTCAGTTTTTTTATCCTTTAAGGGAGACACATTTAATATAGAGTACATTTTTTGAGACATCATTTCTAGCAGTTGAATGATAAAAGTTTCCGTAGAATTTCTTGTGAAATACTAATTCGACATAATTTGGCATCTGTTGATCTCCAAATCCAACATCAGACCTGATGATCCTCTACACTTGCTTTCCAGATAGTTCTATGTAGTTCATTTGTATGACTAGCATCCCACTTTGCAGAATCACTAAGTCAATTTCCGCAGATCGATGTAGCTATCTGTTATCTGTTATCCGTCTTACCATTTCATTAACCATTGAAAGGGAAAGAAGTAAAGACATATTTTATGAAAGAAATGTATATATACCGGCAGAACAAGTCAAAAAGAAGATTTCACCTTTTGAGGAACTGTATCATCCGGGTCGACAAAGTACTGCCTGAAATCATGAAGACAGTTCATAACTTGTCATGGGTCAACAGCGTAATAACTGCCACATCGGCCTAATAGCATAAATAAAAGAAAAGTTGATAATGGACTCACTTCACAACTGAGTATGCTGGATTAGACTGCAATGGGTTATCATAAGTCTGTCATCAAGCAATGGAATGAAGAATAAAGTCGAGTTAGTAGATATATCAACATCTAGAGCAACAAACATACATGGTTGAGGATAAATGCAGATACACATTTTAAATAGTCGAAATCAAGCGTTTTGTGTCTAACAGATACAAATTTTATTTTCCGACTGAAAAAGTGAAGACAACTCTTGCAAAAAGTAGAAGTGGATCACTCCAACCGAAAAAATATGAACGAAACAAAATGAGAGTAAGTGTAAGGATATGGACTCCGTATTAGAATAAACTTCAGAGAGAGAAGAAAGCAAACAAAGAGTAGTGACAACATTAAAAAAAAAAAAATTGTTTCCACCTAGAAAAAGCTAAGGCCAGGGTGAAAACAATGCTCATTTAAAGAGCGCTTATGTAAAAGAAAGCCAGCACCTCAACCATGAAGAGAAAGTGTACGTATAAGAAAAAGAGGAAATGCGTTGTTTGTGTGATCTGAAAGAAACTTAAAGACAGAGTCTGAAATCTCAATTTCCTCCTCAATGTAGAATGTGCGAAGTTCATCGTAAAGTCTCAAATGGAATGAACTATAACTACTTGCTAATCATGCATGATGCTAGTGTATCACAAAGCATGACAACTCAGTGTATTAAAATATTTCCATATGAGCTAGAGTTAACATCCTTTGTTCATGAGTCATTTAGTGTTGCTGAAGAACTCAATAGTATATTTCCCAACAGCTAATGCATATTCCCTCAATGTCTCTCTCACTCTCTCTCTCTCTCCATCTCAATCAAGATAAATAAATATGGAATTTCTTTACGAAAATGCTCCAAGTGGATGTCCACCCCTTTATATTCAAGAGCGCAACTCATCTATACAATGTTAGATCTTCCAATAATTAGATATCACTGAGTTGATACAAATACAACTTCAATGATCCCATGGTTTGCAATTATCTCCAAACAGAATTGGAACTCAGAACCTTTTGGACATGAATGCAAGTCCATATATCAAATCGATATACTCCAAGAACTCCCTAGAATACAACAAAGTGTGATGCATGTTCAAGCAAAATCTCTTATTATCTGATTCAAATTTAGAATTTATAACACCTTGCTTTAGAGTATATGTAAATGCCGCGAAAACGTTCTTTAACATAAATGTAAGTTCAAAGATCTAGTCATTCTTCATCAAGTTAGGATGTCCTTGAATAAATCAAGGAATGTAACAGCTCCTTATCTTCATGGAGTAAACTTCCAAAGGACAAAACTTATATCTCGATTTTCACCTTCATTTTATATAACTTTAACCATATATCAGTTTACCCCCTACTAATTGAGAAGAAAATTTCTCCCTACATATTTTAACGCATAGCCTCATGTAATTTTCCGGTCAAAATATAGAAATAGAATCCAGAAACTGTTCTACTCAATAAACTATTAAACTGTCTAGAGGACATGTGTTCCTCATGCCTAGTATACTCTTGTTGCTAAAGCTATAAATCTAAAATTTATGTATTGGATTCATCAACCACCACATGGTAAAAAATTTAAAGGTGGAGTCTTTTCATTTCAACATTAGCATATTTTTATGGGATAGTGTAAACAAATCAGAGCTTGCAATAAAAGGTTGATCAAGTCAAAAAGAAACATTATAACATGTAATAATTCCAAAAATTAACAGAGCCCTCTGAAGCAGAAAGACTAAAGCAGCCATTTAACAAAAGCCATTGAATAGACATTATCAAGAATCAAAAGTGCAGCAACCAAACAAATGCAGAAATGATAGATTTTCATAGTTAGAGAATAAAAACTAAAAGAGGAGAAAAGAAAGTAAGTACGGGAAGATGAGGGATGTAATCAGTCAAGTGAGGGACATCTTCAAGTACGTAGCCATTATCTCCTTCCACCACCTTCATTTGGTATTTACTCTCTATCCCCATCTGATCTTCCAATTATATTAACACTACTACTATGGTAAGTCTAAAAAAAAGTTCAAAGTTTGTATTTTTAATTTGCAGAAGAAGTTGTGTTCAACCCAAAAATTTCCCAAGATTGGTTTTTGTTTCAAATTGTAAGAATGAAATGGGAAAAACAGAATGGATAATAGTTCGGAGTAAGTGCGAGAAAGAAGGTACAATAGAGTTGACGATTCCCTCATTCAGTACGAAAAAGGAGCGAGTCAGACTGGCAATGTTCAAAACCAGAGACCGCTATGCCGATGGTATTGGAAAAAGTGTATGGGAATAGGTGGCTTCAAACTTCTACAATTCTGGTTGGCTGCTACTATAACGTTATATACTTTCATTTTCGAGATCAAAAACAGAGAAAGTTTAAACGATTCATAGCAAAAAAAAAAAAAAATTCAATTGTTACGAATCTATAAGATTGTAGTATTGTTTTCACATTTGCATGAAATCTATCCTTCTTCTTGACCTTTCGTACTCTTCACCTTATTTTTCACCAACTTAATTTTGACCATAAAGTTTGAGGTGGTAAGTAGGAGGGACCGATTATTTATAAAATAAAATTTATCAATTTTTCGGTTATTCTATTTGTATAATCAAAATTACACTTTTTGAAACCGTCTTTGTCATCTCGATTTTTTTTCGGTGTTTGTGCGTTCAATTAATTTTGGATATCTTTTAAAAAACGTCATGCAAGAGTCACAAGTAAAAATTAGAATACGACACCATTCACACTTGTATAGGATTTTGGAAAAAACTCATTAGGCATTTTATTGTTTAAAATGTGATGAATCAAAGGAAACATAAAAGACAACTAGAATAGACACCCGTCCAACTATTCTATTATAGTGTAAAATAAATTAGGCAAAGACGAGAAATTTGAATCACAAGAGTGAAAAGATATTAATCAAAATTGGACTCATGAACGGAGTGTAATAAAATTAAGTATTTAATAAGAGAAATCTGAATCATAAAAGGGAAAAGTTATCCAATACATTGTGGCTCGTTACTCAAGATAATAGAACTGCTTTAGTTTTATAGGAGTAGCAGAATAGTTTCAATAGGTTCCCAAGTTGGACTTCGGGTGTCAATTACCTGTTGGCATGTAGTTGTTTTCATCTTCTAGGCCCAAAGAAAAAACTTAATGCTTTATTATTTTGAAATTTGATATATATAATATATTTAATACATATAATTTATTGAGTACAGTTCGGTATTTTTTCGATTTACTTTTACAAAATTAAAAACTTATACTGTGATGACCCAATAGGTCATTTTGAGTTTTAGCTTTTGTTTCTGTATTCCGAGACCTTGACTAGCTCCGTTTAGTGTTTCTCGATTTGTGTGCACAGTCCATGTCTTGTTCCGAAAAGGTTTTATGTGAAAAGTTAAAGAAAATATGAAATTTTGCCTTAAAATTAGTTTGAGTTGACTACGGTCAACATTTTGTGTAAACGGACCCGAATCAGTATTTTGACAGTCCCGATGGGTCCGCTCAGAATTGAATTCAGAAGTCCCTAACTTGATTAATATGATTTGTTGAAAACTAGTAATTTGAAGGTTCAAAGAATTCCTAAGTTTGACCGTACATTGACTTTGTTGCTACCCGGTTCGGATTTTGATTTCGGTACTTGAAATAGGTTCATTTCACTATTTACAACTTGTCTGCAAAATTTAGTTCAATTCGAAATTCATTTGACATGATTTCGACGCTTAAATGTGATTCTAGTGTTCTTGAGTTTCACTTTGAAAGTTCATTCGTTTTGAGGATTGATTCGTTGATTTAGGTATTATTTTGTTAGCTATACTGATTCGGTATACTCTAAAGATGCCCTCGGTACAATATTGACTGATTTGATTGCGCGAGAAAGTTTATATGATGTTATTACACTTGTGTACATGTTTGGTTTAGAGCCCAAGTAGTATGGATGAGTTTTGGAGGCTATAGACTGATTTTGGACTTTGGAGAATAGCTAATGATTCTCGGTTGCTGGTGTGGTATGCAGACCTCACAATTGCGAGGTGGGAGATCGCATTTGCGATGTTTGGCGTTTTTTGCTAGACTCGCATTTGTGAACTTGTATTCACATTTGCGAAGGTAGGGTTGGGTGAGCTTTCTCGCGGTTGCGATCAGCCTGGTCGTATTTGCGATGTGTCAACTGTCTGCAATTGCTAACACTAAGTCGTATTTGCGACTGTAGCAGGGATGTGGGTTCTTCGCTTTTGCGATGGATTTCTCGTATTTGCAGGATTGCGACACCTGCGACTGAACAAAAAGTTGAGGGGCAGGATTTTTAGCCTCATTTTTATATTTTGGACCCCTAGGCTCGGTATGAGGCGATTTTGAAGAGGGAATTTCATCTACAAACTTTGGGTGAGTGATTCTAATCCATTTCTAATCATATTCTTTCAATTTATCTTGTATTTTTAACATCAAAATTATGTAAATCAAAGTGAAAATTTGTGAAATCTTGTCAAGTTTTTGAAAAATAAGAAATTGAGTTTTGAGAGTCGATTTGGACTCGGATTTTGAAACTAATCACATATATAAACTCGTGGGGTCATGGATAGTCGAAATCTACCATTGGACCCTATAATGACCCGGTCGATCATTTTAAGTGTTGTAGCTCCGCTCCCCTATTTACTACTTATTCTATGTTCAATTGTTATTATGTGACTTGCTGGGGTGGTTGGTTTGGTTCCGGGGATATTTCGGAATGAATTAGGACACTTAGTCCCAAGGTTGGAAGCCTAAGTTGAAAGAGTTTATCGAATATTGACCTATATGTAAATGGCTCCGGCATAGAGTTTTGATGATTTTGATAGCTTCGTAGGGTTATTTTGGACTTAGGAGCGTGCTCGGATAGTGATTTGGAGGTCCGTTGGTGATTTTGGCTTGAAATGGCGAAAGTTTTAAAAATAGAAGTTTGGAGAGCTGAGAAGTTTGACCGAGAGTTGACTTTGTAGTTACCGGGCTCAGATTTTAGTTCCGGAAGTTGGAATAGGTTCATTGTGTCATTTATGACTTATGCGCAAAATCTTGGGTCAATCGGAGTGGATTTGATAGGTTTCGGCATCGAATGCAGAAGTCAGAAGTTTATAAGTTCATTAGGCTTGAATCGATGCGCGATTCATGGTTTTAGTATTTTTTTACATGATTTGACGCCTCGAGGGAGTTCGTATGATGTTTTAGGACTTGTTGGTATGTTTGGTTGAGGTCTCGTGGGTCTCAGGTGTGATTCGAATCATATTCAACGCATTTTGAACCTTGGAGGAACTTCTGATTTCTGCTACTGGTTTTCTTATACGCGATCGCGAGTGTGATATTGCGATCACGAAGGGTTGTTGGTCACTGATGGAAAATTTTTCTACGTGATCGCGAGGTAAGGTCTGCGATCGCGTGGGTTGAGCAGTTAATGTATCGCGAACGCATGGTCTTAGTCGCGTCCGCGAAGAAGAAGAGAAGGTTGGGGTCACGCGCATTGTTCATTGCGATCGTATGAGGTTGTTCGCGATCGCGTAGGTCTGAAAAGTCTGTGCATCGCTTTCGCGTGTGGGATTTCTCTCGTGGAGAGTAATTTGGGCAGCCTTTGAATTTGTGCTTCGCGATCGCGAAGAAAAGACTTCTGGGCAAAACATAAGTGTCAAAACGAGGGTTTGAGTTATATTTCACAATTTGATCTAGGGAGCTCGGATTAAGGCGATTCTTAGAGAGATTTTCAAGGGACTGATTGGGGTAAGTAATTCTAACTCGGATTTGGTTAAATTACATGAATATATCATTATTTTCATCATTTAATTAGTGTTTTGGGTTGAAAAATTGGGGAAAAATTGTAGAAACTTCTTAGGCTTTAATTTGAGAATTTGAAGGTCGAGTTGTGATCGGATTTGAGTAATCTTGGTATCGTTGGACTCGTGGTTGAATGGTGTTCGGAATTTTATAACTTTTACTAGATTCTGAGACGAGGGTCCGGGGTTGACTTTTTGACTTTTGATTAAGAACTTAGCTTTTTCATATGGAATTGATTCCTATAGCTTGTGTTGATCATATTGAGTTGTTTATGGCCAGATTCGAGGCGTTCAGAGGCTGATTCGCAAGGCAAGGGGTTATTAGAATAGTGATTTGCACGGTTTGAGGTCAGTAACACTTTTAAGCTTGATTCTGAAAGTATGAATCCCTGAATTTCGTGTTATGTGATCGGTGTTGGGGTAATGCACATGTTGGGTGACGGGTGTGTTGGCTTACACCGTAGTAATTATGACTTAGTCGATTTCGTGGGACTATGTCGTCACCTTATCTGAATATTATTTCTGTACTATATGTGTTAGAGCACTTGAGTTGTGATTTATGTTAGAAATCATGTTTAGACTATGAGTTGGTACTATTGGGACCCAAAGTGGTCGTTCTTTTCCTGTTGAGATTATTTGCTTAATTTGCAGTTATGTGCTCAGTCCTATTCATCATTGCATATCATATCTCAATCTCTATATCATTTATGGTCACATCATGTATCATTGATTTGGGTTGCTTAGCATGAGTGAGGTGAGCCCAAGAGACTGGAGAGATTGATGATTGAGTTGGGGTCCGAGAGCCGTGTGTGAGTGATAGATGTGGATCGGATTGCACACGCAACATGCCTTATGGATATATGTGGATCAGGTTTCACACCGCAATAGGCCTTATAGCTATATGTGGATCGGGTTGCACGTCACAACAGCCTTTATGGCTATATGTGAATCGGGTTACACGCCGCAGCAGGCCTTATAGGCTTTATTATTATTTATGGGATCGGGTTGTACGCCACAGGAGGCATCGTAGTGTGCTAAGTGACTAAGTGTGACGAGCGAGAGTTGAGACAGTCAGATTGAGTGCTCTGAGAGTGAGTACGTGAGGTTTTCATTGTGTTGCATCACATACAGTATTCATATTGGCATATAGATATAGAGATGTCATATTCCTTATATTAGTCACACTTGGCATTGTTTTTATCTGTGTTGAACTTAACTATTAAACTTGGAAGCATGTCTACTTTTCCTATACTGTGTACGAATAGATTATGGGTTTTTCTTGGAGATATAATTGTCCTATTTCCTGTCATTTTTGTATTGTTAAACTCTATATTTATACTATATTGGTTGAGCTCGTCACTACTTTTAGCCCAAAGGTTAGACTTGTTACTTATTAAGTTGGTTGTACTCACGCTACACCGTGTACTTCATGTGCAGATCCAGGTATTTTCGTGCATGGTGGTTGCTGATCTTGGAGTTTTTACCTGTTCGGAGATTATCTAGGTAGCTGCTTTGGTGTCGGCAGACCTTGACTCTCCTCCTCTTTCTCTTAGTTTTACTTATATTGTTCTATCCTCCTAGATGGTGTTTCAAACTATGTTATTATATAGATGCTCATGTACTCTGTGACACCCGGATTTTGAAAAAATTGTATTCCAGTCGCACTTGTTTATATCGACTATTTATGAGAGTTATTACTGTTAAACTTGCTTCATCTTATTTTTAATATAAAAATGCCTAGTTTTATTGGAATTGCCAGCTTGCCTAGTTCTATGATAGGCGCCATCACGATATGTGGAGTTTTGGGTCGTGAAAAGTGGTATCAGAGCCTAGGTTACATAGGTCTCACGAGTCATGAGAAAGTTTAGTAGAGTCTTACAGATCGGTACGGAAACGTCTGTACTTATCTTCGAGATCTTGTCGAACCCTTAGGAAAACTTCACTTTCTTGTATTCTTGTCATACGGATTTGTTAATTTCGGGAACTAAATTTCTGTTATTCTTTTCTCTCACAGATGGTGAGGACACGTTCTATCGGATCGGGCGGATGGCCACCAATACCACCATCTAGGGCCACGAGAGGCGGGGGCTGCGGTAGAGGCCGAGGTACAACTCGTACAATAGCTAGAGCAGCACCAGTAAACCCACCAGTTGCTCCAGTTCAGGAGCAGATTCTAGATATGGTTGAGCCGGTGGGGCCAGCTCAAGAACCAGCTATGACCATTATGATTCCAGGCCTTCAGGAGGCTTTGGCCCAGATATTGACTATTTGCACTAGCCTTGCTCAGGCAGTTTCAGTTCAGGTCGCACCAACCACTTCTTAGACCTGGGGAGGTGCTCAGACTTCTGTCGCTCGTACTCCAGAGTAGGTGGTGCAGGGACTTCTGACACCGGGGGTACTACCAGCCCAGCCGGTTGTAGTTGCTCAGGCCCAGGTGGCTCCCATTATAAGTGATGAGGATCAGAAGAGACTAGAGAGATTTGGGAGGCTCAAGCCTCCAACATTCAGTCGGACTAAGTTTGAGGATGCTCAGGACTTCTTAGATAATTACCAGCGAATTCTTCGCACAACGGGTATTCAGAGAACTAATGGAGTCTCATTTACTACTTTCAGTTGATGGGGCAGCCTTTAGATGGTGGGAGGCCTATGAGCGGAGTAGGACAGCTGATGTTGCACCACTTTTATGGCACGAGTTCTACGTTCTCTTCTTGGAGAAGTTTGTGCCACAGACCCACATAGAGGAGTTGCGTAGGCAGTTTGAGAAGCTACGACAGGAGGGCATGTCTGTGACCTAGTATGAGAAGAGATTTTCAGAGTTGGCTCATCTTGCGATCTGGTTGGTTCCCACTGAGAGGGAGAGGATTAGGGGGTTCATTGATGGCCTCAGCTATCAGTTGCATTTTGTTATGACTCGAGAAAATGCATCAGGTGCTAGGTTCGACGAGGTGGTTGATATTGCTCGGCGACTAAAGTTGGTCCGTAGTCAGGAGCGTGAGGAGAGGAAGGTCAAGAGGCCTCGTGGTTCGGGTTGTTTTAGCAGTGTTCCTTTTAGGGGAAGTCCTTCCACAACAGGGGTTATCCTTATAGGCCCGCTCAAATGGCTCATCATGTTTATCGTGGTGCATCAGTTAGCCATGGTTCATACAGTGCTCTTCCGGGGCATTCATTTCTCAGTGCTCTCCCAGCTCAGAGTTCATCTAGTGCTCCTTCAGTTCAGGGTTCATCTGCACCAGTTTCTTCTAGCGGTTATTCTGGTTCTCGAGGTCCGATTCAGTCACCACCACCATTGACGATCGAGGTTGCTACGAGTGTGAGGAGCTTGGACATATGAAGAGGTGTTGTCCCTGTCTCTTGGGAGGTCCAGTTCAGTAGAGGGGTTAGGCTACTACTTCTGCACCAGTAACTTCAGCACCCGTGCAGCCAGCTCGGGGTGGGGCTCAGACAGGTAGAGGTCGCCCTAGAGGGGGAGGCCGATTAGGTGGAGGTCAGGCTTGATTCTATGTTATTCCTGCCCGGCCAGAGGCCGTTGCTTCAGACACAGTGATCACAAGTATTATCTAAGTATGTCACATGGATGCTTCTATATTATTTGACCCTGGTTCCACTTATTTGTATATATCGTCAGATTTTTCTCGTTATTTGGATATGCCGTGTGAGTCCTTAGTCTCACCTGTTCATGTATCTATGCTGGTGGGCGATACTATTATTGTGGACCATGTGTACCAGTCATGTGTGGTGACTATTAGGAGATTGGAGACTAGAGTTGACCTCTTATTGCTTAGTATGGTTGATTTCGATGTGATTTTAGGTATAGATTAGTTGTCTCCATGTCATGATATTTTGGATTTTCACGCAAAGACTGTGACATTGGCGATGCTAGCGTTGCAGAGGATCGAGTCGAGAGGTTCTCTAGATTATGTTCCCAGCAAGGTGATTTCTTATCTAAATGCCCAACAGA
The DNA here is from genome assembly GCF_000393655.2 of Nicotiana sylvestris. NCBI lineage: Eukaryota > Viridiplantae > Streptophyta > Magnoliopsida > Solanales > Solanaceae > Nicotiana > Nicotiana sylvestris. The sequence goes on along the minus strand of NC_091064.1, from coordinate 166,197,323 downwards.
TGGTTGGGAAGGGATGTTTGTCGTATTTAGCCTTTGTGAGGGACATTGGTGCTGATACTCCTACTATTGATTCTGTTCCGGTAGTGCGAGACTTTTCGAAGGTGTTTCCCACAGACCTGCCGGACATGCCACCCGATAGGGATATCGATTTTGGCATTGACTTGGTGTCGGGCACTCACCCATTTATATTCCCCCGTATTGTATGGCACCAGCAGAGTTGAAGGAATTAAAAGTGCAACTTCAAGAGCTTCTTGATAACGGGTTTATTAGGCCCAGTGTGTCACCTTGGGGTGCACCGGTTCTATTTGTGAAGAAGAAGAATGGTACTATGCGGATGTACATCGACTATAGGTAGTTGAACAAAGTTACAATCAAGAACAAGTTTTCTCTGCTACGTATTGATGATCTATTTGACCAGCTTCAGGGAGCGAGGGTGTTCTCTAAGATCGATTTGAGGTCTGGGTATCACCAGTTGACGATTCGGGACTCGAATATTCTGAAGACGACATTCAGGACCCATTACGGTTACTATGAGTTCCTTGTGATGTCTTTTGGGATGACCAACGCCCCAGTAGCATTCATACATATGATGAACAATGTATTTCAACCATATCTTGATTCATTTGTCTTAGTATTCATTGATGATATCCTAGTGTACTCGCGTAGCTAGGATGAACATGCCCAACATTTGAGGATTGTACTATAGAGGTTGAGGAAGGAGAAGCTTTATGTCAAGTTCTCCAAGTGTGAGTTTTGGCTTAGTTCGGTGGCATTCTTGGGGCACGTGGTGTCCAACGAGGGGATTTAGGTAGATTCAAAAGAATATAGAGGCGGTTCAGAGTTGTCCTAAACCCTCTTCAGCTACTAAGATTTAGAGTTTTATTAGCTTAGCTGGATATTATCGTCGATTTGTAGAGGGTTTCTCGTCCATTGTAGTGCTTTTGACAAAATTGACCTAGAAGGGTGCTCCATTCAGGTGTTCGGAGGAGTGTGAGGAGAGCTTTCAGAAGCTTAAGACTGCTTTGACCACAACTCTGGTCTAGTTTTGCCTTCAGCATTGGGTTCTTATACAATGTATTGTGATTCTTCTCGGATATGTATTGGGTGTGTCTTGATGGAGGAGGGTAGAGTGATTACTTATGCTTCGCGCTAGTTGAATCCCCATGAGAAGAACTACCTTGTTCATGATTTGGAGGCATTATATCTACGGTGTGTATTGTGAGATATTTACAGATCATCAGAGTCTCTAGCACTTATTCAAATAAAAGGATCTAAATTTGAGGCAGCGGAGATGGTTGGAGCTGCTAAAGGACTATGATATTACCATTCTATATCATCTTGGAAAGGCCAATGTGGTGTTTGATGCCTTGAGTATAAAAACGGTGAGTATGGGTAGCCTTGCATTCATTCCTGTTGGCGAGAGACCGCTTGCGCCATATGTTCAGGCCTTAGCCAATCAGTTTGTGAGATTAGATGTTTCGAAACCCAGTCGGGTTCTAACTTGTGTGGTTTCTCAGTCTTCCTTGTATGATCGCATCAGAAAGCATCAGTATGATGATCCCTATTTACTTGTCCTTAAGGGCACAGTTCAGCACGGTGATGCCAAGGATGTTACTATTGGAGATGATGGGGTGTTACGGATGGAGGGTCGGATTTATGTTCCTAATGTAGATGGGCTACGTGAGTTGATTCTTGACAAGGCCCACAGTTCGCGGTATTCCATTCATCTAGGTGCCGCAAAGATGTAGCAGGTGAAGTACGAGCATTAGAGACGGGGCAGATTGCTTCAGAGGCTTGAGGTTCTGAAGTGAAAATGGGAGCGTATCACCATGGACTTTGTAGTTGGGCTCCTACGGACTTCGAGGGTGGTTGATGCTATTTGGGTGATTGTGGATCAATTGACCAAGTCCGCGCATTTCATTCCTATTGGGACCACTTATTCTTCAGAGTGGTTGACTGAGATCTACATCCACGAGATTGTTCGCCTTCATGGTGTGCCGGTGTCTAGGGCTGTTCAAAACCAAACCGAAACCATTAACCGAACCAAACCGATTGCTTATTGGATTATCAAGGTAATGGACGGTGAACGGATTGAGATTTTATGATTAACGACTTAACTAGTTGGGGGCAAATTACTCAATTTTCTTATCGGGTAAACCATTAACCCGTTAAGAATTTTTATATTTACACTTTCCTATAAATCTTGAAGTAGCAAGAACTCCTAAGACTCTATGTCCATTCCAATTTATAATTTTCCCACCCGAACTTTCAATTCTATCCAGCTCATCAGGTCTGTTAGGATGCGTACAGGAAGTCAGTCAACAAAATCACTCATAAAAAAGAACCCATTTCAATATTATACCAAAAAAAATTATTTTGTTTAGCCGATAAACCGCTCGATAACCGTCCGATAATCGTTAATCCGATACCAATCCACCCGTTGTCTTATTAGATGGCTAGCATATTGTTATATTTATAATCCGATAACCGATAAGCCGAACTGTTAAGCGTAATTAACCGCCCAATCTGCCCGATAAGCACCCCTACTGGTGTCCATCATTTCAGATTGGGGCACGCAGTTTACATCGCAGTGTTGGAGAGTAGTGCAGCGAGAGTTAGGTACACGGGTTGACTTGAGTACAATATTCCACCCTCAGACGAATGGACAGTCCGAGTGCACTATTCAGATATTGGAGGATATGTTACGCGCTTGTGTCATAGATTTCGGGGGTTCTTTGGATCAGTTTCTGCCGCTTATAAAGTTTTCCTACAATAATAGCTACCAATCGAGCATTCAGATGGCTCCGTATGAGGTTTTGTATAGGAGACGATGTTGGTCTCTAGTGGGTTAGTTTGAGTCGGGTGAGGCGAGGCTATTGGGTACTAACTTGGTTCAGGATGCTTTGGGCAAGGTTAAATTTATTCAGGATTGACTTCACACGGCGCAGTCTAGACAGAAGAGTTATACCGATCGAAAGGTTCATGATGTTGCTTACATGGTGGGGGAGAAGGTACTACTCAAAGTTTCACCCATGAAGGGTGTTATGAGGTTTGTGAAGAAGGGCAAGTTGATCCTTCGATACATTGGCCCGTTTGAGGTGCTTGAGAGGATTGGGGAGGTGGCTTACAGGCTTGCATTGCCGGCTAGTCTATCGAGTGTTCATATACTGTTTCATGTTTCTATGCTCCGAAAGTATGTCGGCGATACATCTCATGTTTTGGACTGTAACATGATTCGGTTGGATGGTGATTTGACTTATGATGTGGAGCCAGTGGCCATTTTGGATCGGCAGGTTCAAAAGTTAAGGTCAAAGAACATAGCTTCAGTGAAGGTTGCAGTAGAGAGGCCAGCCAGCCAAGGAGGCTTCTTGGAGATCGAGGGGGAGATGGGGAGCAGGTATCCACGCCTATTTGATACTCCAGGTATGACTCTAGACTCGTTCAAGGACGAACATTTGTTTAAGAGGGGCAGGAAATAACGACCCGGTCGGTCGTTTTGGTTCCGAAAGTTGGAATAGGTCCATTGTATCATTTCTGACTTGTGTGCAAAATTTGGGTCAATCAGAGTGGATTTGATAGGTTACGACATCGAATGTAGAAGTCAAAAGTTCATAAGTTCATTAGGCTTGAATCGATGCACGATTCATGGTTTTAGTGTTGTTTGACGTAATCTGACTCCTCGAGAGTTCGTATGATGTTTTAGGACTTGTTGGTATGTTTGGTTGAGGTCCCGGGGACCTCGGGTATGATTCGGATCATTTTCGGTGCATTTGAACCTTAGAGGAACTGCTAATTTCTGATATTGGTTTTCTTATACGCGATTGTGAGTGTGATGTCACGATCGCGAAGGATTGTTGGTCACTGATGGAAAATTGTTCTATGTGATTGCAAGGTAAAGTCTGCGATCGCGTGGGTTAAGCAGTTAATATATCGCGAACGCGTGGTCTTAGTCGCGTCCGCGAAGAAGAAGAAGAGAAGGCTGGGTTCATGCGCATTATTCATCGTGATTGCGTAGGTCTGGGTAGTCTGTGCATCGCGTTCGCGCGTGGGATTCCACGTTCCCAAAGAGTAATTTTGGCAACCTTTGAATTTGTGCTTCACGATCGCGAAGCATTTCTGCGATCACGAAGAAGGGACCTCTTGGCAGAAGATAAGTTTCAAAATGAGGGTTTGAGTTATATTTCACAATTTGATTTTGGAAGCTCGGATTGAGGCGATTCTTGGAGAAATTTTCAAGGGAGTTATATTAGTGTTTTGGGTTGAAAAATTGGGAAAAAATTGTAGAAACTTCGTAGGCTTTAATTTTAGGATTTGAAGGTCGAGTTATGATCGGATTTGAGTAATTTTGGTATGGATGTACTCATGGTTAAATGGGTGTTCGGATTTTTTAACTTTTGTTGGATTCCGAGACGTGGGCCGAGGTTGACTTTTTGAGTTGACTTTATGACTTTTGATTAAGAACTTAGCTTTTTTATGTGGAATTGTTTCCTATAGCTTGTGTTGATCGTATCGATTTGTTTGTGGCTAGATTCGATGCGTTCGGAAGCCGATTTGTGAGGCAATAGCGTATTGGAGATTTGAACGGTTTGAGGTAAGTAACTGTTACGCCCCACAATATTACATCGATAGTACGTCCTGCAGTATTAAGTTACAACGATATTGCACCCTGTAGTATTGCGCATTGAATTTGTTGTAAGGTAATTGACATTAGTCCAAGGAAAAGTTTATTTGGAGATTATAAGGATTGTACGTGTTATGAAGGATAAAGTGGTACACGGATTAAAGAAAACGAGTTTCATTAAAAGTGGCCAATTTGAAATAAAATACGGGTCGAGCGATAATACCCGATAATTATGAACTAGTACCATGTAAGGTACCATTTGACCGCAATAGTATAATATATAAAGTATATATGAAGTATTTTAAAAATAAATAGAATTTTAAGTAATTTGTGATAATTTTTAAATTATGCGGGTAATTAATTAATTACCGAATAATATGACATTACCCAGTTAACTAATAAGTGGATAAGAAAATTAATAAATTATCCCACCACCCCACATGGCAAGAAGCCACAAAGTTAAAAATGACTAAGTAGTTATTTTGCCATATGGCTATTAAATAAACTAACCAAGCATGTTATCTTGTCTTAAAGACTTGTAAAGTATATCCATATCATTTAGTGGAAAAGCCTTGAATATCCAAGAATCTGACGTTAGCTTCATTTTAAAAAGTCTTTGGCTTCATTTCATTTCATTGTTTTGAAATAAAAAAAGTTAGCTTCATTTTAAAAGTCTATGGCTTCATTTCATTTCATTGCTTTGAAATCAAATACGTTAGCTTCATTTTAAAAGTCTTTGGCTTCATTTCATTTTATTGTTTTGAAATAAAAAACGTTAAAGAACAAAAGCTGTCAGAGGATCCATTTCGTTTCAATTTGGCATGGTGAATTTACTTTCGTTTCAATTCACCATTCAAATCCAAGCCTATTTCTGATTTGGTTAAAAAAAAACAAGAACGTCACTTGGTTCAAAAGAACAGAAGCAGTTTCGTCTGAAATTTCAACGAAATCCAAAGCCAAATTTCGTGTGTAAATTTCGTGGAAGCAGATTCGTTCAAATAATTCAAGAAATAGGTATGTTAAGGCTAAGCCCTAATTTCATTTTGCATGATCTTGTCATTACACGATTTTATTAATGAGCCATAAAGAAAAATCTATATCCCGGAATTTGCGTATATTTTGCTAGTCTCGCAAATTATATATATTTTCCTAGTTTTGTAAGTTACCATATTCTTCTTATGGGGAATTCATATTCAGTTGAGTATTTCCTTCTTACAATCGAGAGAGTAGAGAGTTTATATATATACAGTATTAAAAGTAATATTTTACTCACTATATTGAGAGAGTTGAGTCAGTATCAGCAGGTAAGCATATCTCCAGATTATCTTTGACTTCCAGTTACTTGTATTTATTATATTATCAATTCAGTTTCAGCTTTCAGTATATTGCCTTACATACTCGGTACATTTTTCGTACTAACGTCCCTTTTTCCTGGGGACGCTGCGTTTCTTGCCCACAGGTTCTGATAGACAGGTCGAGAGCCCTCCAAGTAGGCTATCAGCTCAGCGGAAGATGTTGGTGTGCTCCATTTGCTTCGGAGTTGCTTGTTTGGTTAGTATGATTTAGACGTGTATTGTTTGGTATGGCGGGACTCTGTCCCAGCCTTTATGATATTTGTGTACTCTTAGAGGCTTGTAGACATATGTCGTGTATATGAAAGATTGTACGGCCTTGTCGGCCTATGTTTTGAGTTTATAAATGATTATGTTGGCCTATTAGATCCATATGTCACGTGTATATGATGATGTAATAAGAAAGATACGTTATGTTGGTACTCGGTTGAGTAAGGTACCGTGGGCCCTTCGTGGCCCATCGATTTGGGTCGTGACAAAGTGGTATCAAAGCAGTTCTATCCTAAGGAGTCTACAATCCGTGTCTAGTAGAGTCTTGTTTATGGGTATGTCGTGCACCACACATATAAGCAGGAGGCTATAGGGCATTTAGGACTGTCACTCTTTCTTCTTACTCTAGATCGTGTGGTAGAGCTAAATTGTAAGAATTAAAATTCCTAACTTCTATTTTACTCGTAATAAGACGATACCTACCTCCACAAGCGGTTGGTAAAAGACATGGCTATGGGAGAGTTGAGTTAGAGGAACTCGACTTTGCATCATGCTTATGATGATTAACTGTGAGGTCTTCAGCAGATCATGTGCGTATTGAAAGGTGTAAGCCTCTTAATAAGGAACCTTAAGGCAAGAATATTTATCCACCTTTATGGTGAAAGACAATGCTTTCAAGAAATAAAAGAAGCAAGGTAAAAAAGGGTACGAGGCGCCAAGTTAATGAAGATTATCAGTATTACAATTCTGGTAGAAAAAAATATAAGCATTAAGAGTTACCCCCAACAGTAACAAAGGTATATACAATTGGTCGTACCCATCTCAGTTATACCCTATGGGGGCTAACATGTGTAGTTTAAGAAAAGGACGGAACATCAGGATTTGGCCGGGGTTAGATAAACCAAAATGGTGAATGGATTGTTTGTGTTAGTTGTCATTTTCGAAGGATATTGCAAGTGTGCTAGTAGATCTCCTTGTGAGACACCCAGATGGTACACTCTAAAATAGTACTGCCAGATATAAGTACTACAAAGACATGCACTATAAGCCTTGAAGGGATACATATTACCTTAGTGTGACTCTCGTCCCTAGTAGGGCGAGGACGTTGAGCAACCCAAAGGGCCGATGAATGAAGCAAGGAGAGCTAAAAACGAAAGAATATCGTGTTATTAGTAGAGTAATGAGAAGAGAGATAAGGAAAGTTGTGATACATGGATGACAACTGTAGAGTATTACAGAACCTATAGTCAAATGAAGAAAAAGACGAAAGGTGATGGGCCTTAAGACAACAAAAGAATATAGGCCATACAGTCACATCCTCATTTCGAGAAATAAGTTTGTGACTCTAATGTGATTAATAGAAGGAAAAGTTAGACCCTAGAGTAATAGAAATCAGTATGGACTGGTGAATAAGATAAACTACACATGAATAAGGAACTGAATGATTTGATAATAGTCAACATTATGAGAATATTCAGATTTGCGTCCGGTAATGATAGAATGAACAACAAAAGAAGATTCATGTTCAGGAAGACACTTCCCTAAAGCAACAATGTGAGCAAGGCTAATCTTAAGGGACTGTAGGTGCTAGTTACACTAAGTGCCACCCTCGCGAGTAAGAAATTTCATTTTCTTGGCACAGAAGGATTACCGCAAGGCGAGTAAGGTTCATCGATGATGTGAGAAGACACCAAGGCTGAAGAGGTGAAACATCTAAAGGTAGATCGTCGCAGTGCTAAATCTTAGTACACCCCTAAAGGGAGGAATATGGAGTGATGTGACATTAAGTTAGAATTAAGTGGTTCTAGCGACTATGGAATGGTAAAGGAAGAATGCAATAAATGAAAGAGGAATGAGATGACACTTATCCAAATCTTATAGATACGCTACGATTCAAGAATATTATGCAAGCACGACATCAAGGAGAAGAAGTAAAGGTTCCTGCCCGAGCTGTTATTAATAAATAAGGAGCCAGTGCGAGACGTAAGTTAAGACAAAGGAAATAACCAAAGAAAGATTACGAGGAATATTGATATGAGAGTGGGACAACGAGTAGTTAGTAATTGGTCAGGAAGATCCCAGTTATGGCTAAACAGGAGGTTACCGACGAGTCATCAGATCGTGTAAGATAAACATAGTAGAACCCAACATGGAGAATTCAGCCTTAAAGAATATCATTATAATACTTGAGATATATTCAGACATGAGTCGGGATAGTTAAAGGTACTGTATGAGTATTACGGGGATAAAAGAAAGTGCCAATATGAAGACAATCAAAATGTCAGTTCAGAAGCAATCATACAAGCACAAGGGCATGAAAGTAAGCAACTACGGATGATTATAGGCAAGTAAGGACATCGAAAAGGTCCGTAATAAGCTCACAGCTTTACGAGTGTCAATGGTTCTCCCTAAGTACTACAATGAAAGACTAACTGAGGAGATAAGAAAGAAGGCTTCAATCTAAGCACAACGACCTAAAGAGGAAATGGTCGTGTAACAACAATCTCGCAACAACATTGTAAGCATTCTAAAGGAAAGTGGCACATACCGTGGCTAATGAACGGGAAGTAATAATTAAAAGAAATATTCGAGATCATATGAGTTGTATAAAAACTCTGGCAAGTATGGGCACTAAGATAAGCTAAGTATGGATGCAACAAAGAGGCAAAAAGACCAGGAAAAGTAATAGCTTACGTTGAAAGAAAGATAAGATGAAACAAAAGAATTATTCGATCAATGATCCAGAGGTAGTACGTTATGGATACACTCAAGATTCTGGAGCATTATCCAGGCAGCATATTTGTTGACAATCATATAGCTATAGAAAACTCCGGTATAAGTTAAAAGAAAGAATTGAGCCCAGAGCATAGACAAAGGATTGAATTGCTAAAAGATTGTGTCATGGATATTCCATAATGCCCATGAAAGGTTAAGGTAATAACTGATACCATGAGCCACAGACCGGAAGATAGCTTAAGCCTACGTAAAGGCTGATCAGAAGGAAGGGGAAACTAAAGAATTACATCACCCAAGTAAATCAGGAGTCTGATTATTGGATCTAGAAAAATTATAGAACTTATGCTTGAGAACATGACATAATCACTCTTAATGTCAGATGTTCAAGAGAAATAACACAACAACCATAATCTATAATGGCTCTACAAGGAATCCAGTATGAAGAAGTACCAGCCTCATAAGAAGTCAGTACGAAGCTCCCACCGGATTGCGTATGTACTAGAGGTGCGAGTACTATAATAGAACTTCAAGTTATGGACGTGAATTACACCTAGGTGGAAGGGATGTCAAGGAAGAAATAGAAGATATGATGCAAGATTTTAAGGTAAGTAAGGTAAAGATGAACAACGTACGAGATACTCAAAAGCAGAAGATCGTAAACAGTCCATACTTCGGATTCAAGGCTATAAGCATGGGGATCGTATAACCGAGAATGATAGCGGCATCATCGGCGACATGTCTTCCAACCTATGTTTTATAAGTACTGAGAGGTCTAGTTAAAGCGAGTAGAGAAAAGTTGGAGACGATGTGATGTCTCGCTTGACCTTCCAGAATAACATAAGGGAATCTATGGTGCAAACAAGTTGAAGGAAAGTTTATAAATGGGTATGTATAGGTCGCCCAAGCTGGAATAAGCAACGAGAGTAAGCTGGGATTTGGTAGCAGACCTCAGCAACGATAAATTAAAGTAAGAGTTATGGCAGTAAATTCATACAAATGGCTAAACGGACCTATGCGATGAGATATAGCAATATTCGTGAATTCAATAAAGTATCGAGCAAAGGACTTCAGCATACCTATAGAGGCCCAAAGAGGGTTCCTATTAAACCTTGTATATACAAAGTAAGGCCTAGATATTGACTAAAAGATAAAAGAAAAAAGGAAAGATGAATCGCATAAGTGCACTTACAAAGCCAGGGTCATACAGGCTGCATGACAGGAGGTAACAACAGTTGCAAGATTAGGAAAATTTCGACCACAGGTCATGATATGAGCAAAAAAACTAAAAGGGGGTGGGGGGGGGAATACCCTAGACTTTGGATTTTTTCACAGAGCAACTGCTTAAATGGCAGGAAGAGTATTAAGGAATTCACAAGAGCTATAAGTTACGAAAATGATAAGAGCATCAGTCAACATTCGAGGACGAATGTTCCAAAAGGGGGAATGATATTACGCCCCGCAATATTACGTCGATAGTACATCCCATAATATTAAGTTATGATGATGTTGCACCCTATAGTATTGTGCGTTGAATTTGTTGTAAGGTAATTGACATCAGTCCAAGTAAAAGATTATTTGGAGATTATAAGGATTGTACATGTTATGAAGGATAAAGTGGTACACGGATTAAAGAAAACGAGTTTCGTTGAAAGTGGCCAATTTGGAATAAAATACGGGTCGAGCAATAATACCCGATAATTATGAACTAGTACCATGTAAGGTACCATATGACCACAGTAGTATAATATATAAAGTATATATGAAGTATTTTAAAAATAAATAGAATTTGAAGTAATTTGTGATAATTTTTAAATTGTACGGGTAATTAATTAATTACCGGATAACAAGACATTACCCAGTTAACTAATAAGTGGATAAAAAAAAATAATATCCCACCACCCCACATGGCAAGAAGCCACAAAGTTGAAAATGACTAAGTAGTCATTTTGCCAGATGGCTATTAAATAAACTAACCAAGCATGTTATCTAGTCTTAAAGACTTATAAAGTATATCCATATCATTTAGTGGGAAAGCCTTGAATATCCAAGAATCTGACGTTAGCTTCATTTTAAAAAGTCTTTGGCTTCATTTAATTTCATTGTTTTGAAATAAAAAACGTTAGCTTCACTTTAAAAGTCTATGGCTTCCTTTCATTTCATTGTTTTGAAATCAAAAACGTTAGCTTCATTTTAAAAGTCTTTTGCTTCATTTCATTTCATTGTTTTGAAATCAAAAACGTTAAAGAACATAAGATTTCAGAGGATCCATTTCGTTTCAATTTGGCATGGTGAATTTACTTTCGTTTCAATTCATCATTCAAATCCAAGCCTATTTCTGATTTGGTTAAAAAAAAAACAAGAACGTCACTTGGTTCAAAAGAACAGAAGTAGTTTCGTCTAAAATTTCAACGAAATCCAAAGCCAAATTTCGTGTGTAAATTTCACGGAAGCAGATTCATTCAAATAATTCAAGAAACAGGTATGTCAAGGCTAAGCCCTTATTTCATTTTGCATGATCTTGTCATTATACGATTTTGTTAATGAGCCATAAAGAAAAATTCATATCCCGGAATTTACGTATATTTTGCTAGTCTCGCAAATTACATATATTTTCCTAGTTTTGTAAGTTATCATATTCTTCTTATGGGGAATTCATATTTAGTTGAGTATTTTCTTCTTCCATTCAAGAGAGCATAGAGTTTATATATATATATATATATATATATATATATATACAGTATTAAAAGTATTTGCATTACTATCGAGCTATAATCGATGGGCAGGCCCCTATTGGGCAACCTCTGATCAGATGGTAAGTTATATACCTAGCCTACTGTGGCCGAGCGCTTATGAGGAAGCCCAGTTGGTCGAGATATAGAGCCTAGTATGGCCGAGCGCCTATGAGCTAGCCTACTACGGTAGAGCACTTATTAATATACCAAGCCAACTGTGGTCGAGCGCTTATGAGCGAGCCCATTTGGTCGAGATACAGAGCCTAGTATGGCCGAGCGCCTATGAGCGAGCCTACTACGACAAATCAATTATATATATATATACACCAAGCCTACTATGGCCGAGTGATGTATGAGCGATCTCAGTTAGCCGAGATACAGAGCCTAGTATGGCCGAGCGCATATGAGCGAGCCTACTACGACAGAGCAGTTATATATATACCGAGACTTATAGGGTATATATATATATATATATATACCGAGCCTTATAGGGTCGGACATATATTTTACTCACTATATTGAGAGAGTTGAGTCAGTATTAGCAGGTAAGCATACTTCAGATTATCTTTGACTTCCAGTTACTTGTAGTTATTATATTATCAATTTAGTTTCAGCTTTCAGTATATTGCCTTACATACTCGGTATATTTTTCGTACTGATGTCCCTTTTGCCTGGGGACGTTGCGTTTCATGCCCGCAGGTTCTGATAGACAGGTTGAGAGCCCTCCATGTAGGCTATCAGCTCAGCAGAAGATGTTGATGCGCTCCATTTGTTTCGGAGTTGCTTGTTTGGTTAGTATGATTTAGACGTGTATTGTTTGGTATGGCGGGACTCTGTCCCGACCTTTATGACATTTATGTACTCTTAGAGGCTTGTAGACATATGTCGTGTACGTGAAAGATTGTACAGCTTTGTCGGCCTATATTTTGAGTTTATAAATGATTATTTTGGCCTATAAGGCCCGTATGTCACATGTATATGATGATGTAATAAGAAAGATACGTTACGTTGGTACTCGGTTGAGTAAGGTACCGGGTGCCCTTTGCGGCCCATCGGTTTGGGTTGTGATAGTAATACTTCTATACTTGGTTATGAGGGTATGCGCCCTTAAATTTCGTATTATGTGATTGGTGTTGAAGTGAAACATATACTGGGTGACAGATGTGTGGCCGTACACCATAGTAATTATGACTTAATCGATTTTGTGGGACTGCGTAGTCACCTTATATAAATATTACAACTGTACTCAATGTGTTAGAGCACTTGAGCTGTGATTTATGTTAAAAATTATGTTTAGGCTATGAGCTGGTACTATTGGGACCCACAATGATCGTTCTTTTGCTGTTGAGATTATTTGCTTAATTTGCAGTTATGTACTCAATCACATTCATCATTACATATCATATCTCAATCACTATATCATTTATTGTCACATCATGTATCATTGATTTGGGATGCTTAACATGAGTGTGTTGAGCCCGAGAGACTGGAGAGATTGATGACTGAGTTGGGGGACGAGAGCCGTGTGTGAGTGAGAGATGTGGAGTTGCACGCTCAACAGGCTTATTGGCTATATGTGGATCTTGTTGCACGCCGCAATAAACCTTATGGCTATGTAGATTGGGTTGCACCCGCAGCAAGCCTTATAGGTTTTATTATTATTTATGGGATCGGACTCCATGCCGCAATAGGCACCTTACAGTGCTGAGTGACTGAGTGTGACGAGCGAGAATTGAGACAATCAGATTGAGTGCTCTGAGAGTGTGAGTACGTGAGGTTTTCATTATGTTGCATCACATATAGTATTCATATTGGCATATGGATATAGAGATGTCATATTCCTCATATCAGTCAAACTTGGCTTTTTTTTATCTGTGTTGAACTTAACTGTTAAACCTGGAAGCATGTCTACATTTCTTGTACTGTGTACGAAAAGTTATGGGTTTTTCTTGGAGATATTTTTGTCCTATTTCCTATCATTTATGTACTGTTAAACTCTATATTTGTACTATATTGGTTGAGCTCGTCACTGCTTTTAGCCCAAAAGGTTAGACTTGTTACTTATTGAGTTGGTTGTACTTACGCTACACTGTGCACTTCGTGTGCAGATCCAGATATTTTGATGTATAGTGGTTGCTGATCTTGGAGTTTTTACCTGTTTGGAGATCATCGAGGTAGCTGCTTTGGTGTCAGTAGACCTTGACTCTCCTCCTTTATCTCTTAGTTTTACTTATACTGTTCTACCCTCCTAGACGGTGTTTCAGACTATGTAGTTGTATAGATGCTCATGTACTCAGTGACACCTGAATTTTGGGAAAATTATATTCTAGTCGCACTTGTTTATATCGACTATTTATGAGAGTTATTAGTGTTAACTTGCTTCATCTTATTTGTAATTTAAAAATACCTAGTTTTATTGGGATTGTAGGCTTGCCTAGTTTTGTGATATGTGCCATCATGACATGTGGAGTTTGGGTCGTGATATACCTGGGTTTTGACCGAAAGACCCCGATTGAGCTTTGATTTGATTGTGGAACGAGGCAATGTTAGGTCTAATCTTGATTTGAGGGAATTAGGAACCCTTGAACTATATGTTATGCAAGGTGACGAGTATATATACACCGTTAAAATAATGGTTTCCATGTCTTTCTCGTATTTCATGAATTATCTTATTCCATGCCTTAACTGTTACATGCTTTAATTGCTTTCTATGCCGTAACTTGTTACTTGTCATTAATTATTCTTATATTGAATTGTTCGTCCCTTCCATGACTCCGTGATTAAGTGCTACTTGCCTTAATTATCTTACTTGCACATCTTAATTGTAACGTACTTGACTTGTCTTGTTTCTTTTGTATTATTTGTAGCATTCCTTTAATTAGTACGTGGTTCCTTTATTGCTTTGATTTCATATCATTTAATTGTAGAGATTCTTATAAATTGAGCTATTGGATTGATTACATTTATTGAACTTGTTTGCGGATCGGGTTGCACGCCGCAACTGTTGTGATATGGTGTAATAAGGAAGGATTATGACATTGATTCTGATAATATTGTAGGATCTGGTTGCGTGCCACAATGGTTGTGTATGTAATACTTGATATTGATAAATGATGATATGATGTAATAAAAGAGGATTATAACATTGATTATGATGACATGGTGGGATCAGGTTGCGCGTCACAACGGATTTTATATGTGATTCTTGATATTGATAAATGATGTTAAGGTGAAATAAGGGAGGATTGTGTGTGTACTGTGGGATCGGGTTGTGCGCCGCAACGAATTGTGTGTGTTGTACTCGTTATTGTTATTGTGTTAGTCTTCAGCATTTTTATATGAGATTATGAGGTTTGACATTCTAGATTCTTTGATTGTAAGGTTGAGTTCGTTTTCATAAATTACCTGCTTTACTTTCATTCCTGTTTTCTTTCCTTGTTATTATTATCATTACTGCGTACAGGTTATTGTAAGTGGCTGTCTTAGCCTCGTCACTACTTCGTCGAAGTTAGGCTCGACACTTACAGAGTACATAGAGTTGGTTGTACTCATACTATACTCTGCACTTCTTGTGCAGATTTCGGAGTGGGTCCTAGCGGTGTTCAATAGATTTGCTCGGATCCAGTTCTTGACGGAGACTTGAGGTATAGTTGCATAACATTCATGGCCCTGAAGTCCCCTTCTATATCACCTTAGCTAGTTATTTCAGTTCAGACAATTATGCTTTTATTCAGACTATTATTTGTAGTACTCTAGATGCTCGTGTATTCGTGATACCAGTTTTGGGATTGTATTTGGATATCGTTGTTTATTAGTGTATTTACCCTATTTCAGTTTATTCAGCTTATTGGTTTTCATTTGATTTAAATTATTAAAAATGGTTAATAACTATATCTAACGTTAGCTTGTCTAGCAAGTGAAATGATAAGCATCATCACGGTCCTGATGGTGGGAATTCCGGATCGTGACAAATTGGTATCAGAGCAGTAGATCGCGTAGGTCTCACGAGTCATGAGCAAGCTTAGTAAAGTCTGTAGGTTCGGTACAGAGACGTTTGTACTTGTCTTCCATAGGCTATGGAGTTTTAGGAAAAATTTCATTTCTTTCTTTCTCTATTATGTGATTTCATTCTATCGTTGATGATTGAACCATTCGATTCTTGTTCTCTCGCAGATGGCGAGAACATGCACAGTATCTGTAGCCGGACAGGAGCCAGAGCCCCCTATGGTAGCTACTACCAAGGGCAGAGTCTGAGGCCGAGATCGAACTAGAAGTCGAGGCAAAGGTAGAGCTCAGCCTAGAGCTCGAGCAACAACACCTATAGTGGAGCCTCAAACTGATCATGAGGAGGAGATCCCTGCTCAGACCGTACCTGTCGGTAGGGGTGGGCATAAAATCCGAAAAAACGAATTCCGATCGGTATTTTGATCTAATTCGGTATTGTAATTTCGGTATTTCGGTACGGTCCTCGGTATTAGAATTTTGAAATTTCGGTATACCGAAATACCGAATTTTTAAAGATATTTTCTAGTTTCTTACTACCCAGCCCTAGCGCCCAAGCCCAAACCTTTTTTGATTTAATTCCCCGCCCAACTGCCCAAGCCCACTTTAAAGAGTCATGAAACATTGTCAACAATAAATTAATTGTGCTTATCCTTTGATGACATAACTTATGTATATAACCTTTCCTTCTTTAATTCACCGACTGTTGAATGCCAAATTGCCAACATTGTGAATTCAGTGAATCAATGAATCAGTGAATTGTGGGAGCAAAGGGAATCTGACTATGAGTGCAAATATGCCTATTATATTTTCCTTGAATTACATGAATAGAAACAACATGTTTTTTTTTATAGAATATGTATATTTATATTAACTCCTAAACTCATAATTATCACAAAGAATAGTAAATACACTAACGTAGAAATTGACCCTTGGCAGAATACATGTAAACTTACTTTATAACAGTGGTTCATTGTGATTCATTGAAGAATTGTGCATGAAGAGGGGCAGAGAGATGTCAGGTGTCATAAATTTATTTAGCGATTATTAAACCGAAACCGTACCGAACCAAAATAAAAAATACCGAACCGTACCGAAATAATTTGGTACAATATTTGGTATACACAATTGATAAACCGAATACCGAAATACCGAACTGAAATTCATAAATACCGAACTGAAATACCGAATTCCCACCCCTACCTGTCGGACCAGCTCAAGTCCTGGAGGGATTCATACCTAGTCCAGTGCTTCAGGATGCTCTTGTCCGCTTGGAGGGCCTTTTGGAGAGTGTGGCCCAGACCGGTGTACTTTTGGTTGCACCAGCCATCTCTCAGTCTGGGGGAGGAGCAAAGACTCCCGCTACTCACACCCCAGAGTAGGTGGCTCCCCTATATCAGACTCTAGCGGCCCAACCAATCAGGGTAGTTCAGCCGGTTGTAGCGCCACAAGTTGGGGATAGGCCCGTTATGTCTTATAAGTCCTTATTGAGGTTGGATAGGTTTACCAATATTTTTCTATTTATTTTAGTGGTGCACCTTCTAAGGACCCACAGGATTACTTGGATCGTTGCCACGAGGTGTTGTGCAACATGGGTATTGTTGAGACCAATAAGGTTGACTTTGCATTGTTTCAGATGATTTGTTCTTCCAAGAGATGGTGGAGAGATTATATGTTGAGTAGACCAGCTGGTTCACCTGCACTTGCCTGGGATTAGTTTTCACAACTATTTCTAGAGAAGTTCATTCCTTTCACTCTGAGAAAGGATTATCACATGCAGTTTGAACGTCTTCGGTAGGGCAATATGACTGTTACCCAGTATGAGACTCGATTTGTGGACCTAGCTCTCCATGCCATTATTTTACTCCCTACTGAGAGGGGGAGAGTGAAGAGATTCATTGATGGGGTCACTTTCAGTATTAGGCTACAAATGGCCAAGGAGACTGGAGATGATATTTCTTTCCAGAGGGGCATAGATATTGCTAGACGGATCAAATATTTCTTGGTCAGGAGAGGGGGCCGATGTCTAATACGAGGCCTCGTCATTCCGGTGTTTTTAGTGGTGCCTAATCTGGATGTAGGGATACTTTTGGTAGAGGCCACCCTCATAGGCCATTTCAGTCAGCGCTTCAGGCATCCCACAGTGCTTCGGGTAGTCGTGGTCCTTATGTATCTCATCCTGGGCAGCCAACCTACAGTGCACCATCAACTCCTATTAGTGCGCCTCTAATCTAGAGCTACCACCGTGGTTTTCTGGCTTGTTCGGGTCAGTTTCAGCTTCAGCAACCATAACAGCAGGAGGGGTGTTTCGAGTGTGAGGGTACTGGTCACATCAGGAGTTACTGCCCGAGATTGTTGAGCAACATGCCAAAACATAGTTCTCATGCCATGGTTCCGACACTGGTTGTTTCACCACCCACTCAGCTATCTAGAGGCAGGGGCCAAGCTGCCAGAAGTGGAGGTCAGGCTATTAGAGGTGGAGGTCATGCCATTAGAGGTGGAGGCAAGATAGCTAGAGGCCGTCCGAGAGACAGAGGTTAGGGTGGTACGACCCAGCCCCAATTTTATGCATTCCCAGCTAGACCTGAGGCCGAGTCATCTGACGTCGTTATCATAGGTATTGTTCCAGTTTGCTATAGAGATGCCTTAGTTCTATTTGATCCAGGCTCTTCTTATTCCTACGTGTCATCCTATTTTGCTTCATATCTGGTTGTGCCTCATGATTCTTTGAGTGATCCTATGTATGTGTCTATGCCTTGGGAGATTCTATGATTGTAGACCATTTCTATTACTCGTGTGTGATTACTATTGGGAGTCTTGAGACTAGAGTAGATCTCCTACTTCTTGATATGGTAGACTTTGATGTTATTTTGGGCATGGATTGATTGTCACCTTATTGGATTGTCATGCTAAGATGGTGACCTTAGCCATGCTAGGGTTTCCTCGATTAGAGTGGAGAGGGACTTCCGACCATTCTACCAACAAGTTTATTTCTTATGTGAAGGCTGGACGTATGGTTGAGAAGGGATGTCTAGCTTATTTGGCCTATATTCACGATTATAGTGCGAAGGTTCCTTCCATGGATTCGGTACCTGTTATGCGTGAGTTTCTAGAGGTATTTCCTATAGACCTGCCGGGGATGCCACTCGACAGAGATATTGACTTCTACATTGATTTGGCTCTAGGCACTCGGCCTATTTCTTTTCTACCATATCGTATGGTGCCACCTGAGTTGAAGGAACTGAAGGAAAAGTTGCAAGATTTACTTGATAAGGGATTCATAAGACCTAGTGTCTCGCCTTGGGGTGTGCCCATGTTGTTCGTGAAGAAGAAAGATGGTTCTATGAGGATGTGTATAGACTATCGCCAATTGAACAAAGTCAATATCAATAACAAGTATCTGTTGCCGAGGATTGATGACTTATTTGATCAGCTTTAGGGTGCTAAAGTGTTTTCAAAGATTGATTTGAGGTCTGGCTACCATCAGTTGAAGATCAGGGCATCGGATGTCCCTAAGATAGCTTTTCAGACTCGGTATGGGCATTATGAGTTCCTAGTGATGTCATTTGGGTTAACAAATTCCCTGGCAACATTTATGGATTTGATGAATCGGGTATTTAAGACTATTTGGACTCTATTGTGATCGTATTCATTGATGATATCTTGATATACTCCTGCAATCGAGAGGAGCATGAGCAACATCTTTGAGTTGTGCTTCAGACTCTAAGAGATAGTCAGTTATATGCCAACTTTTTAAAGTGTGAGTTTTGGTTAGACTCGGTTGCCTTCTTGGGGCATGTTGTATCGGCCGAGGGCATAAAAGTGGATCCTAAGAAGATTGAGGCTGTTCAGAACTAGCCTTAACCTATTTTATCTACAAAGATTCCGAGTTTCCTGAGTTTGACAAGTTATTATCGTCGGTTCGTGGAGGGGTTTTCATCTATTGCAGCCCTATTGACAAGATTGACTCGGAAGGGCGCCTATTTAGGTGGTCGGATGAGTGTGAGTTGAGCTTTCAGAAGCTCAAGACTGCCTTGACTACTGCGCTAGTGTTGGTGTTGCCCACAAGTTCTGGATCTTACACGGTTTATTATGATGCATCACGTATTAGGCTCGATATAGGATGGCAGGGTGATTACATACGCGTCGCGGCAGTTAAAGGTTCATGAGAAGAATTACCTTGTTCATGACCCAAACAGCCATTATTCATGCACTGATGATTTGGAGGCATTACCTCTACGGCGTGTCGAGTGAGGTGTTCACGGATCATCGGAGTCTACAATATTTGTTCAAGCAAAAAGATCTCAATTTGAGGTAGCGGAGGTGGTTGGAGATGTTGAAAGACTATGATATCACCATTTTGTATCATCCTGGGGAGGCCAATATGTTGGCCGATGCCTTGAGTATAAAGGTTGTGTAGCCTTGCGTATATTCCAGTTGGTCAGAGGCCGCTAGCATCCGATGTTCAGACTTTAGCCAATCGGTTTGTGGGATTAGATATTTTGGAGCCCAGTCGGGTTCTAGCTTGCACAGTTTCTCGGTCTTTTTTGTATGAGCACATTAGAGAGTGTCAGTATAACGACCCCCATTTTCTTGTCCTTAAGGACACGGTGTGTCACGGTTCCAAGCAGGTTACTATTAGAGATGATGGGGTATTTTGGATGCAGGGTTGGATTTGCGTGCCCAATGTAGATAGGCTTTGTGAGTTGATTCTTGAGGAGGCCCACGGTTCGTGGTATTCTATTCATTCGGGTGCCGCCAAGATGTGTCAAGACTTAAGGCAACATTATTAGTGGAGGAGAATGAATAAGAATATAGTTGTATATGTGAATCGGTGTCTAAATTGTTAGCAAGTAAAGCACGAGCATCAGAGACCTGGCGGTTTGCTCCAGAAGCTTGAGATTCTCGAGTGGAAATGTGAACGTATCACCATGGATTTTGTTGTGGGGGCTCCCATGGACATCGAAGAAATTTGATGCAGTATGGGTCATTGTGGACAGGTTGACCAAGCCGGCACATTTCATTCCAGTAGCAGTTACCTATTATTCAGAGCGGTTGGCTGAGATCTGTATCCGCAAGATCGTCCGTCTTCATAGTGTTCCCATGTCCATCATTTCTGATCGAGGTATGCAGTTTATCTCGCACTTCTGGAGGGTCGTACAATGTGAGTTAGGCACACGGGTTGAGTTAAGCACAATATTTCATCCCCAGACGGACGGATAGTCCAAGCGTACCATTCAGATATTGGAGGATATGTTTCGCACTTGCGTTATGGATTTCTGGGGTTCTTGGGACCAGTTCTTGTTGCTGGCGAAGTTTGCCTACAATAACAGCTACCAATTAAGTATTCAGATGGCTCCTCATGAGGCATTATGTGGGAGATGGTGTCGTTCGCTAGTTGGTTGGTTTGATCCGGGAGAGGCTCGGATATTGGGTACCAATTTGGTTTAGGATACCTTGGAAAAGGTCAAGATGATTCAGGATCGACTTTGCACAACTCAATCCAGGCAGAAGAGTTATGCCAATCGTAGAGTTCGTAATGTTTCATTCATGGTTGGAGAAAGGGTATTACTCCGGGTTTCACCCATGAAGGATGTGATGAGGTTCGGGAAGAAGGGCAAGTTGAGTGCTAGGTATATCAGACCCTTTGAGATTCTTGAGAGAGTGAGAGAGGTGGCCTACAAGCTTGTATTTCCACCTAGCTTATTAGCAGTTCATCCGGTGTTCCATGTCTCCATGCTCTGGAAGTATCACGGTAATCCGTTCCATGTGTTAGATTTTAGCTCCGTCCAATTGGACAAGGATTTGACTTATGAGGAGGAGTTGGTGGCCATTCTAGCCAGGCAAGTCCGAAAGTTGAGGTCTAAGAGTTATCCTTCAGTTCGAGTGCATTCAAGAGGTCAGCCGATCGAGGAAGACACATGGAGTCCGAGTCTGACATGTGGAGTAGATACCTACACCTTTTCACCAGTTCAGGTACCTTTCTATGTCTGTTAGAGGACGAACGTTTGTTTTAGAGGTGGATAATTTGATGACCTAATAGGTCATTTTGAGTTTTAGCCTTTATTTCCATATTTCGAGACCTCAACTAGCTCCGTTTAGTGATCCTTGATTTGCGCGAGCACTCCATGTCTTGTTTCGGAAATGCTTTATGTGAAAAATTCAAGAAAATGTGAAATTTTACCTTAAAACTATTTTGAGTTGACTACGGTCAACATTTTGTGTAAACAGACCCGAATCAATGTTTTGACGGTCCTGTGGGTCCGTATCGTGATTTGGGACTTGGGCATATGCCCGAAATCGAATTCAAAAGTCCCTAACTTGATTCAATATGATTTGTTGAAAACTAGTAATTTGAAGGTTTAAATAATTCCTAAGTTTGATTGTATGTTGACTTTGTTGCTACTGGGTTCGGATTTCGATTCCGAAACTTGGAATAGGTTCATTTCACTATTTATAACTTGTCTGCAAAATTTGGTTCAATTCGGAATTTATTTGACATGATTCGAATGCTTAAATGTGATTCTAGTGTTCTTGAGTTTCACTTTGAAAGTTCATTCGTTTTGAGGATTGATTCGTAGATTTAGGTATTATTTTGGTGATTTTATTACGAGATCAAGTTTGTATGATGTTATAACACTTGTGTACATGTTTGACTTGGAGCCCCAGGGGCTTGGTGAGTTTCAGATAGGCTATAGACTAATTTTGGACTTTGGAGAATAGCTGATGATTCATTGTTGCTGGTGTGGTCTGCAGACCTTGTAATTGCGAGGTGGGATATCGCATTTGCAATGTTTGACTTTTCCTGCTAGTCTCACATTTGCGAACTCTATGTTCACATTTGTGAAGGTGGGGCTGGGTGAGCTTTCTCGCATTTGCGATCAGCCTGGTCGCATTGCGATGTGTCAACTATCCGAAATTGCGAACATTAAGTTGCATTTGCGACTATAGCAGGGATGTGGGTTCTTCGCTTCTGCGATGGATTTCTCGCATTTGCAGGGTTCACATATGCAAACCCTAGGTCACAATTGCGACACCTGCAACTGGACAAAAAGCTGAGGGGTGGGATTTTTAGCATTATTTTCATATTTTAGAACCGTAGGCTCGGTAGGAGGCTATTTTAAAGAGGGAATTACATCTACAAATTTTGGGTGAGTGATTCTAATCCATTTCTAATCATATTCCATCAATTTATCTTAGATTTTAACATCAAAATTATTTGAATCAAAGTGAAAATTTGTGAAACCTTGTCAAGTTTTTGAAAAATAAGAAATTGAATTTTGAGAGTCGATTTGGACTCGAATTTTGAAACTAATCACATATATGAACTCGTGGGGTCATGGATATCCTAAATCTACTATTGGACCCGAGTTCTGACCAGATAGGCCCTAGATTGACTTTTGTTGACTTTTTGAAAAAAATATAAAGATCTTAGTTTTATCTATTATAATTGATTTTCCTAGCATTATTTGATGATATTAATCGATTTTGGTTAGATTCCATTAGTTTGGAGGCGAATTTTAGAGAAAGACCCGGTTGAGCTTTGATTGGATTGTAGAATGAGATAAGTGTTGGGTCTAACCTTGATTTGAGGGAATTAGGAACCCTTAAACTATATGTTATGTGAATTACGTGTGAAACGGTGTATGTGTGAGGTGACGACGGTATATATGCCGTCAAAATAATTGTTTTCATATCTTTCTCGTATTTCATGAATTATCTCATTCCATGCCTTTACTGTTACATGCATTAATTGCTTTCTATGCCGTAATTTGTTACTTGTCATTAATTATTCTTGTATTGAATTGTTCGTCCCTTGTATGACTCCGTGATTAATTGCTACTTGTCTTAATTGTCTTATTTGTACATCTTAATTGTCACGTACTTGACTTGTGTTGTTGCTTTTGTATTATTTGTAGCATTCCTTTGATTAGTACGTGGTTCCTTTATTGTTTTACTTTTATATCCTTTAATTGTAGAGATTCTTATAAATTGAGTTATTGGATTGATTATATTTATTGAAATTGTTTATGGATCGGGATGTACGTTGTAATGATTGTGATATGGTGTAATAAGAGAGGATTATGACATTGATTCTGATGATACGGTGTGATCTGGTTACACACCGCAACAGTTGTGTACGTAATACTTGATATTGATAAATGATGATATGGTGTAATAATGGAGGATTGTGATATTGATTATGATGACATGGTGGGATCGGGTTGCGTGTTGCAACGGATTGTATATGTGAGTCTTGATATTGATAAATGATGCTAAGGTGAAATAAGAGAGGATTGTGTATGTACGATGGGATTGGGTTGCGCGCCGCAACGGATTGTGTGTGTTGTACTCGTTGTTGTTATTGTGTTAGTCTTCAGCATTTTTATATGAGATTATGAGGTCTGACATTCTGGATTCTTTGATTGTGAGGTTGAGTTTGTTTTCATAAATTAACTACTTTACTTTCATTCATGTTTTCTTTCCCTGTTATTATTATCATTACTGCGTAAGGTTATTGTATGTGGCCGTCTTAACCTCGTCACTACTTCGTCGAGGTTAGGCTCAACACTTACAGAGTACATGAGGTCGGTTGTACTCATACTATATTCTGCACTTCTTATGCAGAGTTCATATTAGGTCCTACTAGCGTTCAGTAGATTTGCTCGGATCTAATTCTTGACGGAGACTTGAGGTACAACTGCACAACGTTCATGGCCCTGAAGTCCCCTTCTACATCACCTTAGCTGTTTATTTCGGTTCAGACAGTTATGCTTTTATTCAAACTATTATTTGTAGTACTCTCGTGTATTCGTGACACCGATTCTGGGAATGTATTTGGATATCGTTGTTTATTAGTGTATTTACCCTATTTCAGTTAATTCAGCTTATTGGTTTTTATTTGATTTGAATTGTTAAAAATGGTTAATAGCTATATCTAACGTTGGCTTGCCTAGCAAGTAAAATATTAGGCTACATCACGGTCCCGAGGGTGGAAATTCTGGGTCATGACATATACTAATATTCGAGTGGTTATAAATATAGATTTACATAGAAACCTACAATTTTATTTTTAAAAAACTAATAATTGGTTCGATATGGATCGAACAATTTAATCAATTCTCACTACAAAAAAACGAGTAAATTGCGGAGGTTAAAATTGCAGTTTGCGGAGGTTAGGAACCTCCGCTATTTGCTGTCACGGCAGTTGAGCAGGCCCCCGCAGTATGCATCACCACCTATTAATTTGCGGCAGACAAATGCGGGGGTTTCCCGAACTACCATGATAGCAATTAGCGGAGGTTTCTAACCTCCGCAAATTTCAATTTTAACATTCGCAATTTCATGCGCGAAAATAAATTTTTATTTTTTAAATTTAATTTTTTTAGCGTAGGGGTTGTAAACCCCCGCAATCTGTAATTTCTTTTTGGGGGGTTTTATCCCCATCTATTTTTAAATATATTATAGAATTAATTTTTTATCATCAATTTGCCATACTTTTCCCCTAATATCAATTAAAATATTTATGCTTAAACCAAAATATTAAAATTAAGAAACGTCAACATTTCATTAACCGTGAAAAATACTATTACACAGTAGTATCATATGTCTTCAAACTAAATTAGAACATAGTTAACCATCTATATTAGTGATCAGCTATTACATTGTCCTAATACATCCACTTCAATTCAAATGAATCTCAATGATTGTCACTGGGATTACTTGCACCAGAAGATCTTCTTGCATCCATCGGTGAAACGGGTCCACTAGCTGCATCACTTGGCTGCAGCAAAAAGTAAAAAAAAAATATAACTATTAAAAGGAGTATCAGGAAACAAGTCATTGGGATAAAATAAAATTATCTCAATGAGAAATAAAATGCACTTTGTCACTTGGAGATATTACTTGAAGTTTTATTGAGCCATCTTGTGCTAAAGACATTACTTATGAGAATTTTGTCATGGATCAGACTGTGGAATTCTATTTTAGGATTCTGTCATGTAACTACTCTACATTAAGATTCTATGCAAGTTCTTTCTACTAGTGTATGACATGTTTAGAGTAGTATTCATTGTAGTAATCTGCTTCTTGCTTGAAAGCCCTGAAACACAAGTTAGATTTGGTCCCTTAGAGGAAAATTCAAGTTACATTTACATTGTTACATTGTAATATTCTTGCCATTTCTACATGTCAAATTTAAAACATGAAGGAATGAGTACATGATTAAATTGGAAAGGATTTTATGCAGCAATCTGCTTACATATTCATTGTGGTTCTCCAGCTTGTTAGGTGGAAAAGGATAGACAAATTGTTGATTTTTCATAGTGACTATGGAGTCCCAAAACTCCAAAGTCGCACCAGTTATCATAGTGACTCTCAACACTTCACAAATGAAAAATAAAATTACACAATACACCAAAAATAAAAAGAACTTAGCATTTACCGTTGTAGGAGGAGAAGCAAAGATCCCAACAAATTATTCTGGTATTGATCCTTCCTTCATTATCATATATTCTTTGAGAGTACTCATCAATTGATTGTACTTCTCTTGGCATCCAGAAGAAGAACATCCAACATTATTACTCACAATTCTAATATTACCAAGACGATGATTTGTCTCTCTGAAAGTATTGCTTGGAGTAGCAGCTAATCCCAAACATCTTAGCCTTCCAGGATGCTCTTTGCCTAGCACCTTACCAACACCATCATTTGGAGAAATTTCAGATTCATCCACTTTACTTTCACTCACTGCTAGCTCAATTTTTTTCTAAACATAATACACATTAAAAAAATCTGAGCCAACATTATAAATTGGTTATTACTACGCTTCGCAATAATTATCTATTTCCTGCCATAAGGTGCAATCAGTAGCCTAGAGCATCAGTAGTTGACAAAGTTGGGCATATGCACTTGTTTTATCATCCTCCCTAAAGGTCCAACACTTCACAACCTTCTCTAAGTAGGTTAATTATTAGAACAAATCATGACATAAGTATTTTCAGAATATACTTATTCTTGCACTTTGTCTCAGCTATATTCTATAATCCACAACTAGTTGTTAATATATAGGATATTTTGTTCAAGCAGTTAGCTGTAATTACAGTAGTCTGCAGACTATAACACAACATGTCAACATTTGCAAGTTGGATCTTTACAAATTATGAATAAGATGAAAAGTCATACATCAACATATGAATGTTAATAAATCTGGCCATTAAACTATTGTATATATGATGTACTTATATATGCCCCTTTCCCTGAAAATCTGGCTTCAGATCAAACAAACCAATTGCAGAAGTTCATTATTGACTTATCACATGACAACTTCCTAAAAATAAGGAGCAAGTTTCAGTAGATAAGTGTAAAACATATGATATGGAAAGCTTCTCTCTTTCGTTGTCATTTTGATATACCCTCATGTGTTAGAAGCAATATGTCATTGAAGTTTATATATGCAGAGACAAGTATGAATAGTTAGTCTTAAAGAGTCAGCAGCGTGTGAACGATAAAATTATATCGTCATTTGTCATATCAATATTTACCATATAGTATATTCTGAAAATATTACTGCAAAGAAAAATAAAAGTCTGAAAGATTCATTATAAGTCCTTGTACTTGGATATTGAAAGGCTTATCTGCTTGAACATTGTAGTTTTCATGATAGTCATATGAAAACTGTCATACGATAGGCTTATCTGCTTGAGCATTGTAGTTGTCAAGAATAAGTTTTGCCAACAAAGTTCACCATATGATTCCTTTTATTCTAGTTTTCATGATAGTCACACATAGATCATTCTATCTTAGCTGTTAAGAGCAATATAGTATCATGAACAAGACTGCCGACTAGAATCATTTAGGCAAACAAGTCAACATGAGAACATGAACAGAATCATCACTGAGAGTCAGTCAATAGACTAGACCAAAACATCATAACATAAAGGTTGAAACAAACATAATGATGTAGGTGTAATGGTCTTATATTTTAACTTATACATATTTCTTTTGCCTCCTCATTTACATATGATTCATCTCTTTTCTTATGTGTAGCAAGATAAAGTTGTGCCCGTCCAGGCTTTCTCCTTGTCTCAGCCATCTATGTATGAAAACAAAAAAAAAATCAGAATAGTTTAATTAAAGTAAAAGAAATAGATACAATATCTAAAATTTAAATAGTAAAGTAAGGTAAATAATGTGACATCTTTCACCATTTCAACCTTTCTTCTAGAATTAGGTTTAGAGCCACCGGTATGAGAACTATTTGTTTCTTCCAATTTTCAGCATTTCTTTTACACATGTTCTAACAATAAGATACATTTCAGTCAATTGTATAAATGAATAATCAGATTTTTATGCATTTCAATGTGATATTTCAGAAAATACCTGAGTTTCTTCTTTATAACGGTAGTTCACAAAGGAAGTCCATTGATCCCGAGTAATACCTACCGGAACATTATCTATAATCTCATCTTTGGTTTTAAGTGGGTCTTTAAACTCATCCCACAACTTTTCCTACTTGTAGCCCACTTCTTTGCAATAGAGCAATAAACATATCCTTGTGCAACTTCCTCAATGGTCATAAAATAGAAATGAGCCTTCAAAAATAAATTTTGGTTAGTTTATCTTTTATAACAAATATAAAAACAAAAGACACAATAGAGATATAATTATAAAGATATAGAGCTTATACCTTTATAATGTTATCAAAGCAGTCGTTAAAGTATGACTTAGGCATATCCGGCCATTTATCAAAGCTAATTGGAAATATGGTACAGTCAGTTACTAAAAGGCCACATACGCCTGCAAGAAGGCCTTGTGCTTTGCCAATCGGATCCAAGCAATCAAACTCCACCACAACACGTTCTCCCCGAGGTAAACTTAATGCTTCTCTAGTCTTCAATTTGAGCCTTTTGGTATCTCCATGTGAATCTTTAATAAATAAAAATAAAAATAATTCATATTAATAAGGTTTTAACTTCAGTAAAGTAACATTCTTTCTTATTAGATGTTGAGACAACGAATAGATGAATAAGTTATCCATCATGCTTTACATGCTTGACAGTTAACTAAAGGGCTAGTCTCTTTTTCATATTTGCTTTCTTTCAGGGAGAAACAAGATGGAAAGGTATAGTGTGGGAGTTTAACACATTCATTTGTTGGTTGTTTGTAGCATATGCTGTGTCTAAGCCTAATTGCATTTGTGATCTCTTTCTCAACTCAACAAGTAGATGGCTAGCACTCCACTTGTAGTATAAATCAGATCATAGTCCAGTTTAGTTTATTTCTGTTCTTTAACTACTGGACAATGGAGAAAGAAATGAAAAGTACTAAAATTGACATTCTTGAAGTGACATTCTTTATACTATAGAGCTGAAACTCTTTCTCCTAAGTGACATTCTTGAAGTAATAAAAGGAATAAAACCAGCTTCCAAAAATTATAATTTTTCTGTGCGGCTATATGGCCGGTCAGCTTCTGCACTTGTTTATTGCTGGTCAAAATTTTAGGTATTCCCTCTATAGCCTTGATCTGGTCGGGGTTGAACTCGATGCCTCTCTACGATACCAAAAACTGAGAAACTTTCTCGAGGTCATGTCGAAAGCACACTTTTCGGGGTTCAGCTTCATGTCGTATCGTCTAAGTATGTCGAAGGCTTCCCTCAGGTGGTCGATGTGGTCCTCTTTTCTTTTTTATTTGACTAACATGTCGTCTATATAAACTTCTATCATTTTGCCAAGTTGGTCTTTGAACATCTTGGTTACTAGTCTCTGATAAGTCGCCCTTGCACTTTTCAACCCGAATGGCATTACTCTGTAGCAATATGTCCCTTGATGGGTGATAAAGGTGGGTTTTTCTTGGTCCTCCATTGGGATCTGGTTGTAGCCTGAGTAGGCATCCAAGAAGCTTAATAACTCGTGCTCCGCTATTGCGTCGATGAGCTAATTGATGTGAGGCAATGGGAAGGAGTCTTCCAGGTAGGCTTTATTTAGGTCTGTGAAATTTACGCACATGTGCCATTCCCCATTTTTCTTTTTCACCATGACCACGTTAGCGGCCCATTGGGGGTACTTTGACTCTCGAATGGAACCGTTGGCAAGAAATTTTTCTACCTCTTCATGGACGGCCTCATTGATTGTGGCATTGAACTTTCTCCTGATTTGTCGTACCGGCGGGTAGAGTGGATCGACATTCAACTTGTGTGTTGCAATGTCTTTTGGGATACCTGGCATATCTGCATGGGAGAAAGCAAACAGATCGGCGTTGTCAGTTAAATTTTTATAGAATTTACCTAGTTCTGTGAGTTCGTGGCCAATCTAGGGATTTTTATGGTCACTCTCATCTAGCTGGACGGGGTTGAGGTCTTCCATTGTTGACCCTGTGGCTTCTACGATGTCGGGGTCTCCGACGACGTCTGTTTGCTCGTCGGGCTTTGGGCCCCGACTTCGATAATTGCTATGCTCTTGAGCCTTCCTCTCTTAACTATTGAGTGTATGTGCAATCTTGGGTGATGCAGTATCATTCTTGAGTTGTGTGATGTTCACTGCGGATGCTGCATATTCCCTATGGGGTAGGGAACTTGATGACCTGATATAAACTGGACAGGATGACCCTCATGACGTGTATCCAGGGTCGCCCAATGATGGCGTTGTAGGTTATGTCTTAGTTCATGACATGGAATGTTGTTTCTAGGGTGACGCCTCTGGCCACAGCTGGCAGTGTTATCTCTCCGGAGGTTCGTTCAATGTGGGTATCTGACTTATCGAAGATGATACTATCTTCGAGGTCATCATACTATTCATGGGTGATCGATCGCTTCAATTTGTGTGTGGTGGTGAACTTCACATGGTTGAATGTTGCTTCATCGCCTCCGCCGATGATCATTTGGATGGTGCGAATAGGGAAGGGTGGCTTTGGGGGGCCTTGATGTGGTTCTCGTCCACGGGAGAAATTGGCTCTCCCTTGATTGCTCATAAGCTCCTTTAAATGTCCTCGGTGGAGCATGTTCACTACTTCTTGTCGTAGGGCTATGCAATCCTCGGTCTTGTGGCCTCATTCCTGATAGAACTCGTAGAAAGAATTTAACTTTCTGGAGTTTGGGTCTGACTTCATCTTTTGTGGCCATTTCACCTAAGGACCGAGATTCTCCAGGGCGTAAACTATTTCTGAAGGAGAAACATAAAAATTGTGAGCAAATAAAAGTGGAGGCATACCTCTTTCATTTCGGTGAGTTCCCGTTTGTAGCCTGGATGGCCATTCGGCTCGGTGGAGAGGTATTGGGGCAGTTGTTCTGATGTATGGTTGATGCCTTTCCCGGTTGAGGCATGGACCTGCGTGATCTCTTCGGCTGTCATTCCGATGATCTTTCCTTGATTCCATTTGGACTGTCGTTAACCGTTGGGTTGGACCATTGAGTTTGTCCTCATCTGCTCTCACCTCGGCATAGTAAGTGTTGTGAATTTCTTCCTAGGTGGTGGGAGGGTATTTCATGAGTCTATTTATAATTTTTTGGTTGCCCTCGACCCATTCCAGTTTAACCCATTTTGAAAGGCTACTACCGCCATCCCTTTTGATATATTTGGCAAGCTCATTCTTACCCTGTTGAATGGGGCGAGGAAGTCCCTGAGTCCTTTGCCAGGCGATTGTTTGACGGCGAATATGTCATTCACTATGGCTTCTTCTTTCTTGGCCTCGGCATGGGCGGTGACGAACTTGTTGGACATTTCTTCGAACGTCATTATGGAACGTGCTGGTAATTGTGAGTACCATGTTAAGGCTCCCCTGTTAGGGTTTTGCCAAACTTCTTCAGCAGCACCGACGGTACCTATTCTTTTGAAAGGTCGTTGCCTTTTACCGCCGTGATGTAATGAATGATATGGTCTTCAAGGTCCGTTGTGCCATCGTATATTTTCAAATATGGTAGCATTTTGAAAGTTTTGGGCATGGCATGTGGGGCTGCCTCCTCACTGTATGGATGTTCCACGAAACCGGCCGACGTCTCGTTTTGGCAGGAGTTTCGGGGCGCCTAGTATCTTATCAAACCTTTCTTGATGTTCCTTCATTTGGTCGCGGAGCGCTTTGTTCTCATTCTCCATTTCTTCCATTTTCTTCAGGTTGGCTACGAGGGCGTCATTACCTGCATCAACAGCGGTATGAGTATTACCTGTTGGGGGAGGAGCGTGTTGCTCATTGATGGCTATTGTGGTGTCGACTCGTGCGGTTTTCCTACTCGCCCCTTGAGCGGGTTTGTCGAGTATGCTGCTTAGGGTACTTGTCAGCCACGCCTCCAGTAATTTTTTCACTGCGGTCAGTGCTTCTTCCGCCGTGGATGTGGAGGCTCCTTTCTCATGCGAAACGGTTACGCTACCATGGGGAGGAGGAGAGTCACTTTGTCTGGGTGAGGTGCTCGGCATCACATTCTCCTCGTCTTCCCTGTCCACCTCATTGATGGTGCCAAGGAGGTTGGTGGTGACAACCATCACTGCTTTCAATCTTTCCTCTCCTTTTCCCGGCATTGTTAGCTTGTGCAAACAAGAAAAATGGAGCTTTTGTTTTAATTTTTTTTAGATCTAGAAGAAACTAAACTTTTTAACTAGGACCTCCCCACAGACGGCGCCAAATTGTTTGACCAAAAAAGTATTAAGCATTTTTTGTTAAACCAATTTAATGAATAGACAAGGGGTGAATCCAAGTTAAAAGCAATAAATTCCAGATTCGAAATCAAACAACTTAAGTGATATGGGATCGTATTCAAGTCAATAAATGCCAATTTAATGCTCAATGACTAGGAATGAACCAGAGAATGTAAACATGTAATAAATGTGATAAATGGTATTTAATATAGTAAGAAGGAATATATCACCCAAATGTTGGGTGATGTGGATGATTCCTTCCTCTGAGGAATGTTGTGTGAGGGATGTTGTGTGAACTAAAGAGGAATGTTGTGTGAGGGAATCGAACAAAAGAGACAAGATGGGATATTCCTCTTGCTTCCTATTTATAAGGGATATT
This sequence comes from Nicotiana sylvestris, assembly GCF_000393655.2. Classification (NCBI taxonomy): domain Eukaryota; kingdom Viridiplantae; phylum Streptophyta; class Magnoliopsida; order Solanales; family Solanaceae; genus Nicotiana; species Nicotiana sylvestris. Next base: position 166,164,665 of record NC_091064.1, on the reverse strand, counting down.
CATAAAAAAAATCCTAAAAAGGTACAATATGGGGGAATATTCAATAGAATATTCCTATTCATAACCCTAGGAATATTCTAACATCTGCAACCGTTTGCTCTTTACTCGACCTCGGCACTGGTCTCTCCCTTTGAGCGACTCCTCGTCAATGACCCAAGCTTGGTTCCGACCTCGACCTCAGCTCGTGTGTTTGCGTTCGCCAAGCTAGATCTAATTTTGACCCATACAGATATAACCAGGAATTGACCAGCATGCAAAACTCTAGAAGGCTAAGGTTTGGATCTTTAAAATTTCAAAATATGACATATCTTTAGCTCTTTTTTCAGGATTTGAATTGGAACAACTTTACGAAAAGTCTATAGGATAAATATTTTTGAAGCCTTTTCTTTTAAATAAAATACTTTTCTTTTCTTGTTGCGAATATTGACAAATTTTGTTTAGCTTCGGTCACATTTGAATCTTCATACTTCTTCAACTTAAACATATCATACATTTGTTGCTTCAGATATATATATAGGAATATTCCCAGTAAATGCGAATGGTATATGCTAATTGCAAATGATAATTAACGAAACAAGCTAATATTAGCAATATTAATTTCACATCAAATTCACTGTTCTTATAGGATAATTGAAGCACAAAAGATCCATATAGGTGTCAACGACTTTTTGTGATCAAGGCTTTACGCTGATGGTATACTTTAGTCAGTTCAGAAATTGTATGTCAATAAAAAAAGACTAAATTTTTTTTATAGTGTTAGATAATCTCAAATTGTTAAATATTGAAATGGATGGGTCTACATAATGATATCGTTGATTAAAATGCCAAAGTCAGTAGTTTGGGATCGCGACATACTTATTGTTGTATGTTATACGAATTTCAGGTAATTTTATCTTCTACAAGTCACATTTTCATATGTATTCTTGAATTGATGTCATGAAAGATTTTTAATTTTTTCATAAATAATCTAAATCGATGAATGATATTATAAGTAATGACCTACTATATGGTATAAGAGAAATAATGCAGTAGAGGAAGAGAGACACATGTAATATTTTTAATCAAAAACTCATCGCACGTTGTGCGATCCTTCACAATAAAGTAAAATAATTTTATTATAAAGTGTAGAAACTTTAACTTTATTACAAAGCAAGGGAACAATAGTTTACTGTACTTACAGGAGACCAATCAATTCATTTGAATCGAATAGTCATCCTTAACGCTACCAATCCAATTTATTTGTATTTCATTGACAATTCCAAACTTAACACATGATAATTTACTCAAGTAATACCCAACTTATATACATGAATAATTATAATGCAACGCGTGTGATATGCATAAACAATCATAACATGAAGAAACTAATACATAAAATGGTTGCACTTTTAAATTATCATAATAAATCATTACGATCTGACCGGTTATTTTGAGCTTTAGCGTTCCATTCGATGATTTGAAGTCTTCAGTAGCTTCATATGATGTATTATGACTTGTGTGAATCGTCGATTTTGGTTTCAGATGATCCGGAATTGATTTGGAAAAATGATTCTCAACTAGGAAGCTTTAAGTTCGAAGAGTTGACCAAGTTTGACTTTTGTGTATTTGACTCTAGATCGGAGTTTTGATGATTCTGTTAGGTCCAGATGGTGATTTTGGACTTGGGCGTATGTCCGGATTTGCTTTTGGATATTTCTAGAAGGTTTTGGGCACTAATTGGTGAAAGTTGGCAATTTGAAGGTTTGGAATGTTCCAAGGTTATGATAGAGATTCCAGCAGATGGTCATTCGGGAGGTATGGTTATCTTGTGGGATCATACCAAGGTTATGGTCCATAGCTTTGTGCGTAGAAGCCAGGAAATTAGTGCCACAATTGAGGTAATCTCCCTTAACAAAACTTGGTATTTTACTTCTAGTTATGCTAGTACTGATAGTAAAATTAGGAACACTATGTGGAACAATTTATGAGACATGCATAGTAAAATTAGTGGCCCTTGGTTAATAGAGGGTGATTTAAATGATGTCATATGCTCCGATGAGAAATTAGATGGTAGAAAAATTAATCAAAATAGAGCAAAGGTCATGTGAGATTTTATTAACCACTGTAATCTTATTGACCTAGGTTTTAAAGGTCCTAAATTTACGTGGTCGAATAAAAGAAAAAAAACAAAGGCCTCATTCTAGAAAGGTTAGATAGGGTGTTTGCCAATAAGGAGTGGATTGAATCTTGCCCTGATGCGTACATTACCCATCTCCCTAGAATCCACTCGGATCATAACCCCTTATTGATCACTTGCAACCCTATAAAATGTAACACCTTTAAAAAACCTTTCCGACTAGAGACATTTTGATGCCGTCATCCGGATTTCATAAATTTAGTTAGAAACAGTTGGAGTAACTCCAACTATATTCATAGCTCCCATAACTTTAGAGGTAATATCATACAGTGGAGTAGGAAGCATTTTGGAGACATTCACCTTAAAAAATCTAGGATTATTGCTAGACTAAACGGCATTCAATGCTCCAATAACTATAACTCCAATTTTTATTTACAGAATTTAGAATCTAATCTTCAACAAGAGTATAGAGAGATTCTTAAATTAGAAGATGAATACTGGAGAATTAGAGCCAGAATGTCCTGGCTTCAAGAAGGTGACGCAAATACAAAATTCTTCCATATTGTGCAACCAATAGAGCTAGGAAAAACAAAATCGTTTATTTCAAAGACGAATTTGGTAATTGGATCAATGAACCTAACAAAATCCTAGACCATACACTCAACTACTTTGAGAATGCCTTCCAAACTGATCATTCTGCCTCCAATTGGTCTCTTATTAAAAACAATCCAAAAACTTTTAACAACCTTGATCTCTCTACCCTGGACAATCATCTTGCAAAGAGAAATCTACAAGGCAGTCTTTTCCTTCAAACCGTTTAAATCCCTGGGTCCAGATGGCATACATCCCTTTTTCTACCAGAAATATTGGAGCATTGTAGGCAAATCAATTATAGATTTATGTACCCAAGTATTTAATACTCAATCTCTACCTAATGATATCAACAACACCTACATTTGTCTAATCTCCAAAGTCTCAAATGCCAATAATCTGAAAAACTTTAGGCCCATAGGACTTTGCAATACTATTTATAAAATTATTACCAAAATCATTGCTAATAGAATTCAACCTTTCCTCAACCAAATTATAAGTCCTTTCCAAGATAGCTTCTTAAAAGGGAGAAGGTCTTCTGATAATGCCATCATAATCCAAGAAATGATGTGCTACTTTAAAAAAATGAAAGGGAAAAAAGGCTACATGATTCTAAAATTAGATCTGGAAAAAGCCTTCGACAGATTGGAATGGTCTTTCATCTACTTAACCCTTTCTTACTTCCAATTCCCTACTAACATAAAAAATCTTATTATGAATTGCATCAGCACTAACAACATTGCCATTTTAGTAAATAGCACTACAACCTCTTTCTTTGCACCAAGTAGGAGTATCAGACAAGGCTGCCCCCTATCCCTCTTTATATTCATTTTGTGCATGGAAATGTTATCCCGACTAATCTGTCACCAAGTTGACATCAATCTTTGGGACCCCATTAGACTAAGCAACCATAACACTAGCATATCTCACTTGTTTTTTGCCGATGATATTACCCTCATGGCAAAAGCTGATAAAAGAAACCTACAAACCATCAAAGAATGCCTTAATATTTTTTGCAATATGTCTGGTCAAAAGATCAATAGGAGGAAATCAAAGATTTTGTTCTCCCAAAACTGTCCTATTCAAGTTACCAAAGAAATTGCATCAGGTTTTAACATCAATATAGCCAATAAGTTTGGCAACTACTTGGGGTTTTCAATTCTTAACAATGCTCCCAAAGCAAAAGACTACCAATTCATCATTGAGAAAATGCGGGCCAAACTTTCAAATTGGAAACCCAATTTTCTAAACATAGCTAGTAGGACTACCTTAGCCCTTGCTACTCTCAACTCTATCCCAAACCATGCTATGCAATATACTTTGCTCCCAAAAAAAATCCTTAAACTTATTGATCAAATTCAAAGGAATTTTTTTTGGGGCACTACATCAAATCAGAAACAACTTCACCTTATTAATTGGAACACTGTTACCAAGCCTAAAACTCTAGGAGGTCTAGGAATGAAAGATGCCCTTTAAAAGAATAAAGTTTTACTAGGTAGTCTCTCTTGGAGACTCATTAACAATACCTCATCACCCTAGGCAAATCTCCTAATACGCAAATACTGCAAAAGGAATATCAAACACACCTCCTTCATTTGGAAAAGTGTTATTACTGGCTGGAAAATTTGTAACCAAGGAATTCAATGGCTTCCGGGCAAAAGCTCTAATCTTAATAGTTGAGAGACCCAATGGATCCCTCAAGTCTCAACTCTTAGAGCTAGCATTGAGGGCCCTCTAAACAAAAATGAAGCTAACCTTCCTATTAAGAGATTATACCACAAAGGAAGATGGAATTTCCAGGAAACTTCTTTTACTATCCCTTCCTCTATCATGGACAAAATCAATTCTATCCTCTTACCCCTCCAAAGCATAGATAAACCCCTTTGGAGTCTCAGTCCAAACGGGATATTCAACATAAAATCTTGCTACAACTTACTAATTCAGGGGGACATTAGTAACCAAGGCTTTGTGTGGATATGGAAACTACCTTGCCCTAACAAAATAAGATACTTCTTTTGGCAAATCCTTCACAATAAGATTCCTTGTCGTTCATATCCCCATCACATTGGAATAAATATAAACCCTAATTGCCCTAGTTGCAAAAACCAAGAGGAAACCATCACTCATATTTTCCTCACATATCCTATAGTCTCAGCGATATGGAGACAGTTCAATATCACAAATATGAACACTGATCCGGACAAACACTGGCTAACCAAGCTGAGAGACATAAACCCAATTCCCCTGAAAATTCCTTGGAACAATCTCCTACCTTTCCTTCTATGGGGGATCTGGATCAATAGAAACAACAACAATATCAATAACACCCACTACTCCCCCCCGTACAAAAGACATATCTAACCTAGCCTATGAATTCCTCTTTTTCAACTCCACTGACACAACAACTGTGGATAAACCCATCATTAACATAAAATGGTATCCCCCACAACACGACTGGTACAAACTAAACAATGATGGTGCTTTTAAACACGAAGGTAATAAATCTGGTATTGGGGGAGTGTTCTGCAACAACAAAGGAATATGGATATTAGGTTATCAGAAAATGGATAAGGCTATATCACCTCTGCATGCAGAACTTCAAGCAATCCATGAAGGCATGAAAATAGCAACCCATTACAACCTATTTCCACTAAAAATCGAAACAGACTACACTGATGCTATCCATGCACTTAATAATGATCATCTTGTTATGACTAATATTATTCATGCATGCAGGTTATTGATGCTCCAGCGGAAGGACCTGTCCCTACGACATAACTTCCGGGAAGAAACCAAGTAGCTCATCTTTTGGCAACAAATGCAAACAAAGATACCTTTTGGCAACCATGCAAGAAGTCAGCAAAACTACATCCAACACTACCTCATTTTGTTAACTCTCAACTTGATAAAGATATGGATGTTGTTTACCTTTCCAAGAAGTCACTAGACATTATGACTTGTAATAGACTAATACTCCTAGGCAACCAGAATGTCACAAACATTGGGCTACCAAGTCGTGACAAGCTGCATTCTCAGATCTTATGTACTAAGAACAATCTTTAATGCTTCTATAATATAAATATCCTTATTATAAAAAAAAGGTTTGGAATGTTCATAAGTTTGACCAGAAGTTGACTTTGATGATATTTGGTTCGGATTGTGGTTTCGGGAATTGAAATAGCTTTGTTATGCCATTTGGGACTTACACGTAAAATTTGAGGTCATTCTGAGTTGATTTGATATGGTTCGGCACGAGTTTTAAAAGTTAAAAGTTCAGAAATTCATTAAGTTTGATTTGAGGTGCGATTCGTGGTTTTGATGTTATGTGTGATTTAAGGCCTCGAGTACGTCCGTATTATGTTATGGAATTTGTTGGTATATTCGAACGGGGTCTTGATTGCTCGGGTGAATTTCGGATAGGTTTGGGTTGTGTTGCTCTCGTTTTTTATGTTTCGGCGTTGTTTCATCAAGCATAAATGGTACCACATTAAGCAAATGAGCTCTAATTTCTGTTTTGATTGAAGCATTAGATCCGTATCGTAATTTTAGAACTATAACAACTAAAATCATTAACTTTGGGCATCGTATGAGAAATTTATGGTCATTTTACTAAGAGTTGGATTGTCAGATATTTTTTAGATTAATTACGAAATTGCCACTGAATTCGTATTTAAAAATCTGCACTATTTTCAAATATTGAAACCAATATATCTCCTTCATTATAAGGTTAAATAGAGTGATTCAAAAGCCTAACTTCACTAAAATTTACGAGGAATCCATTGGAGGCATCAAAAGCGAGTTTCAGAATCTTTTAATATATGAAACAAGGCAGAACAACCGGGCAAAAGTATATAATATCGAGGGTTAATTCATTTGATCATATTTTGAGTTGGGGAGCTCGTATTTGGGCGATTCTGGAGGTGATTTTCACTAAATAAATTGGGGTAAGTGTTCTACACTCGGTTTTGGTTATATTTTATGAGTCCATCTTCGTTTTTGGCATTTGATTGATGATTTCAAAGTAAAATTTGGAGATTTTTGTCTAAAATTTCATAAAGTGAATTTTTGAGTTTGGAACATCGATTCAGAGTTGTATTTGAGTGAAACTAGTATGGTTGGACTCGTAACTGAATGAGTTGTCAGATTTTGTGAGTTTCGTCGGATTTCAAGGTGCGAGCCCGGGTTTAACTTTCTGGTTGACTTTGGGCTTTTGATTAAAGAGTCCACCTTTATCGATTGTGTTTATTTTCTTTGGCATTATTTGATTTTCTTGAGTTATTTTTGGCTAGTTTTCGAGCCGTTCGGAGGTCGGTACGTGCAAGATGATGTTTCTAGAGTATTGTCTTGGTTGCTCGGTATAGGATTCAGCTTGTTCGAGGTAAGTAACACTTCTAAACTTGATGCTGAGGGTATGAATCCCTGAATATATGTGTTATGTGTTTGGTATTAGGGTGACACACATGCTAGGTGATGGGCATGTAGGCGTACACCGTGTGAATTATGACTCGGTTGATTCTTGATACTGTGTAATTACCTAATATTGTTTCTATCCATGAAATTTCTACGTGTTAGAGAAATTAAGATGTGAATCATGTTAGAAATCATGTTAGGCTATATGTTTATTCTGTTAGACCCACGAAGGTCATTCTGCTGTTGAATTATTTATTTAAATTGCAATTACATACTCGGTCATATTAATTCATTTGCATATCATATCTCGGTCTCTGTTATCATTTGTTGTCACATCATGTTATCAATGTTTGGGCTGATTGACATGAGATTTTTGAGTCTGAGAGACTGGAGAGATTGATGATTGAGTTGGGGCCTAAGGGTCGGATTGTGAGTGATATTGATGGGATCGGGCTGCACGCCGCAACAGGTTTTATTGATTCATGATGTGATCGGGTTGCACGCCGCAACAAGTCATATTGGCTTTATATATATTATTATTGTATGGATTGGATAACATGCCGCAGCAGGCCTTATAAGCATTATTATTATTGATGGGATCAGGCTGCACACCGCAGCAGGCCGTATTGGCTTTATATTAGTGCCTGGGCAGGATCCGCCCCTCTGAAGTCTGACATACCAGCAATGAGAGCATGTACCATATAGTGCTCAGTGACTGAATATGCTGAGTGATTGAGCGTGATGAGTGGGAATGCAAGATAGTGAGATTGAGTACTCTGAGAGTGTGAATATATGAGTTCATTGCTGTGATGTATTGCATTTGACATGCATACTTGACATACAAGCATAGAGATGCATTTTCTCATGTTATACGGTTTTGTAACATTCATGATTTCACATGCACATGTACATGTAGGCATAGAGATGTACTTTCCTTATACAATCTGTGAGCACCTAATTTTTGACCATATTTGATTTTTTTTACTCACTTTTAGTATTTAAATAGATTTTAAGTTTAAATTTAATATCATAGTTTTATTTCACCTTCTATAGGTTTATTTTAGATAATTTGAAAATTACAAAAAAAAGAGTTACATATTTTAAAAGTATTAGTTTTATTTTTTCATTTTACAAAGAAAGAAAAGTTTTAAAAAAAAGGGATATAATTTTATTTAGCTTAGTTTAATTTTAAGTGAGAAGTTTTTGAGAAATAAATATTGAGTGTAGTAATTTTACCTTGCTTTTTATTTACTTATTTAGTAGGAATATTTTTTTTAGTAATTATCAAGAAAAGAAAAAAGAGCCAATGGAAAATTGTCACATGGCAAAAGATTCTCTCTTATCATTTAATCCACATGCACTTTCCTAGCAATTTCCTACAAATAACACCTACCCTAGACAATCACACTCCCAATTCTCATCTCTTCCACCAATTAATCCATATACCTACACATATATATCTACACACAAAAAGACCTAAAAATTCCGACACCCCTCATTCTTTAACCTTCAGCTGCTGCACACTTTTTGACCTGAACAAATCATAATACAAGTATAAACCCCAAACATAATCATTAATAAACTGACAAAAAAAGAAGCGTGATTTTCACTTTTTATATTACTTGTTGCCATTTTCAAGAGTCCTTCCTTTGTGCTTAGTTGAATATTCACAATCTTCATCACATGCTTTTCATGTCTTTTATCACATTTATTACCTAAGATTTCCACTTTTTAAACTCGAAATATCCCACTAATTCATTGTTTTATCAAACTTAGAGAAATCTGAAGCCAAACAACTAAACACACACACTCTCACGTAGATAGGAGGAAGAAATACAGCTCAAATTAGCTGAAAATTGGCTTGGCAAATCTGGGTTTCTTTCTGGATTTTGTTTTAGTTCTCCTTCATGGAGTCCAATTGAGGCACTGTGGGGGTTTTGAGATTCTGTTAGTCGTTTGAGGTGGTTTGCGGTTCTGTTCGAGTTGATCGTTGCTTCAAATCTTGATCAAAGTTGTGGTTTTCTTCTGTTCGTGTATTTGCCGGAATCTCTTTATTAATCGAAAATTTGCTTTTCTTGGGTTCGTTTCTGGTTCTTTTACTCTGTTTTGGTGCGATTAAAAATATGATAAGAGCAATACAAGTCGAATTTGGGGATTGGCTTTTGATACTGATTTGTTAGGTGTAAGAGATTTGATGCTCTGTTTGTCGTTTGATGCTCTATTTCTGTTGAGTAATGTTCTAATTTTGTGTTTGTTGATTTTGCTATTAGAATTTGCTAATGTTCAAGATGTAGTATCGAAAGCTCGACAAGGTGTTAATGATGTTATGGGAGATGTTGGTATGTTTGGGTTGAGGTTTGAGGGGCTCGGGTGTGTTTCGGGTGAGTTTTGAGCGAGTCCGGACATTCCTGAACTTAGAAAATGGATGGGGGCAGAAGTTTTAGTGCTGGGCGCGGAAAATGGTCCGCGGCCCGCGATCATGAAGATGTGCAGGTCGTCGGTCCAACTTCGGAAGCTCATATCTTTTGATCTATAAGAAATTTTGAGATGATTCCAAAACTAAAGTTGTAGCCCTTCGTGCCTAGTTTCCAGAAAGGTAAAGATATTACAATGTGGACATCTGTAGCAAAAGTTATGGCCAAATACTAAAGCCTATCACTGCAGAGGAAAGATGTGCAGCCGCGGTCATTTTTGTGCGGACCGCACTGGTTTGTGCAGACCGCGGTCGGTTTTGTACGGCACCGCGGAGGGTGAAATCTGAGGGGTACTCTATAAATAGGAGGTTTTGGGTTTTATTTGATATTTTGACATAGAGAGCTCGGATTTTGATGATGTTTCGATGGTTTTTTAAGAAATTCATCGGGGTAAGTGATTTTAACTCACATTTGGCTAGAATACATGAATCTATTACAGTATTCATCATTTAATTCGTGATTTGGGATGGAATTTGGGAAGAAAATTGTGAAACCTTTCAAAAATGTAAAATGATGATTTGAAGGACCAAATGGTATCAGAATTGGATATTTTTGGTATGGTTAGACTCGTGAGAGTTTGAGGATTCTGAAAATGTAAATTTTACCCGATTCCGAGACATGGGCCCAGGTCTCAGGTTTTGCTAATTTCGGGATTTTTGATATTTTTCGAATGTTTTCGCTTGGGCTTTGTTCCCTTGGCATATTGTGACGTATTCGTTCTGATTTTGAATAGATTCAACGCGCGTGGAAGCCAATTCGAGGGGCAAAGACATCGCAAGCTAGAGAATTAGCCGGTTCGAGGTGAGTAATCGTTGTAAATGATGTCCTGAGGGTTTGAAACCCCGGATTGCACATCGTAGTGCTATATTGAGGCAAGATACGCGCTGGATGATAAGCATGGGGTCTTTTACTACTGGAGATTGTGACTTGGTCCATCCCGATTGATGATTTTACCGCGTATTTGACTGAAATTCATTTGTTATCATCATGATTTGGGGTGATTGCCATATTTGGGCTTCGTGCCAACTATTTGAACCCTTCGGAGATTTTTATCACTGTTTCCTCACTGCTTGTCTTATTATTTGAACTCAGTCCGATTGATATCTACTATTTTACAAACTCAGCCACTTTTACTCAGATTTGAAACTTAAATGATATTTCTACATCATGTTTTGTGCTGAGAACTACTGTTTTACTAATGCCCAAGGGGCTTGTGATGATTTTGGACTGAGTAAGGCCGAGGGCCATATGTGAGGATATGTTGAGTGACATAAGGCCGATGACCTGAGATACTTTATATGCCACGAGGTGGCTTAAGTGATGTGAGGCCGAGTGCCGAGTGATGATGCCACGAGGTGGCTTGATATAGCGCTTGGGCCGTAAGGGGCCACTCCGGAGTCTGTACACCCACAGTGAGCGTGGGTACCCATTATGATCTGAGAGTGAGCTCAAGAGACTGATACTGTTCTGAGTGATTGATACTTAGCCCGAGGGGCTGATACTGTACTAAGAGTGAGCCCGAGGGGCTGATACTATTCTGAGCGATTGATACTATACTCGAGGGGCGGATTTCTACTTGTTATTTACCTGTTATATTACCTGGTTTACTTGTTTAAAAAAAAAGGGATATCATTTGATTTCTTCACTGATTACTGTTTTAAGTGATTTTACTGCTTAATATGGAATTGTTTTGTGCCTTTATGTGTTTTCATACTTTCAGCCATTATTTATAATTATTACTCACTGAGTCGGAGTACTCACATTACTCCCGGCACCATGTGTGCAGATTCAGGCATCACAGAGTCCGCTCTTGAGTGTTGATTCTCCCAGTCCAGGCAGTGATTCGTAGACTACGAGGTAGCTATTGGCGTTCGTAGCCCCATGCCTCCCTTATCTTATCATTTTCCTGTTTTTAGAACTATTGTATCAGATTTAGTGCTCAGTAGACTTGTATCCGGATTTCTTAGTTGTTCATGACTTGTGACACCCCGGTTTGGGTTGTCAGGATGGTTTCTACTATTTCTATCGTTAATTCTGCAAATTATGGTTATTATATCATATTTTACAACTACTTATGGTATTTAACTATTTAAAAGAGGTGGTCTGTTTTGGTCTGGCTGGCCTTGTCTTCACGACAGGCGCCATCACGATTAGATTCGGGGAATTGGGTCGTGACAAGTTGGTATCAGAGCCTAGGTTACATAGGTCTCACGAGTCATGAGCAGGTTTAGCAGAGTCTCGCGGATCGGTACAGAGACGTCTGCATTTATCCTCGAGAGGATGTAGAACCTTTAGGAAAAACTTTACACTCTTGAATTCTTATCGTGCGTCCTTGATTAAGCTTGGAAAGTAACTTTTGAAATTTCTTCCATGCATTCGTATGCACGCATGAGCGCTCAGTATCAAATGTGCATCAATGGCTTGTGGATCCTGATCGAGGGGTGAGATATAATCTCAGTGAGTTAATGTTGGTCCAGTCTGGAGGACTTGAGGCCGGATGTTTTCCTATAGCTTGAGCACCAAGATGTTGCTTGCGTGAGCAAGTGCTTTTGAATTTATATGTTCGGTATTTTTCCATGTTAGTGGAAGTGACGACTAGATGTCTATGTAATAAGAATGTTAGTGCTGTGAGATGTATTCGTATGATTTTGCAGTGACGAGAAAGGTCTGCTGGAGGATAGAAGAACTATTAGGTGCTTGATTTCCGTCTTGATTCGAGTTATAGCCCGAGTTATGGGCATGTGAAGAATCTTTTCATGTCTCCTAGTTGGGAGTAGAGTAGATTTCATGTTGCGGTATGAGTTTAGACTCAGGAAGACTAAGTGAGTGTGTAATGGTTATGATGGTGGAAGGTATTCATAAATGTTAGTTTAAGGCGAAGCAGGTGGGTTATCTCCTGCGAAGTGTTCTGGAGTTGTGTGATCTTTATGTTATCTGTTAGAAGATCCCATTTACTAGTGAAATATATGTGCGAATTTAATTTGGGTCACTTAAGAGAGTGGGTTTAATTGTTATGAGAGTAAATACGAGATTTGTAAAAGATATGAAGTACTAGATGGTCTGTGTGCCACGAGCTTATGAAGGGTTGAGTTTAATCTCACTATGGTATTATGGAAGTAATAAAGTGTATGCGTTATGAGTTATGGTGCGTGTTTTGAGCTATGGATTTGAGCCAAGTGGGGGAGTCCGCTATTGAATAGTTGATTGCACGGCTATGTGCTCTAATGGTTCCAGTTCGAGGAATTGTAAATCAGTTGTGGCTCGAGTAAAGGAAATTTCAATAAAGGCTATGTTATGCTTTATGGGTGTACGAGAATCGGGGAATGACTTGAGTTGTGATTGGTAAGGAATGCTCGGTGCACAGGGCAGGAAGTTGCTTGGTTATATTGGAATGAGGTCACATTCTGCAGTGTTGGAGTGCAAATGAAGCACAGGTTGTTCGGTTCGTTTAATCAATCTAACTGCGGTTTGAGTAGAGTGGATGCCTCTAGAGAATGGTCCTATTGTGTTCAAAATTTTACATGCAATAATTGGAGGCTTTCAAATTGTACTTAAGGATAGAAACTGAATTTTTCAGTAGAAGATGGCAAGACTTGTGGTATTTTCTATGTTAATTATGGGATTCCATATATCAGTATCGGGAAGGTGAAGGTAATGGCTTCGAATTCGCAGTAAGTCCTTTCAGAGTCGGTATCTTGATTATGGAGCTTTGGGGAAACACTAAAAAGAGTATTCAGCGGGTGATGAGCCTTAGGCTGTGTGGTATTATGCTTGGGTCTCGTGTGGTAAGTTTGGGTTGAGGAAATGTGATGTTATAGAAAGAAGGAGTATCAAGTGAAGGTAAATTAGAAGGGAGCTCGGATAGATGGGATAGCTTGGTAGTAGGCCATATCGGTATGGTAAGGATATGAGTAGTTCTTTGGGTGTTTACAAGGTAATGAGTTTCCATATGTGTTTCGTGGCAATGCTCTTAGGTTTTGGATGGCTTGTGTATCTTGGTTGAGTTAAAATAAGTCAGTATTGGTGGTTTGGTTTTATGGACAAAGGGATTTGTAGAGTTCCTAATAATTTCTACCACGATAGAGATGTATAATTTCTGCTGGCATAAGGAGCATGGAATGTATAGTGATTTTCTCCTATATGGGATCAAATGGAAATTTTTTGACTATTTAAGTATGTAGTTGATTGTGGCTCGGAAAGGGATTTTGAAGTTCTCATATTTATCATTGGATGACATATTATATGTGGTATGTTGTGTAGGGCGGAGATTGGCATATGTAAGGTCGCAATTCAGTTTTGAAAGGAAGGTCATAAATTCTTAGACAGCAGATGCAGTTTCAGATGACTAGGTAAATGATATTACTAAATGGTGTGTCTTGATAACGGTATGCACTTCAGAAAGAGGGAAATGTGATTGAGTTAATAATACATCATAGATATTGCAGTTGTGGACTGTGAGAAAATAGCTAAGGTTGGTGAGAGGGTAGTATGTGTTATGATTTAGTTGTTGTGAAGCTTCGGAGGATTATTTATCTATTGTATGTGACTAGACTTGATGTGTGGTTCATTGGTAGACCTATATGGATGTGTGTTCTGTATCATGACGGTTTGGTTGACTTCGAGTTGCCAATGGTGAGATGTGTTGATTCGGTTGTTATTGAGTTATTAGAAATCACGGGGATCTATGAGTTATCTTTTCATGTTGCGAGGCGTTAAGGTTTGTTGGTTATAGGCACATGTGGTGCGGCGTTATTGGGTCCTCTCAGTGGAATTCGAGCGGGTAGAGTATCGGGTATTGCTCGGCGGGTAGCGTATCGGTTGTATCCCTTAGGGTATGTGTAATGTTATATCAATTGCTTCGCGGTGGTTATGATGATTACTTTGGTTTTAGCCATCATATTGCGCACGATTGTCGATTTTGAGAAGAGTGACTTAAGGTGTTTTCACGTGGATCAGTGTTTGGATGAGGTCGCGCGTTGGAGCGAAGCTATGAGGAGGTATGATCCTGCGGGTTAGATTTGTGTGTTCTATTTTTATGATGTGATACGGGTTCTCAGCATTGTGTGTGGTGGTACTAGTGAGCTTGCGGTACAGCTCTTTCATTTGAGTCATTTTTCAAGAATTGAGTAGGTTCGGATTGTGGCTTATTGGTGCACGGATTGCACGAATCGTGGCTTTAGTCTATATTGAGGTGTCAATGTCACAAGAGTAGTTGTGTTGGATTAGATGAGACTGTCGGGGTCTTTAATGACTGCAAACGGATTTGATTTCAACATGTTGAAAGGATAATATCGAGCTTCGGCTCAGAAATTTGCTATGGTATTTTCCAAAGGAGGAGTGACTTCTTGAATGGTTGATCTGGAAAATGGTGGCTTACTGCGTGTTTTAGTGATCATTGGCAGTATATGAAAGTGTTGGGGTGAGGCTTTAGTTGATAAGAGTTTTTCTATCGGTATTCGTTTGTTGTGTGCAACTACTGTAATTAGAAGTTATCACTACGAGTGTTTGAGTCATGTGGTATATCAGGTGATTGCACCTGAGATTGTAAGTATGGGTGATTACAGCTGGTTCGGGCTTATTCTGAATATAGATATGAGATTCTGATCTTGTGAATGATTTCAGAAGTGAAAATGTGGTTCTAAGGCTTATGGGTTAGATTAGGTTGTAAAATTTCAGTTACTGTGTGTTATCGGACCTATGTGAGATAGGGTGACATGGGATCACCCCCGGGTATATGCATGGTAAGGTTATTCAGCGATTGGTTAGCTTTTGGAACAACTCTGAGCACATTCGTGGACGAACGTATGTTTAAGTGGAGGAGGATGTAACGACCCGACCGGTCGTATTGAGCTTTTGCACTTTGCTCGCCAGTTCTCGGGCATGACTTGACCCGTGTGGTGTATTATAACTTATGTAAATCGTTGGTGTTGGATTTTAGGTTAATCAAAATTTAATTTGGAAGAATAATCTCAGTTGAAAGCTTAAAATTTGAAAGGTTTGACCAATACTTGACTTGTTTGTATATGATCTCGGATCGGAATTTTTATGATTTGGTTAGCTCCGTATGGTAATTTTGGATTTAGGATCGTGTCCGGAATTATTTTTGGAAGTTTGTAGTTTAATTAGGCTTGAAATGGCGAAAATGAGAGGCTGAAGTTTGGAAATTTGACCGAGGGGTTGACTTTTTGATATCGAAATCAAAATCCGACTCAAGAAGTTGGAATAGCTCCACTATGTCATTTATGACTTATGTGCAAAATTTGGGGTCAATCGGATCTGATTTGATAGGTTTCAGCGTTGTTTATGGAATTTGAAATTTTTAAGTTCTTAAGCTTGAACCCGAAGTTCACTTGGTGTTTTGATGTTGTTTTGAGTGATTCAAAAGCTCGACAAGGTGTTAATGATGTTATGGGAGGTGTTGGTATGTTTGGGTTGAGGTTTGAGGGGCTCGGGTGTGTTTCGGGTGAGTTTTAAGCGAGTCCGGACATGCCTGAACTTAGAAAATGGATGGGGCAGAAGTTTTAGTGCTGGGCGTGGTGGATTTAGTGCTGGGCACGGAAAATGTGCTGGGCGCGGAAAATGGTCCGCGGTCATGAAGATCTACAGGTCGTCGGTCCAACTTCGGAGTTTGAAACCCCGGATTGCACATCGTAGTGCTACATTGAGGCAAGATACGCGCTGGATGATGAGCGTGGGGGTTTTTTACTACTGGGGATTGTGACTTGGTCCGTCCCGATTGATGATTTTACCGCGTATTTGATTGAAATTCATTTGTTATCATCATGATTTGGGTTGATTGCCATATTTAGGCTTCGTGCCAACTATTTGAACCCTTTGGGGATTTTTATCACTATTTCCGCACTGCTTGTCTTATTATTTGAACTCAGTCCGGTTGATATCTATTGTTTTACAAACTCAGCCACTTTTACTCAGATTTGAAACTTAAATGATATTTCTACATCATGTTTTGTGCTGAGAACTACTGTTTTACTAATGCCCAAGGGGCTTGTGATGATTTTTGGACTGAGTGAGGCCGAGGGCCATATGTGAGGATATGTTGAGTGACATGAGGCCGAGGTCCTGAGATACTTTATATGCCACGAGGTGGCTTGAGTGATGTGAGGCCGAGTGCCGAGTGATGATGCCACGAGGTGGCTTGATATAGCGCTTGGGCCGTAAGGGGCCCCTCCGAAGTCTGCACACCACAGTGAGCGCGGATACCCATTATGATCTGAAAGTGAGCCCGAGAGGCTGATACTGTTCTGAGTGATTGATACTTAGCCCGAGGGGCTGATACTATACTGAGAGTGAGCCCGAGGGGCTGATAATATTCTGAGCGATTGATACTGTGCTCGAGGGGCGGATTTCTACTTGTTATTTACCTGTTAAATTACTTGTTTTACTTGTTTAAAAAAAGGGATATCATTTGATTTCTTCACTGATTACTGCTTTAAGTGATTTTACTGCTTGATATGGAATTGCTTTGTGCCTTTACGTGTTTTCATACTTTCAGCCATTATTTATAATTATTACTTACTGAGTCGAAGTACTCACATTACTCCCTGCACCATGTGTGTAGATTCCGGCATCGCAGAGTCCACTCCTGAGTGCTGATTCTCCCAGTCTAGACAGTGATTCGGAGACTACAAGGTAGTTGTTGGCGTTCGCAGCCCCGTGCCTCCCTTATCTGATCATTTTCATGTTTTTAGAACTATTGTATCGGATTTAGTGTTCAGTAGACTTGTATTCTGATTTCTTAGTTGCTCATGACTTGTGACACCCCGGTTTGGGCTGTCGGGATGGTTTCTACTGTTGTTATCGTTAATTCCGCAAATTATGGTTATTATATCACTTTTTACAACTACTTATGGTATTTAACTGTTTAAAAGAGGTGGTCTGTTTTGGTCTGGCTGACCTTGTCTTCACGAGAGGCGCCATCACAATCGGATTCGGAGAATTGGGTCGTAACAATACCCTTTGTTACCCCTTTTGAGCATGTGTTATTTTCTTTGGCCACCCTCTTTTGGAATCAAGTTTAGAGTTAAAATTCTAAAAAAATTAAATTAAAAAAATGATGAAAAGAAAAGTCCATTCCCCAAGAGTACAAATTGGGGCAACTCTTACAATATTATAGAAAAAAAAAAGAACAATCAAAGGGTCATGCCCCAAAATAAAAGCTAGGGCAACATGTTTTGAAAAAAAAAAAGACAAAACAAAAAGACAAAAAAAGGAAGAGAAGAAACAAAAGAAAATAGATAGGTCAGATATTTGAACTACGTTTGACATAATTCATTTTAAAAAAGGATACGTAGGCAGCCTCACGGTTCGGTCTAACCAAATAAGAATTAAAAAAGAAAAAAAATCCCCAGTATCTGAAATTGGGGAAAAGTATTTCACTTTTGAAAGAGTCGATTCCAAGAGTTGTAAGCCAACAACCCCTCATTTTGAGTCTACTTTGAGCCTTCATGCCGACTTTTCTTTCCAACCTTATCCAAAAACCTTCCAAATAAAGACCTCCTGATCAGCTTTCAAGAATGCCAAGAGACGCATGCAATGAGCAACAGTTGTCACACGATATAAAACACTGTCAAGTTGCCTGCAAAACAAAAAAGAAAGGGAAAGAAAAGAAAAAACTAATGAGAGAGTGTTACTAGTGAAACCCTTATGGGCATTGTAAGACGACGGTAAGTAGAGATAAATAAATGAGAGAGACTTATTGGTAAAAACCCCTCAGGGCACCACTAGTCGAAAGTGAGTCGTGAAGCCGATTCAAAGAATTGGCACGAACAAGCCCGACTTCAAAGGTCATAAGAATGGTAAAAGGGAAGATTGGATTAGTTTGATAGATTAGGCCGTTAAGTCCAAAATGCATTTCATGATCATTAAGGCTAGTTACTACAAAAAAAACTCTTCATTCTGTCCTTATGACAGGGGCATTTCTTGTTAATACTTGTTTCTTTGCATCATTGTGTCCTTCACTCTGAGTCAGTCCTTGTCAAAATAAGCAAGAAAAGATTTTAAAATCTGCTACCAGCTTTTCAGTTGCATAAAGTAAATTTGTCCATCGCCTTCAGTTGTTACTTTCAACATGCCTTAAGGATTCATGTAAAGACTCCCCCCAAAAGACTCTGGTTATCCTACTTGGCTAAAGCAAGCAAAGATAACCTCAAGGTTAATCAGGGACTCTCTATAGTACTGAACAAGGACTGAAGCGTGCACATCGTGCAAAAGGCACTTCCAGTTGTGATTCTGTTTGACAGACAAATTGCTAAAAAGTAGGAAGTCATTCAAGATATAAGAAAAGGTCACCTAAGCAAATATCTCCAGTTGGGATAAGGCTAATTGAGCCGCAAATACAAATAGTACTAGGTGTGAAACAATCAAAGTTGGTGTAGAAAAAAAGTCTTTTGAGACCGACTCAAGTTGATCGAGCGAAAGCCAAGCTGCTCAAGAATCAAGGCCACAAACCGACCACCACTTTTAAAACTGACAAAATTTCTCTGTTTGAACAGGAACAAAGCAGTGCAAGGAAAGTGGTTTCAAAAAACAAAAAAGGAAAAAAAGAGACAAAGAAGAGAAGAGAAGAGCCGACAAAGGGAAGTTTCTCAAATATTTGCCTTTATTTGTCTTGCTAATGTGCATAAAATGTTGCCATTGCACTCACATTTTTCCTCCTAGGATAAAAAATCCTAGTCTGATGGATTTTCTCCCAATAAAAATCTTAGTTTGATGAATTTTTCTCCTAAGATAGGAAATCTAGTCTGATGAATTTTCTCCTAGAATAGAAATCTTTGTCTGATGAATCTTTCTCCTAATATAACAAAAAAAGGATCTAGTTTGATGAATTTTCTCCTAGGATCCAAATCTTAGTCTGATGAATCATTCTCCTAAGATAGAAGACCTAGTCTGATGAACTTTCTCCTAGGATAGAAATCTTAGTCTGATAAATCTTTCTCCTATGATGAAAAAAATATTATGATGACCCAAAAGGTCATCATTTATTTTAGAAATAAATTCTATGTTTTGATGCTTTAAAAACCTCTTTCAGTATCACCTCAATTTGCGTGCGTAGTCCGGGCGCGTAACCTAAAAGCCATTATGTGAAAATATGTGAAAATGATGAATTTTGCCTTTAAAATGAATTTAAGTTGACTTCGGTCAATATTTTGAGTAAACGGACCCAGACCCGTAATTTGACGGTCTCGGAGGGTCCGTAGGAAAATATGGGACTTGGACGTATGCCCAGAATCGAATTTCGAGGTCCCAAGCCTGAGAAAAGAATTTTGAAAGAAAATTATTTTTTGAATTATTTATGAGTTTTTTAAAATGAAATGTGTTTAAAATCTGATGGTATCGGGCTCGTATTCTAGTTCCGGAGCCCGGTATAGGTCTTATATATGATTTAAGTTGATTCTGTGAAATTTGGTAAGAAACGGACTTGAAATGACGTGAATCGGACCATATTTGAGAAGTTCTTAAGTGATTTCATGATTTTGATGCTAAATTCATAGTTGTTGATGTTATTTTGGCGATTTGATCACACGAGTAAGTTCATATGACGTTTTTGAGTTAGTATGCATGTTTAGTTTGGAGC
Source organism: Nicotiana sylvestris (assembly GCF_000393655.2). Taxonomy (NCBI): domain Eukaryota; kingdom Viridiplantae; phylum Streptophyta; class Magnoliopsida; order Solanales; family Solanaceae; genus Nicotiana; species Nicotiana sylvestris. The sequence continues at coordinate 166,144,480 of NC_091064.1, read as the reverse complement.
CCCGAGGGCTCGGGTGAGTTTCTGATAGGTTTCGAAAGGTTTTAAACTTAGAAAAAAGTTGCAGGTTTTCAGTTTCTGGTGCATAGGGATTTTGTGCTTCGCGTTCACGTGGCTTCACTCGCGAACGCAGAAGGAAATCTCCCTTAAGTGAAAATTTGTTCTTTGCAAACGCGGAGCCTAGGACGCGAACGCGAGGCTATGGGGGGGATACCCTACGCGAATGCGTCTAGGCCCCCGCGAACGCGTAGGGTTAGTGGCCTGGGGGAGGGATTTCACACTTTACCTTACGCGAACGCGACCACCTGACCGCGAATGCAATGACTCTGGGAGCTAAAGCTTCGTAAATGCGCGCTTCTGATCGCGAACGCGAGCTTCTGATCGCGAACACGATGGTCAGCTGGGTCTGACCCATCGCGAATGCGGCAGGCCTATCGCGAATGCGATGAAGGCCTGCCTATCGCGAACGCGATGAAGGCCTGCCTAGTGATTTTAAAACAGAAGCAAAAACGGGCAGAACCCATTTACTTCATATTTTCGAAATTTGGGAGCATTGAGGCGAATTTCAAAGAACAATTTCTTCCCCAAAACATTGGTAAATGATTCTAAAACTTCTTTTTTTGATTTCCCATTGCATTTCATCACTTTTCATCCTAAAATCTAGGGTTTTATGGTAGAAATTAGGAATTTGGGTAGAGTTAGGGATTTTTGATTAATTGGGATTTAGACCTCATTTTGGGGTTGGATTTCGAAACCAATTGTATATTTGGGCTAGTGGGTGAATGGGTGATCAAATTTTGGTCCGAACATCAAGTTTTGACCAAGCAGACTCGGGGTCAATTTTTGACTTTTTGGGGAAAATGATAGAAAACCTATAATTAAGCATTGGGTATGAATTCTTTAGCATTTATTGATGGTGTTAAATCAATTTGGACTAGATACGAGTTGTTTGGAGGCGAATTCTAAAGGAAAAGCGGTGTTTGAGGCTTGAGTTGGTCGTGGAAGTTAGAGGTAAGTGTTTGGTCTAACCTTAGCTTGAGGGATTAGGAGTTGTGTCCTATTTTCTATGTGTTACTTGTTGAGTACGACATATAGGCATGGTGACGAGTATCTATACGTTGGTGTCAAGCATGACCGTGAGTCTTAAATTGAAATTGTTGTGTTCTTAATAAGTACTATGAATGCCTAAGTTGTTAATTCTCTGTTTGAGAAAGAATTTTGATTATTCTCGTGGAAATTGCTTATGGTTGGGTATTGGTGCTAGTTGAGGTTTTTTTGTGAAGTTAGATGTTGGAACAAGTTTTGTTATAGTTGATTCCCTTGCCGGGACGTATTTGCTTATATTGTCGATTTCCTTGCACGGATAGTGTTGTTTCCTTATTGTTCCCTTACCGGGACTCTTTTCTAATTGGTGTTGAATTGCATGATATGGATCGGGTTGCACGCCGCAACAACATTATATTTGGATCGGGTTGCACGCCACAACGATATTATACTTGGATCGGGTTGCACGTCGTAACAATATTATAATTGGATCGGGTTATACGCCGCAACAGTGATAAATGATATGGATTGGGTTGCACGCTGCAACAGTGTTTTTATGATTTGGATCGGGTTGCGCACCGCAATAATAAATAATAAAAGTGGTTATTGATTGGTTACGATTTCCTTATTTTTTTGCTGTAAAATTTTAAATTGTTCTTTATGCTTTTCTCCTGAATTACTGTTGGTAAACGATATTCCCCCGCAGCATGTTCCCCTCCTATCCTTAATTTTATATTTCTATTTTTATTTTTCATTGTATATGATATAATTGTACCGGTTTATTTGGTAGTCTGGTCCTAGCCTCGTTACTACTTCGCCGGGGTTAGGCCAGACACTTACCAGCACATGGGGTCAGTTGTGCTGATACTACACTCTGCACAGTGTATAGATCCCGGAGCGGCAACTTTTGGACCGTAGCTTTGGGTGGCTGACTTCAATCTAGTCGTAGATTCCGAGGTAGTCCTGCAGGCGTCTGCAGGCCCCGGTGTTCTCTTCTATCTTTATATTCTGTTTTCACTTACTTCAGAGACAGATTGTATCTTTCTTTCCAAACAATTATTTGTAGTATTCATAGATAGTCTGTGATATGGTGACACCACTTCCGGGTAAAGATGTACTTGGTACGTCTTCCACATGTCTTTAATTATTGTTAATATTCCATTGTTGATCGTATGTTGTTTTAAACTATTAAAAAGGGCTAAATAAAAGAGTTAGTAAATCTATAATACTCGGCTTGCCTAGCTTTCACGAGTAGGCGCCATCACGACTCCCGAGGGTGGGAAATCCGGGTCGTGACAAGTTGGTATCAGAGCTTTAGGTTACATAGGTCTCACATTTCACGGACAAGCTTAATAGAGTATGAGGGATCGGTACGGAGACGTCTGTATTCATCCCCTAGAGGCTACAGAGTTAGGAAAAACTTCACATTTATTCTTTCCTATCGTGCGGTTTGGTTACTCAATGCTAACTGAATTTCTACTCTATTCTTTCGCAGATGGCGAGAACACGCGCTTTCCCATCCAACGATCAGCAGCCCGAGCCCCCAGTAGCAGCTCCCACAAGGGGCAGAGGCCGAGGCCATGCTAGAGGCCGAGGTAGGGGTAAAGCTCAGTCCAGAGCAGCAGCACTAGCGGTGGAGCCTCAAGTTGACTTTAATGATGAGGTTCCGGCCCAGGCAGTTCCGATCGGCCCAGCTCAGGTCCCAGAGGGGTTTATTACTACCCTAGTACTCCAGGATGCTCTGGTCCATCTAGTGGGACTGATGGAGAGTGTCACCCGGGCAGGCTTGCTTCTTGTAGCACCAGCCGTCTCTCAAGCTAGAGGAGGAGCCCAGACTCTTGCTACTCGCACTTCGGAGCAGATGGCTCCCCAGTTTCAGGCTCCAGCAGCTCAGCCAGTTGGAGTAGTTCAGCTAGGTGTGGTAGCTTAGACCGGTGATGGAGCAGCTATGTCTGTCGATGCTTTGTGGAGATTGGACAGGTTCACCAAGCTCTTCACTACTAATTTCAGCGGTGCATCTTTTGAGGATCCCCAGAATTATCTAGATAGTTGTCATGAGGTTCTCAGGAACATGGGGATAGTGGAGACCAATGGAGTCGACTTTACTACTTTCCGCTTGTCTGGATCCGCCAAGACTTGGTGGAGATATTATTGTTTGGCTAGACCAGCCGAATCACCAGCTTTGACTTGGGAGCAGTTTACTCAGCTATTTCTAGAGAAGTTTCTCCCTATCACTCAGAGAGAGATCTATCGAAGGCAGTTTGAGCGTCTCCAGCAGGGTTGTATGACCGTTACTCAGTATGAGACCAAATTTATCGACTTGGCCCGTCATGCTCTTATCATACTTCCCATCGAGAGAGAGAGAGAGAGAGGGTGAGGAGGTTCATTGAGGGACTTATTCAGCCGATTCGACTTTAGATGGCTAAGGAGACGGGGAGAGAGATTTCTTTTCAAGAGGCGGCCAATATGGCCAGGAGAGTTCAGATGGTTCTATCGCAGGGGGTGGTCAGGGGTCTGACAAGAGGCCTCGTCATTCAGGTAGATTCAGTGGTGCCTCGTTTAGAGGCGGGGATTTGTATGGTAGGGGCCATCCTCCTAGGACTTTTCAGTCAGCACTTTAGGTTTCTCACGGCGCTTCAGGTGGCCATTGTTCTCATATGTAGTATTCTGATCAACAGCCCTACAGTGCACCACTAACTCCTATCAGTGCATTGCCACTCCAGAGTTTTCGGGGTGGTAATTCAGGTCGCCAGGGTCAGTCTCAGTTTCCTCACCCGCAACATTCAGGTGGATGCTTTGAGTGCGGTGAGTATGGTTATATCCGGAGGGCTTGTTTGAGATTGGTGGGTACTCAGTCACAGCAACAGGGTTCCCGTTCTATGGTTCAGGCGCTAGATGTTCCACTGCTCGCTCCTCCAGCTAGGGTTAGGGGTAGAGGTGCTAGAGGTAGAGGTAGAGGTACTAGAGGTGGAGGTCAGGCAGCTAGAGGTAGAGGCAAGCCAGCAGCAGGTCGTCCAAGATATGTAGTTCAGGGTGGTGGGGCCCAGCCCAGATGTTATGCTCTTCCATCCAGGCGTGAGGCTAAGGCTTTCGATGCAGTTATCACAAGTATTGTTCTAGTTTGTAGTAGAGATGCTTCAGTTCTATTTGATCCAGGGTCTACATACTCCTATGTGTCATCTTATTTTGCATCGTATCTGGTCATGCATAGTAATTCCTTGAGTGCCCCTGTATATGTGTCTACATCGGTGGGTGATTCTATTGTGGTAGATCGAGTCCATCATTCATGTATAGTTGTGATTGGGGGTCTTGAGACTCGTGTAGATTTGTTACTTCTAGACATAGTTGATTTTGATGTCATATTGGGGATGGACTGGTTATCACCTTACCACGCTATCTTGGACTGTCATGCCAAGACTGTAACCTTAGCCTTGCCGGGTTTACCTTTTTTAGAGTGGAGAGGGACTCCTGGTCATTCTACCCGTAGTGTTATCTCTTATGTGAAAGCTCGGTGTATGGTTGAAAAGAGGTGTTTGGCCTATTTGGCATATGTTCATAATTCTAGTGCCGAGGTTCCTTCTATTGATTCTGTGCATGTTGTTCGTGAGTTCCTTGAGGTATTTCCTTCAGACCTGTTGGGTATGCCACCCGACAAGGATATTGACTTCTGCGTTGATTTGGCTCCGGGCACTCAGCCCATTTCTATTCCGCCGTATCGTATGGCCCCGCCTAAGTTGAAAGAATTGAAGGAGCAGTTGCAAGACTTACTTGAGAAAAGCTTTATTAGACCTAGTGTCTTGACTTGGGGTGCGTCGGTGTTGTTTGTTAATAAGAAGGATGGATCGATGCAAATGTGTATAGATTACCGGTAGTTGAACAAGGTTACAATCAAGAATAAATATCCATTGCCGATGATTGATGATTTGTTTGATCAGCTTCAGGGTGCCAAGGTATTTTCGAATATTGACTTGAGATCTGGCTACCATCAGTTGAGGATTAGGGCATCCGATGTCCCTAAGATGGCTTTTCGCACTTTGGACGGGCATTATGAGTTCTTGGTGATGTCATTCAGGTTGACAAATACCCAAGAAGCTTTTATGGATTTGATGAACCGAATGTTCAGGACTTACTTGGATTCGTTAGTGATAGTCTTCATTGATGACATTTTGATCTATCCCTGCAGCCGGAAGGAGCATGAGCAGCATCTGAGATTGGTTATTCATATTTTGAGGGATAGTCAGTTGTATGCCATGTTTTTGAAGTGTGAGTTCTGGTTGAGTTCAGTGGCATTATTGGGTCATGTTGTATCAGTAGAGGGTATTCAGGTTGATCTGAAAAAGATAGAGGCAGTCAAGAACTGGCCTAGACATGCATCAGCTATAGAGATCTAGAGTTTCTTGGGTTTCGTGGAGGGGTTTTCGTCTATCGTAACCCCGATGACCAGGTTGACCCAGAAGGTTGCCTAGTTCAGGTGGTCGGACGAGTGCAAGGCGAGCTTTCAGAAGCTCAAGATAGCTTTGACTACGGCACCAGTGTTGGTTTTGCCCACAGGTTCAGGGCCATATACAGTTTATTATGATGCATCTCGTATTGGACTTGGTGCGTTGTCGATGCAGGATGGCAAGGTCATTTCCTATGCTTTGTGGCAGTTGAAGATTCATGAGAAGAACTATCTGGTTCATGATTTGGAGTTAGCAGCCATTGTTCACGAGTTGAAGATTTGAAGGCATTATCTGTATGGCGTGGCATGTGAGGTGTTCATAGATCACAAGAGTCTGCAATACTTGTTCAAGCAGAAGGAGCTAAATTTGAGGTAGATAAGGTGGTTGGAGCTGTTGAAAGACTATAATATCATCATCTTATATCATCAGGGAAAGGCCAATGTGGTGGCCGATGCTTTGAGTAGGAAGTCAGCTAGTACGGGCAGTTTTGCTTATATTCTGGTCGGTGAGAGACCGCTTACTTTGGATGTTCAGGCTTTCGCCAATCAGTTTGTGAGGTTGGATGTTTCTGAGCCCAGCTGTGTGTTAGCTTGCACAGTCGCCTGTTCTTCTTTATTGGAGGGTATCTGAGATCGGCAGTATGATGATCCTTATTTGTGTGTCCTTAGAGACACAGTGCAACACAGAGGTGCCAAGCAGGTTACCTTAGGAGATGATGGAGTTTTGAGATTGTAGGGTCGAGTTTGTGTGCCTAATGTGAATGGACTTCGAGAGTTGATTTTAGATTAAGCCCATAGTTCCCGGTACTCTATTCATCCGGGCACCGCTAAGATGTATCAGGATTTTCGGCAGCATTATTTGTGGAGGAGAATGAAGAAGGTCATTGTTGCATATGTGGCTCGGTGTTTGAACTGTCAGCAGATTAAGTACGAGCATCAGAGGCTCGGTGGTTTGTTCTAGAAGATTGAGATTCTTGAGTGGAAGTGGGAACGTATCACTATGGACTTCGTTATTGGACTCCCACGGACTCAGAGGAAGTTCGATGCAGTGTGGGTTATTGTTGATAGGCTGACCAAGTCAGCACATTTCATTCCTATGGCAGTCTCCTATTCTTCCAAGAGGTTAGCTGAGATCTATATCCGGGAGATTGTTCGTCTTCATGGTGTGCCCGCGTCTATCATTTCGGATCGAGGTACACAATTTACCTCACATTTCTAGAGAGCACTTCAGCGAGAGTTGGGCACACGGGTTGAGTTGAGCACAACATTTCATCCTCAGACGGACGGGCAGTCTGAGCGGACCATTCAGATTTTGGAGGATATGCTCCGAGCTTGTGTCATTGACTTTGGAGGCTTGTGGGATTAGTTTTTGCCTTTAGCAGAGTTTGCCTACAACAACAGCTACCAGTCGAGTATCCAGATGGCTCCTTATGAGGCTTTGTATGGTACGCGGTGTCAGTCGCTGGTTGGATGGTATGAGCCGGGAGAGGCTCGGTTGTTAGGTACGGATCTAGTATAGGATGCCTTGGACAAGGTCAGGATTATTCAGGATAGGCTTCATACAACTCAGTCCAGGCAAAAGTTTTATGCCGACCGTAAGGTTCGTGATTTGGCTTTCATGGTCGGTAAGCGGGTATTTCTTCGAGTGTTGCCTATGAAGGGCATGATGAGATTTGGGAAGAAGGGAAAGCTTATCCCTAGGTTTATTAGCCCGTTTGAGATCCTTGATCGAGTAGGAGAGGTGGCTTACAGACTTGCGTTATCGCTGAGCTTATCATCCTTGCATCTAGTGTTTCATGTGTCCATGCTTCGGAAGTATCACAGCGATCCATCCCACGTGTTAGATTTCAGCACTGTCCAGTTGGACAAGGACTTATCTTATAAGGAGGATCCAATAGCTATTCTAGACCGGCAGGTTCATCAGTTGATATCGAAGAGTTTTCCTTCTGTTCGTGTTCAGTGGAGAGGTCAACTTGCTGAGGCATCGACCTGGGAGTCTGAGATCGATATGCGGAGCCGTTATCCCCATTTTTTCCCCGACTCAGGTACTTCCTTCTTATGTCCGTTCAAGGATGAACAGTTGTTTTAGAGGTGGAGAATGTGATGACCTTATTCTAGAAATAAAATCTGTGTTCCGATGCTTTAAAAACCTCTTTTAGTATCACCTCGATTTGCGTGCACAGTCCGGGCACGTAGCCGGAAAGCCATGATGTGAAAATCTGTGAAAATTATGAATTTTGCCTTTAAAATGAATTTAAGTTGACTTCGATCAACATTTTGGGTAAACGGATCCGGACCCATGATTTGACAGTCCCGGAGGGTCTGTAGGAAAATATGGGACTTGGGCGTATACCTGGAATCGAATTTCGAGGTCCCAAGCCCGAGAAAAGAATTTTTAAAGAAAATTATTTTCTAGAATATTTATGAGTTTTTGGAAATAAATGTGTTTAAAATTTGATGGTATCGGGCCCGTATTCTAGTTTCGGTGTCCGGTACAGGCCTTATATGTGAGTTAAGTTGAGTCTGTGAAATTTGGTAAGAAACGGACTTGAAATGACGTGAATCGGACTGTATTTGAGAAAATTGGAAATTTTGAGGTTCTTAAGTGATTTCATAATTTTGATGCTAAATTCATAGTTGTTGATGTTATTTTGGCGATTTGATCGCACGATAAGTTCATATGATGTTTTTGAGTTAGTATACATGTTTGGTTTGGAGCCACGAGGGCTCGGGTGAGTTTCGGATAGGTTTCGGAAAGTTTTAAACTTACAAAAAAGTTGCAGGTTTTCAGTTTCTGGTGCATAGGGATTTTGTGCTTCGCGTTCGCGTGGCTTCACTCGCGAATGCGGAAGGCAATCTCCCTCACGTGAAAATTTGTTCTTCGCAAATGCGGAGCCTGGGACGGGAACGCGAGGCTATGGGGGAATACCCAACGCGAACGCGTCCAGGCCCTCGCGAACGCGTAGGGTTAGTGGCACGGGGGAGGGATTTCACACTTTACCTTACGCGAACTCGGCCACCTGACCGTGAACGCGATGACTCTGGGAGCTAAAGCTTCGCGAACGCGAGCTTCTGCTCACGAACGTGATGGTCAGCTGGGCCTGACCCATCGCGAACGCGACACGCCTATCGCGAACGCGATGAAGGCCTGCCCAATAATTTTAAAATATAAGCAAAAACGGACATAACCCATTTACTTCATATTTTCGAAATTTGGGAGCATTGAGGCGATTTTCAAAGAATAATTTCTTCCCCAAAACATTGGTATATGATTCTAAACCTTTTTCTTTTGATTTCCCATTGCATTTCATCAGTTTTCATCCTAAAATCTAGGGTTTTTATGGTAGAAATTAGGAATTTGGGTAGAGTTAGGTCTTTTTGATTAATTGAGATTTAGACCTCGTTTTAGGGTCGAATTTCGAAACTAATTATATATTTGGGCTCGTGGGTGAATGGGTGATCGGGTTTTGGTCCGAACCTCGAGTTTTGACTAAGCGGACCTGGGGTCAATTTTTGACTTTTTGCGGAAAATGATAGAAAACCTATAATTAAGCATTGGGTATGAATTCTTTAGCATTTATTGATGTTGTTAAATCAATTTGTACTAGATATGAGTTGTTTGGAGGCAAATTCTAAAGGAAAAACGGTATTTGAGGCTTGAGTTGGCTGTGGAAGTTCGAGGTAAGTGTTTGGTCTCACCTTAGTTTGAGGGATTAGGAGTTATGTCCTATTTGTTATGTGTTACTTGTTGAGTACGACATATAGGCATGGTGACGAGTATCTATACGTTGGTGTCAAGCATGACCGTGAGTCTTAAATTGAAATCGTTGTGTTCTTAATAAGTACTACGAATGCCTAAGTTGTTGATTCTCTGTGTTGAGCAAGAATTTTGATTATTCTCGTGGAAATTGCTTATGGTTGGGTATTGGTGCTAGTTGAGGTTTCTTTTGTGAAATTAGATGTTGGAACAAGTTTGGTTATAGTTGATTTCCTTGCCGGGATGTATTTACTTATACTGTTGATTCCCTTGCCGGGATAGTGTTGTTTCCTTATTGTTCCCTTGCCGAGACTCTTTTGTGATTGGTGTTGAATTGCATGATATGGATCGGGTTACATGCCGCAACAACATTATATTTGGATCGTGTTGCACGCCGCAACGATATTATACTTGGATTGGGTTGCACACCGCAACAATATTATAAATTGGATCAGGTTGCACGCTGCAACAGTGATAAATAATATGGATCGGGTTGCACACCGCAATAGTATTTTTATGATTTGGAACGGGTTGCGCACCGCAATAATAAATAATAAAAGTGGTTATTGATTGGTTACAATTTCCTTATTCTTTTGCTGTGAAATTTTAAGTTGTTCTTTATGCTTTTCTCCTGAATTACTGTTGGTAAACGATATTCCCCCAGAGCATGTCCCCCTCCTATCCTTAATTGTATATTTCTGTTTTTATTTTCCGCTGTATATGATATAATTGTACAAGTTTATTTGGTAGTCTGGTCCTAGCCTCTTCACTACTTCGCTGGGGTTAGGCCAGACACCTACCAGCACATGGGATCGGTTGTGCTGATACTACACTCTGCACTGTGTGCAGATCCCGAAGCGACAGCTTTTGGACCGTAGCTTTGTGTGGCTGCTTCAGTCCAGTCGGAGATTCCGAGGTAGTCCTGCAGGCGTCCGCAGGCCCTGACATTCTCTTCTATCTTTATATGTTCACTTACTTCAGAGACAGATTGTATCTTTCTTTCCAGACAATTGTTTGTAGTATTCGTAGATAGTCCGTGATATGGTGACACTTCTTCTGGGTAGAGATGTACTTGGTATTGTCGTACTTGTATTTGGCTAAGTTATCAGATTAAGTCTTCCGCATGTCTTTAATTATTGTTAATATTTCACTATTGATCGTATATTGTTTTAAACTGTTAAAAAGGGCTAAATAAAAGAGTTAGTGAATCTATAATACTCGGCTTGCCTAGCTTTCACGAGTAGGCGCCATCACGACTCCCAAGGGTGGAAAATCCGGGTCGTGACAAATATAAAAAAAATACCTAGTCTGATGAATCTTTCTCTAGGATAGAAATCTTAGTCTGATGAATCTTTCTCCTAGGATAGAAATCTTAGTATGATGAATCTTTTTCCTAAGATAACAAATAAAAAGACCTAGTCTGATGAATTTTCTCCTAGGATCCTAATCTTAGTCTGATGAATCTTTCTCCTAAGATAGAAGACCTAGTCTGATGAACTTTCTCCTAGGATAGAAATCTTAGTCTGATGAATCTTTTTCCTAAGATACTAAAAAAATAAAAAAATAAAAGAGACCTAGTCTGATGAACTTTCTCCTAGGATCAAAAATCTTAGTTTGATGAATCTTTCTCTTAAGATAAGAAACTTAGTCTGATGAATCTTTCTCCTAGGATAAACATCTTAGTCTGATAAATCTTTCTCCTAAGATTACCAAAAAAAAACCTAGTCTGATGAATTGTTTCCTAGGATCGAAGTCTTCGTCTGATGAATTTTTCTCCTAAGATAAGAAAACCTAGTCTGATGAATTTCTCCTAGGATAATTTTTTTTTAAAAAAAAGAGGAAGAAGTCTAGATTCTTTTTAGAAAAAAAAAAGAAAAAAAAGAAGTCATTTGTTCATGCCTTTGAAAAAAAAGCGCTAGGGCAATTTGTTTAAAAGAATGATTTTATCAAAAGAAAAAAAATAAAATTGATTTTCTTCCAAAAAAAAATTCCTTCTTAGTTCGTTTTAGCATAGGGTACGTACGCAATTCCCTAGTCTCATTTTCCAACATAGGGTCACCACTCTCTAGTTGATGCCAACATAGGGTTTCTACTCCCTAGTTGATGCCAGCATAATTTGATGCCAACATAGGGTCACCACTCCCTAGTTGATGTCAATATAGGGTCTCCACTCTCTAGTTGATGCCAGCATAACCTGATGTCAACATAGGGTCACCGCTCCCTAGTTGATGCCAACGTAGGGTCACCACTCCCTAATTGATGATTTTCCAACAATAAGATCTCCAATCCCTAGTTGATTTCATTTTAGATATAGGGTCTCCACTCCCTAATCTCTTTTTCCCAAGGATACACAATCCTGACTTTTATTGCTTTCAATAACGAAGTAGTGTAGAGTTTTGGTTACAAATAACTCACGAAATTTTCCTAGTGAAAACTGGGGCAGAAAAATTTCATTAGTTACGTTTGTTTTGGTGTCTGAGCAGATTATACCTCGAGACACAGGGTTTGAGACGACCAAAAGAAGAAGTCTCAATCCAGAATAAAATTTAAAAAGAAGAAAAGAAAACGAAAGGAACTCAAAGTGTAGAAGCAGAGAAAAGTTTTGGAATGCTCAAGACATGATTGAAGTCACAAGCGTTGCATGTCCCGCATTGATCCGAGAAGTTGAAAAAGAATGAACCAGCACCTGCAGCTAACAAGCATCAAGATTCAGATCAGAGTTCGCATGAAGAACCAACCAAGACTCAAGTTCAAGCTTCAGAAGACTCATAGATAGGAATCTTATAACTTGTAGCTGATAGGCTTAGTTAGTCTTTTTAATTTTGATGTAATAACAGGACCACAGATCTGAGCCTCGACGGAACCTCACTCGACTCTCGAACTCATCACTCTATAATTCTTCTTGAACTACACGCGACCTAATTCTTTTATAACCCGAGATATGTAGGCTGTCCAAAATCAAGACTCGGCTGCACCTTTTTCCTTTATTTTCTTCCTCTTCTGAATAACAATATGGTCAAAAATTAGTCTCACGGCTCACTTTGTCTTTGCCTGAAAACTCTTCATGTTTTCAAGAAAGGAGGGGCAGTTGTGAGCACCTAATTTTTGACCATATTTGATTTTTTCACTCACTTTTAGTATTTAAATAGATTTTAAATTTAAGTTTAATATTATAGTTTTATTCCACCTTTTATAGGTTTATTTTAGATAATTTAAAAATTACAAAAAAAAGATTTACATATTTTAAAAGTATTAGTTTTATTTTTTTCATTTTACAAAGAAAGAAAAGTTTCAAAAAAAGGGATATAATTTTATTTAGCTTAGTTTAATTTTAAGTGAGAGGTTTTTGAGAAACAAATATTGAGTGTAGTAATTTTATCTTGCTTTTTATTTACTTATTTAGTAGGAGTGGTTTTTTTTAGTAATTATCCAGAAAAGAAAAAAAGAGCCAATGGAACACATGACAAAAGATTCTCTCTTATCATCTAATTCACATGCACTTTCCTAGCAATTTCCTGCAAATAACACATACCCTAGACAATCACACTCCCAATCCTTATCTCTTCCATCAATTAATCTCTATACCTACACCTATATATCTACACACAAGAGTCCTTCCTTTGTGCTTAGTTGAATATTCACAATCCTCACCACATGCTTTTCATGTCTTTTATCACATTTATTACCAAAGATTTTTACTTTTTAAACCCAAAATATCCCACTAATTCATTTTTTTATCAAACTTAGAGAAAATTTGAAGCCAAGCTACTGAACGCAAACACTCTCACGTAGATAGGAGGAAGAAATGCAGCTCAAATTAGCTGAAAATTGGCTTGGCAAATCTGGGTTTCTTTGTCGATTTTATTTTGGTTCTCCTTCATAGAGTCTAATTGAGGCACTGTGGAGTTTTGAGATTCTGTTAGCCATTTGAGGTGGTTCACGGTTCTGTTTGAGTTGATCGTTGCTTCAAATCTTGATCGAAGTTGTGGTTTTCTTCTGTCCGTGTATTAGCTGGAATTTATTTATTAATCGAAAATTTGCTTTTCTCGGGTTCGTTTTTGGTTCTTTTACTCTGTTTTGGTGTGATTAAAAATATGATAAGAGCAATATTAGTCGAATTTAGGGATTGACTTTTGATATTGATTTGTTAGGTGTAAGAGATTTGATGCTCTGTTTGTCGTTTGATGATCTATTTTTGTTGAGTATTGTTCTAATTTGGTGTTTGTTAATTTTGCTGTTAGAATTTGCCAAATCTGGTGTTTTGTTGAAATTAAAGGCAAATGAGGTAGAAAACATTTCCATCAAATTTTGATTTAATGCACTTCAACTCTTCGGAGTTTTCTTTAGGCGTGATTAATAATAAATCATTGTGACCATGGGTACGGTTCCCGTGGCATGGTCACGATACGTAATTCTCAATTCGGGTGTGCATTTCATATGACCCGGCCGTAATTTCAAATAATAAAAAAAATTAAACATGTCATAAATCGCGGGTGCATTTCATGTGGCACGGTTTGCAATGTGTACCAAAACGGCAAGTGTACGACATCGTGACTTGTTCCAAAAATAATTCCATAAATAAATAAAAGCGGTTATAAAGTTAAAAATGCACAATAGGTTTAAACACGTAATAAATCAGATAATTAGACCAATTATTAATAGTTGAGCGATCGTGCTAAAATCACGGAACCTGAAAATGCCTAACACCTTCTCTCGGGTTAACAGAATTCCTTACCCGATCTTCTGTGTTCGCAGACCATAAATAATAGTCAATTTCCTCGATTTGATATTTAAAATAAACTAGTGACTTGGGGCACCAAAATAATTATCACAAGTGGCGACTCTGAATCAAATAAATAATCTCATTTCGCATAATGTCACTTAAATTGGAAAAACTCCCTATCCCTCTCGGGTAAAAAGGAGGCGTGACACCATCTGAGAATAAAATATCTTATTTGTTGTTGAAAGTTATTGGAAAAATCACAGTTTTCTAATTTACTCATGCTTTGGTGATATCGATGAATGATTTAGGTTTTACTATAATACCTGAAAAGCATGCTTATTTTTTTCATAACTGTGTACGAGCTTGTCACGACCCTAAACCCAGACCCGATCGTGATGGCGTATCTCGTGAAGACAAAGCCAGCTGACACAATACCCAATTCATTTTTAAGCAATTAAAATAACACAATTTAAGTCATTTAACATGATTAAATTCTGAAGAAATAGTGAAACAGTACAATTTGCGGAACAAACACAGCCCGACATCGAGGTGTCACCAGTCATGAGCATTTAACATAGTCTAAGAGTATGAAAGAGTTTATACAATCTATTACATAACTAGGACAAGGGAAATAAAATAGGAGGGAGAAACACTGGGCTACGAACGCCGAACAGCTACCTAGTGGACTCCGAATAGCCTATTGAGCAATCAACCCTCAATGGCAGGACCTGAAACTCTTGAATTTGCACACAGGGTGCAGGAGTAAAGTGAGTACTCCAACTCAGTGAGTAATAACAATAAATGAAGACAGAGCGATAAGAAATCATGTGAAAACACAACAACATGCTATAAATAAGCAGAGTAAAACCAAATAAATGCAATAAAATAGTGAAATCTTATAAAACATCTTGGTTCAGAGTAAGCTTCTTTAAAATACCTTTTTAAATATTAAACAAGTAAATAAAAAGCAGCTAGGAAAGATAAACACATAAAATCCGCCCCTCGGGCACAATGTCAATAGAATCAGCCCCTCGGGCAATAACATGGAACAACACCAGCCCCTCGGGCTATATCTTAAATCACAATGGGTACCCATGCTAACTGGGGGTGTACAGACTACGGGAGGGGCCCCTTACGGCCCAAGCGCAATATTAAGCCATCTCGTGGCATAATCAAATAGGCTCTCGGCCTCATATCAAGCCACCTTACGGCGTACAACTCAGGCCCTCGGCCTCATAATCAGTACAACACTGCTACGACGTACAACCCGATCCCATAATAATCCTCACAACACAGGCACTCGGCCCTACTCAGTCAAAAATTTCTAAAAGCCACTCGAACACAGTAAAATTTGATGCTTAACCCAAAATATCATTTAAAGTGTTAAAAATAGAGTAAACATGGCTGAGTTATGAAAACAATAAAATATAGCATGACTAAGTACAAATATAAAATCAAAACAGTGAGAAAATAGCAGTAAAAATCCTCTAAAGGACCAAATAGTTGGCACGAGGCCCAAATATGGCATTCAGACCAAAACATGATGACAGCAAACAGTTTTCAATCAAACACGCGGTAAAACAGTCATTTGGGATGGACTAAGTCACAATCCCCAATGGTGCACAATCCCATGCTCGTCATCTAGCGTGTGTGTCACCTCAAAGTAGCACAACGATGTAAAATTTGGGGTTTCATACCCTCAGGACAACATTTACAATTATTACTCACATCTATCTGATCCAAACTCTAGCCCGCGATGCCCTTGCCTCTCGAATCGGCCTCCGGATGCTCCAAATCTAACCAAAATCAGTGCAAAACCATCAAAATATGTTAAGAGAAGAAAGCCCACTCGAAAGAAATCAAATTACAACACAAATCCCGAAATTGGCCAAACCCAACCCCCATGCCCACGTCTCGGATTCCGATAAAAATTACATCAATAGACTCCTTATCGCTCCCGAGTTCATTCATATCAAAAACACCAAAATCCAACCACAAATGACCCCTCAAATCCCAAATCCTAGGTCTCCAATTACAAGCCCTAGTTCTTCAATATTAGGCTTAAATTCTATGATTAATTAGGTAGAAATCACATTAGGATCGAGTATTAAGTCCATAAATCTTACCTCCAAGTGTTTCCCTTTGATTCTCTCTTCAATTCTTCTCCAAAAGCTCCAAAATCGCTCAAAAATGGTGAAAGTTAGACCCAAAATTGCAGACAATGGCTATTTAAACAATCTGCCCAGGCATTCAAATCCTTCTTCGCGAACGCGGTCAAAGTCTCGCGTCCGTGAAGCACAACCTGACGTTGACCACAAATTCCTCTTTCGTGAACGCGATGACTCCGCAGCTTAAACCATCACGAACGAGACTGCTACCTTGCGAACGCGATGCTCAAAGACCCCAGCCCTTCGAGAACGCGGGACCTCCTTCGCGAACGCGAAGGCAAAATCTCCAGCCTCACATCTCAACCCTTTATGAACGCGAGGGCCCACTCGCGAACGCGAAGGCCAATAGTTTGCAACACTCAACAACAAATTTATGCAATTTCTTACAACTTGAATTGGTCTGTTTAACCACCCGAAACTCACCCGAGGCCCTTGGGACCTCAACCAAATATGCCAACATATCCTATAACATCATTAAAACTTGTTCCAACCTTCGGAACGCTCAAAACAACATCAAAACACCAAATTCGCATCGGATTCAGCCTAAGAATTCCAAAATCTCCTAAATTCCGCTTTCGATCAAAAAGTCTACCAAACCACGTCCAAATGACCTGAAATTTTGCACACATATCCCAAATGACACAACGGACCTACTGTTACTCCCGGAATTAAATTCCAACTCCTATGTCAAAATCTCACCTATCAACCAGAAAACGCCAAAATTCCAATTTCGCCAATTCAAGCCTAAATCTACTCCGGCCTCCAAACACATTTCGATCACGGTCCTAAGTCCCAAATCATCTCCCAAAGCTATCTGAACCATTGGAACTCACATCCGAGCCTCTTAGCACATAAGTCAACATCCGGTTGACTTTTCCAACTTAAGCTTATTCAAAAGAGACTAAGTGTCTCAAACCTTACCAAAACTTCTCCGAACCCGAGCCAACCAACCCGATAACACAAAACACAGCTGAACAAGGCAATAAGAAGCAGAAATGGGGGAATTGGAGCGGTAAATCATAAAACGACCGGCTGGATCATTACATCCTCCCCTTCTTAAACAAATGCTCGCCCTCGAATGAGTTAAGAAACATACGTGAAGCCTCAAATAGGTGAGGATATCTGCACCAAATCTGTCCCCAATAGCCTAGCCTCACCCGGATCAAACCAACCAACTGGAGATCTACACCGCCTCCCATACAAAGCCTCATATGGAGCCATCTGGATACTCGACTGGTAGCTATTGTTATAAGCAAACTCTACGAGCGGTAGAAACAGATCCCACGACCTTCCGAAATTAATGACACAAGCACGCAACATGTCCTCCAATATCTGAATAGTGCGCTCGGACTGCCCGTCCGTCTGAGGGTGAAAAGTTGTGCTCAACTCAACCTGAGCACCCAACTCTCACCGCACAGACCTCCAAAACTGCGATGTAAACTGAGTGCCTCTATCTGAAATGATGGAAACTGGACACCATGCAAACGAACAATCTCCCAGATATAGATCTCTGCCAACCGCTCTGAAGAATAGGTAGTACACAAAGGAATGAAGTGTGCGGACTTAGTAAGCCAATCCACAATCATCCAAATAGCATTGAACTTCTTCAAAGTCCGTGGGAGCCCAACTACAAAGTCCATGGTGATCCGCTCCCACTTCCACTCAAGAATATCCATCCACTGAAGCAAGACACCCGGTCTCTGATGCTCATATTTTACCTGCTGACAATTGAGACACCAAGCTACAAATCCCACAATGTACTTCTTCATTCTCCTCCACCAATAATGCTGGCTTAGATCCTGATACTTTTTCGCGGCACCCGGATGAATGGAATACCGCAAGCTATGGGCCTCCTCCAGAATCAACTCCCGAAGCCTATCTATATTTGGCACACATATTCGGCCCTGCATTCTCAACACTCTATCATCACCAATGGTCACATCTCTGGCATCATCGTGCTGAACTCTGTCCTTAAGGACAAGCAAATAGGGATCATCATACTGACACTCTCTGATGTGATCATATAAGGAAGATCGAGAAATCACACAAGCCAAAATCCGACTAGGCTCCAAAATATCTAACCTCACGAACCAATTGGCCAAGGCCTGAACATCAAATGCAAGAGGTCTCTCCCCGACTAGAATATATGACAAACTCCCCATACTCACCGCCTTCTGACTCAAAGCATCGGTCACCACATTGGCCTTCCCCGGATGGTACAAAATAGTAATATCATAATCCTTTAGCAACTTCAAACATCTCTGCTGCCTCAAATTGAGATCCTTCTGCTTGAACAAGTGTTGGAGGCTACAATGATTAGTGAACACCTCACAAGACACACCATACAAATAATGCCTCCAAATCTTCAACGCGTGAACAATGACAGCCAACTCCAAATCATGAACAGGGTAGTTCTTCTCATGGGGCTTCAACTAACGAGAAGCATAAGCAATAACTCTACCCTCCTACATCAACACATACACAATACCAACTCTCGAAGCATTACAATACATGGTATATGAACCTGAAGCTGATGGCAAAACTAACACTGGAGTTGTGGTCAAGGCTGTCTTGAGCTTCTGAAAGCTCTCCTCACACTCGTCCGACCGCCTGAATAGAGCACCTTTTGAGTCAACTTGGTCAAGGGCGATGCGATAGATGAGAATCCCTAAACAAACTGACGGTAATAACCCGCCAAACCAAGAAAGTTGTGATCTTTATGGCTGAAGACGGTCTGGGCCAACTCTAAATTGCCTCTATCTTATTCGGATCAACTTGAATACCCTCGCCAGACACCACGTGCCCCAAGAAAGCCACTGAACTAATCCAAAACTCACACTTGGAGAACTCTGCATAAAGCTTCTCCTCCCTCAATCTCTGTAACACAACTCTCAAATGCTCCGCGTGCTCCTCCTGACTATGCGAGTACACCCGAATTTCATCAATGAAAACTATGACAAACGAGTCGAGATAAATCCAGAACACGCTGTTCATCAGATGCATGAACGATGTTGGGGCATTGGTCAGCCCAAAAGACATCACCAAGAACTCATAATGACCATATCAGGTCCTGAAAGCCATCTTAAGAATATTCGAGTCACTGATTTTCAACTAGTGATAACCTGAACGGAGATCAATCTTGGAGAACACCCTTGCTCCTTGAAGCTGGTCGAATAAATCATCAATGTGAGGCAAAGGATACTTATTCTTAACTATTACTTTGTTCAACTGCCTATAATCAATGCACATCCTGATAGTGCCATCCTTCTTCTTCAAAAATAGAACTAGCGCACCCCAAGGTGACATACTAGGCTGAATGAAACCCTTATCAAGGAGTTCTTGAAGCTGCTCCTTCAACTCATTCAACTCCGCTAGTGCCATACAATATAGTGGAATAGATATGGGCTGAGTGCCCGACACTAGATCAATTCCAAATCAATATCCATGTCCGGTGGCATGTCCGGCAGGTCTGCAGGAAACACATCGGGAAAATCCCTCACAACAGGAACAAAATCAATATTAGGAGTCTCTGCACCGACATCCCTCACAAAGGCTAGATATGAAAGACAATCATTCCCAACCATACGCTGGGCCTTCAAGAATGAAATTACCCTACTGGGAACATAATCAGTCGAACCTCGCCACTCAATCTGTGGCACACCTGGTATAGCCAATGCCACTGTCTTAGCATGACAATCCAGAATAGCACGACACAGAGATAGCCAATCCATACCCAATATAACATCGAAGTCTACCATACATGACAACAAAGGATCCACTTGGGTCTATAGACCCCCAATAGTCACCACACACCGGTACATACGGTCTACAACAATGGTATCGCCTACCAGAGTAGATACATGAACAGGTGAAACAAGAGACTCACGGGGCATATCCAAATAACAAACAAAGTATGATGAAACATAAGAATAAGTGGAACTGGAATCAAATAATACAGAGGCATCTCTGTGGCAGACTGAGACAATACCTATAATAATAGCATCGAAAGCAATAGCATCGGGTCTAGCTGGAAGTACATAGAAACGGGCCTGACCGCCACCTGATCCACCTCCCCCTCTAGGGCGAACCCTAGCTGATCGACCTTTACCCCTAGCTGGGTGGGTGGGTGGTGGTAATGTAACTGGTGCTGAAGCCGATGGCTGACTCCTCTGTTGAGATAAATCCGCAAGACAACGAGGACACTGCCTCCACATATGACCCATCTCTCCACACTCATAGCAACTCCCGGGTGCTGGAGACTGGGACTGAAGGGAACCTCTAGCACCGTAATGACTAGCAGATGCACCTGGCATAGAAGAGACTTGAACTGATGGAGCACGGACGAACTCTAAGCTGGAAGAGCACTAAGTGATGACTGGCCCTGATGAGAACTGTGATAACCATGACCCGATTACTCCCCACGATAACTAGGGCGAGCTGGCTGAGCATGCTTGAATGGACGACCTCTGCCATGCTAAAACTAACCTCTCAAAGGAGCACCACCATATCTACCAGATCCTTGAGGCCTCTTGGCCTCCCTCTCATCTCGCTCCTGGCGACGAACTAACTCAATATCACGAGCAATATCTACAACCTCCTCAAAAGTATCACTAGACACCCTCTCCCTAGTCATGATAATACGAAGCTGATAAGTGAGGCCATCAACAAACCTCCTAATCCTCTCTCTATCTGTCTGAACCAACCAAATAGCATTACGAGCTAACTCTAAGAACCTCATCTCATACTGTGTCATCATTATCTCCCCCTGACACAACCACTCGAACTGCCTGCACAGCTCCTCTGTGTGAGACTGCGGCACATACTTCTCCAAAAAGAGAACAGAGAACTGCTACCAGGTAAGGGGTGCTGCACCAACAGGCCAACGCCTCTCATAAGCCTCCCACCAAGTGAAGGCAGCTCCAGAAAACTGAAAAGTAGTGAAAGCGACCCCGCTGGTCTCCAGAATACTCGCTGTGCGAAAAATTGTCTGACACATGTCCAAGAAACCCTAGGAATCCTCGCCCTCTGCACCACTGAAAGTCAGAGGCTGAAGTCTACCAAACCTCTCCAACCTGCGCTGCTCGTCCTCTGGCATGGCAGGAGCTACATAGTCTTGAGCAGCTACAACCGGCTAGCTTGGATGTGCCCCCGGCGTCTGAAGTCCCTGTACAACCTGCTTAGGTGCAACTGAGAAGTAGCTGCAACTATAGTAACTGAAACCGCCTGAGCTAGGCCAGTGTATATTGATAGAATTTGAGCCAAGGCCTCCTAAAGACCCGAAATCACAATGGCACAGCTAGTGCTTGAGCTGGTGTTGCTGGAGTGTCCACAACTGGGACCTGATCGTGAACTAGGGCGGCTGGTGAATCTGCAGGTGCTGCCCTAGTTGCTGTGCGGGCCATACCCCTACCCCTACCGCGACCACGACCACGTCCTTGGAATCTAGTGGCCACAGCTGGTGGTACTGGTGGTCATCCATCCTAACTGGTAGCGCGTGTCCTCACCATCTATGAGAGAATAGAATAATAGAAATTTAGTACTCGAATCAACAGATTCGCACGACAAGAATTTCAAGAATATGAAGTTTTTCCTAAAGGTTCTGCAGCCTCTTGAGGATAAATACAGACGTCTTTGTACCGATCCGTGAGACTCTACTAAACCTACTCATGACTCGTGAGACCTATGTAACCTAGGCTCTAATACCAACTTGTCACGACCTTAAACCTAGACCCGATCATGATGGCACCTCTCGTGAAGACAAGGCCAGCCGACACAACACCCAATTCATTTTTAAGCAATTAAAATAACATAATTTAAGTCATTTAACATGATTAAATCTCGAAAAAATAGTGAAACAGTACAATTTGCCGAACAAATACAGCCCGACATCGGGGTGTCACCAGTCATGAGCATCTAACATAGTCTAAGAGTATGAAAGAGTTTATACGATCTATTACATAACTAGTACAAGGGAAATAAAATAGGAGGGAGAAACGCTAGGCTGCGAACGTCGAGCAGCTACCTAATGGACTCTGAATAGCCTGCTGAGCAATCAACGCTCACTAGCTAGACCTGAAGCTCCTGAATCTGCACACAGGGTGCAGGGAGTAAAGTGAGTACTCCAACTCAGTAGGTAATAACAATAAATGAAGACTGAGTGATAAGAAATCACATGAAAACACAACAACATGCTATAAAGAAGTAGAGTAAAACCAAATAAACGCAATAAAACAGTGAAATCTTATAAAACACCTTGCTTCAAAGTAAGCTTCTTTAAAACACCTTTTTAACGATTAAACAAGTAAATGAAAAGCAGCTAGGAAAGATAAACACATAAAATCCTCCCCTCGGGCACAATGTCAACAGAATCAGCCCCTTGGGCAATAACATGGAACAACACTAGCCTCTTGGGCTATATCTCATATCACAATGGGTACCCGTGCTTACAGGGAGTGTACAGACTCCGGGAGGGGCCCCTTACGGCCCAAGCACAATATCAAGCCATCTCGTGTCATAATCAAATAGGCTCTCGGCCTCATATCAAGCCACCTTGTGGCATACAACTCAGGTCCTCGGTCTCATAATTAGTACAACACTACTACGGCATGCAGCCCGATCCCATAATAATCCTCACAACACAGGCCCTCGGCCCTACTCAATCAAAAATCTCTAAAAGCTAGTCGGGCATAGTAAAATTTGATGTTCAGTCCAAAATATCATTTAAAGTGTTAAAAACATAATAAACATGGCTGAGTTATGAAAACAATATAATATAGCATGACTAAGTACAGATATAAAATTAAAATAGTGAGGAAATAATAGTAAAAATCCCCTAAGAGTCCAAATAGTTGGCACGAGGCCTTTAATATGGCACTCAACCTAAAACATGATGATAGCAAACAATTTTAAATCAAATACGTGGTAAAACAGTCATTCGGGATGGACTAAGTCATAATCCCCAACGGTGCATGACCCCACGCTCGTTATCTAGCGTGTGTGTCACCTCAAAGTAGTATAACGATGTGAAATTCGGGGTTTCATACCCTCAGGACAACAATTACAATCATTACTCACATCTATCTGGTCCGAACTATAGCCCGCAATTCCCTTGACTCTCGAATCGGCCTCCGGATGCTCCAAATCTAACCAAAATTAGTGCAAAACCATCAAAATATGCTAAAGGAACAAAGCCCACTCGAAAGAAATCAAATTACAACACAAATCCCGAAATTGGCCAAACCCGGCCTCCGGGCCTACGTCTCGAATTTCGATAAAAATTATATCAATAGACTCCTTATTTCTCCCCGAGTTCATTCATATCAAAAGCACTAAAATCCAACCACAAATGACCCCTCAAATCCCAAATTCTAGGTCTCCAACTACAAGCCCTAGTTCTTCAATATTAGACTTAAATTCCATAATTAATTAGGTAGAAATCACATTAGGATCAAGTATTAAGTCCATAAATCTTACCTCCAAGTGTTTCCCTTTGATTCCCTCTTCAATTCTTCTCAAAAAGCTCCAAAGTCGCTTAAAATGGTGAAAGTTAGACCTAAAAATCGCATACAATGGCAATTTAAACATTTCTCCCAGGCATCAAATCCTTCTTCACGAAAATAGTCAAAGCCTCATGTCCGTGAAGGACAACCTGAAGTTGACCACAAATTCCTCTTACTTGAACGCGACCACCCCCTCGCGAACGCGATGACTCCGCAGCTCAAACCATCGCGAACGCGTCTGCTACCTCGCGAACGCGATGCTCAAAGACCCCAGCCTTTCGCGAATGCGGGACCTCCAGTTTCAGACTCTATCAGCTCAGCCAGTTAGAGTAGTTCAGCCGGGTGTGGTAGCTTAGACTGGTGATGGAGCAGCTATGTCTGCCGATGCTTTGTGGAGATTGGATAGGTTCACCAAGCTCTTCACTACTACTTTCAGCGGTGCATCTTCTGAGGATCCCCAGAATTATCTAGATAGTTGTCATGAGGTTCTCAGGAACATGGGGATAGTGGAGACCAATGGGGTCGACTTTACTACTTCCCGCTTGTCTGGATCCGCCAAGACTTGGTGGAGAGATTATTGTTTGGATAGACCAGTCGAATCACCAGCTTTGACTTGGGAGCAGTTTACTCAGCTATTTCTGGAGAAGTTTCTCCCTATCACTCAGAGAGAGATCTATCGAAGGCAGTTTGAGCGTCTCCAGCAGGGTTGTATGACCGTTACTCAGTATGAGACCAGATTCATCGACTTGGCCCGTCATGCTCTTATCATACTTCCCATCGAGAGAAAGAGAGGGTGAGGAGATTCATTGAGGGACTTATTCAGCCGATTCGACTTCAGATGGCTAAGGAAATGGGGAGAGAGATTTCTTTTCAAGAGGCGACCAATGTGGCCAGGAGAGTTCAGATGGTTCTATCGCAGGGGGTGGTCAGGGGTCTAACAAGAGGCCTCGTCATTTAGGCAGATTCAGTGGTGCCTCGTCTAGAGGCAGGGATTTGTGTGGTAGGGGCCATCCTCCTAGGCCTTTTAAGTCAGCACTTTAGGTTTCTCACGGCGCTTCAGGTGGCCGTGGTTCTCATATGTAGTATTCTGATTAGCAGCCCTACAGTGCACCACCAACTCCTATCAGTGCACTACCACTCCAGAGCTTTCGGGGTGGTCATTCAGGTCGCCAGGGTTAGTCTCAGTTTCCTCAGCCGCAACATTCAGGTGGATGCTTTGAGTGCGGTGAGTATGGTTATATCCGGAGGGCTTGTCCGAGATTGGTGGGTACTCAGTCAAAGCAGCAGGGTTCCCGTGCTATGGTTCAGGCGCCAGATGTTCCACCGCCCACTCCTCCAGCTAGGGTTAGGGGTAGAGGTGCTAGAGGTAGAGGTAGAGGTATTAGAGGTGGAGGCCAACCAGCAGTAGGTCGTCCAAGATATGTAGTTTAGGGTGGTGGGGCCCAGCCCAGATGTTATGCTCTTCCAGCCAGGCCTGAGGCTGAGGCTGAGGCTTTCGATGCAGTTATCACAAGTATTGTTCTAGTTTGTAGTAGAGATGCTTCAGTTCTATTTGATCTAGGGTCTACATACTCCTATGTGTCATCTTATTTTGCACCGTATCTGGTCATGCCTAGTGATTCCTTGAGTGCCCCTGTATATGTGTCTACATCGGTGGGTGATTCTATTGTGGTAGATCGAGTCCATCATTCATGTATAGTTGTGATTGGGTGTCTTGAGACTCGTGTAGATTTGTTACTTCTGGACATAGTTGATTTTGATGTCATATTAGGGATGGACTGGTTATCACCTTACCACGCTATCTTGGACTGTTATGCCAAGACTGTGACCTTAGCCTTGCTGGGTTTACCTTTTTTAGAGTGGAGAGGGACTCATGGTCATTCTACCCGTAGTGTTATCTCTTATGTGAAAGCTCGGTGTATGGTCGAAAAGGGGTGTTTGGCCTATTTGGCATATGTTCGTAATTCTAGTGCTGAGGTTCCTTCTATTGATTCTGTTCCTGTTGTTCGTGAGTTCCTTGAGGTATTTCCTTCAGACCTGTCGGGTTTGCCACCCGACAAGGATATTGACTTCTGCATTGATTTGGCTTAGGGCACTCAGCCCATTTCTATTCCATCGTATCGTATGGCCCCGCCTGAGTTGAAAGAATTGAAGGAGCAGTTGCAAGACTTGCTTGAGAAAGGCTTCATTAGACCTAGTTTCTCGACTTGGGGTGCGCCGGTGTTGTTTGTTAATAAGAAGGATGGATCGATGCGAATGTGTATAGATTACCGGCAGTTGAACAAGGTTACAATCAAGAATAAGTATCCATTGCCGATGATTGATGATTTTTTTGATCAGCTTTAGGGTGCCAAGGTATTTTCGAAGATTGAATTGAGATCTGGCTACCATCAGTTGAGGATTAGGGCATCCGATGTCCCTAAGACAGATTTTGCACTCGGTACGGGCATTATGAGTTCTTGGTGATGTCATTCGGGTTGACAAATGCCCAAGCAGCTTTTATGGATTTGATGAACCTAATGTTCAGGACTTACTTGGATTCGTTAGTGATAGTCTTCATTGATGACATTTTGATCTATTACTGCAGCCGGAAGGAGCATGAGCAGCATCTGAGAGTGGTTCTTCATACTTTGAGGGATAGTCAGTTGTATGCCAAGTTTTTGAAGTGTGAGTTCTGGTTGAGTTAAGTGGCATTATTGGGTCATGTTGTATCAGTAGAGGGTATTCAGGTTGATTCGAAAAAGATAGAGGCAGTCAAGAACTGGCCTAGACCCGCATCAACTATAGAGATCCGGAGTTTCTTGGGTTTGGCAGGCTACTATCATCGGTTTGTGGAGGGGGTTTTTGTCTATCGTAGCCCCGATGACCAGGTTGACCCAGAAGGGTGCCTAGTTCAGGTGGTTGGACGAGTGTGAGGCGAGCTTTCAGAAGCTCAAGACAGCTTTGACTACGGCACCAGTATTGGTTTTGCCCACAGGTTCAGGGCCATATACAGTTTATTATGATGCATCTCGTATTGGACTTGGTGCGGGGTTGATGTAGGATGGCAAGTTCATTGCCTATGCTTCACGGCAGTTGAAGATTCATGAGAAGAACTATCCGGTTCATGATTTGAAGTTAGCAGCCATTGTTCACGAGTTGAAGATTTGGAGGCATTATCTATATGGCGTGGCATGTGAGGTGTTCACAGATCACAAGAGTCTGCAGTACTTGTTCAAGTAGAAGGAGATAAATTTGAGGTAGAGAAGGTGGTTGGAGCTGTTGAAAGCCTATAATATCATCATTTTATATCATCCAGGAAAGGCCAATGTGGTGGCTGATGCATTGAGTAGGAAGCCAGCTAGTATGGACGGTCTTGCTTATATTCTGGTCGGTGAGAAACCGCTTACTTTGGATGTTCAGCCTTTCGCCAATCAGTTCGTGAGGTTGGATGTTTCTGAGCCCAGTTGTGTGTTAGCTTGCACAGTCGCCCGTTCTTCTTTATTGGAGGGTATCCGAGATCGGCAGTATGATGATCCTTATTTGTGTGTCCTTAGAGACACAGTGCATTACAGAGGTGCCAAGCAGGTTACCTTAGGAGATGATGGAGTTTTGAGATTGCAGGGTCGAGTTTGTGTGCCTAATGTGGATGGACTTCGAGAGTTGATTTTAGAGGAGGACCATAGTTCCTGGTACTCTATTCATCCGGGCACCGCTAAGATGTATCAGGATTTGCGGCAGCATTATTGGTGGAGGAGAATGAAGAAGGTCATTATTGCATATGTGGCTCGGTGTTTGAACTATCAGCAGGTTAAGTACGAGCATCAGAAACTCGGTGGCTTGTTCCAGAAGATTGAGATTCTTGAGTGGAAGTGGGAGAGTATCACTATGGACTTTGTTGTTGGACTCCCACGGACTCAGAGGAAGTTCGATACAGTGTGGGTTATTGTTGATAGGCTGACCAAGTCAACACATTTCATTCCTATGGCAGTCTCCTATTCTTTCAAGAGGTTAGCTAAGATCTATATCCGGGAGATTGTTCGTCTTCATGGTGTGCCCGCGTCTATCATTTTGGATCGAGGTACGCAATTTACCTCACATTTCTGGAGAGCAGTTCAGCGAGAAATGGGCACACGGGTTAAATTGAGCATAACATTTCATCCTCAAACGGACGGGCAGTCCGAGCGGACCATTTAGATTTTGGAGGATATGCTCCGAGCTTGTGTCATTGACTTTGGAGGCTCGTGGGATTAATTTTTGCCTTTAGCAGAGTTTGCCTACAACAACAGCTACCAGTCGAGTATCTAGATGGCTCCTTATGAGGCTTTGTATGGTAGGTGGTGTCAGTCGCTGGTTGGATGGTTTGAGCCGGGAGAGGCTCGGTTGTTGGGTACGGATCTAGTATAGGATGCCTTAGACAAGGTCAGGATTATTCAGGATAGGCTTCGTACAACTCAGTCCAGGGAAAAGAGTTATGCCGGCCGTAAGGTTCGTGATTTGGCTTTCATGGTCGGTGAGCGGGTATTGCTTCGAGTGTTGCCTATGAAGGGCATGATGAGATTTGGGAAGAAGGGAAAGCTTATCCCTTGGTTTATTAGCCCGTTTGAGATCCTTGATCGAGTAGGAGAGGTGGCTTACAGACTTGCGTTGCCGCTGAGCTTATCATCCTTGCATCCAGTGTTTCATGTGTCCATGCTTCGGAAGTATCACAGCGATCCATCCCACGTGTTAGATTTCAGCACTGTCCAGTTGGACAAGGACTTATCTTATAAGGAGGAGCCAATAGCTATTCTAGACCGGCAGGTTCATCAGTTGAGATCGAAGAGTTTTCCTTCTATTCGTGTTCAATGGAGAGGTCAGCCTGCTGAGGCATCGACCTGGGAGTTCGAGACCGATATGCGGAGCCGTTATCCCCATCTTTTCCCCGACTCAGGTACTTTTTTTCTTATGTTCGTTCAAGGATGAACAATTGTTTTAGAGGTGGAGAATGTGATGACCTTATTGTAGATATAAATCTGTGTTCCGATGCTTTAAAACCTCTTTTAGTATCACCTCAATTTGCGTGCACAGTTCGGCACGTAGCCGGAAAGCCATGATGTGAAAATCTGTGAAAATGATGAATATTGCCTTTAAAATAAATTTAAGTTGACTTCGATCAACATTTTGGGTAAACGGATTCGGACCCATGATTTGACAGTTTTGGAGGGTCTGTAGGAAAATATGGGCCTTGGGTGTATGCCCGGAATCGAATTCCGAGGTCCCAAGCCTAAGAAAAGAATTTTTAAAGAAAATTATATTCTTGAATATTTATGAGTTTCTGGAAATGAAATGCGTTTAAAATTTGATGGTATCGTGCCCGTATTCTGGTTTCGGTGCCCGGTACAGGTATTATATGTGAGTTAAGTTGAGTCTGTGAAATTTGGTAAGAAACGGACTTGAAATGACGTGAATCGGACCGTATTTGAGAAAATTGGAAATTTTGAGGTTCTTAAGTGATTTCATGATTTTGATGCTAAATTCATAGTTGTTGATGTTATTTTGGCGATTTGATCGCACGATAAGTTTATATGATGTTTTTGAGTTAGTATGCATGTTTGGTTTGGAGCCCCGAGGGCTCGGGTGAGTTTCGGATAGGTTTCGAAAAGTTTTAAACTTAGAAAAACGTTGCAGGTTTTCAGTTTCTGGTGCACGGGGATTTTGTGCTTCGCGTTCGCGTGGCTTCACTCGCGAACGCGGAAGGCAATATCCCTCACGTGAAAATTTGTTCTTCGCGAATGCGGAGCCTGGGACGGGAACGCGAGGCTATGGGGGGAATACCCAACGCGAACGCGTCCAGGCCCTCGCGAACGCGTAGGGTTAGTGGCATGGGGGAGGGATTTCACACTTTACCTTACGCGAACTCGGCCACCTGACCATGAATGCGATGACTCTGGGAGCTAAAGCTTCGCGAATGCGAGCTTCTGCTCACGAACGCGATGGTCAGCTAGGCCTGACCCATTGCGAACGCGACACGCCTATCGCGAACGCGATGAAGTCCTTCCCAGTAATTTTAAAACAGAAGCAAAAACGGGCAGAACCCATTTACTTCATATTTTCGAAATTTGGGAGCATTGAGGCGATTTTCAAAGAACAATTTCTTCCTCAAAACATTGGTAAATGATTCTAAACCTTTATCTTTCGATTTCCCATTGCATTTCATCAATTTTCATCCTAAAATCTAGGATTTTTATGGTAGAAATTAGGAATTTGGGTAGAGTTAGGGCTTTTTGATTAATTGGGATTTAGACCTCGTTTTGGGGTCGGATTTCGAAACTAATTATATATTTGGGCTCGTGGGTGAATGGGTGATCGGGTTTTGATCCGAACCTCGAGTTTTGACTAAGCGGGCCCGGGGTCAATTTTTGACTTTTTGCGGAAAATGATAGAAAACCTATAATTAAGCATTGGGTATGAATTCTTTAGCATTTATTGATGTTGTTAAATCAATTTGTACTAGATACGAGTTGTTTGGAGGCGAATTCTAAAGGAAAAGCGGTGTTTGAGGCTTGAGTTGACTGTGGAAGTTTGAGGTAAGTGTTTGGTCTAACCTTAGTTTGAGGGATTAGGAGTTATGTCCTATTTGTTATGTGTTACTTGTTGAGTACGACATATAGCCATGGTGACGAGGATCTATACGTTGGTGTCAAGTATGACCGTGAGTCTTAAATTGAAATCGTTGTGTTCTTAATAAGTACTACGAATGCCTATGTTGTTGATTCTCTGTGTTGAGCAAGAATTTTGATTATTCTCGTAGAAATTGCTTATGGTTGGGTATTGGTGCTAGTTGAGGTTTCTTTTGTGAAGTTAGATGTTGGAACAAGTTTGGTTATAGTTGATTCCCTTGCCGGGATGTATTTACTTATACTGTCGATTCTCTTGCCGGGATAGTGTTGTTTCCTTATTGTTCCCTTGTCGGGACTCTTTTGTGATTGGTGTTGAATTGCATAATATGGATCGGGTTGCATGCCGCAACAACATTATATTTGGATCGGGTTACACGCCGCAACGATATTATACTTGGATCGGGTTGCACTCCGCAACAATATTATAAATTGGATCAGGATGCATGCTGCAACAGTGATAAATAATATGGATCGGGTTGCACACCGCAATAGTATTTTTATGATTTGGATCGGGTTTTGCACCGCCATAATAAATAATAAAAGTGGTTATTGATTGGTTACAATTTCCTTATTCATTTGATATGAAATTTTAAGTTGTTCTTTATGCTTTTCTCCTGAATTACTATTGGTAAACAATATTCCCCCACAGCATGTCCCCCTCCTATCCTTAATTGTATATTTATGTTTTTATTTTCCGTTATATATGATATAACTGTACAAGTTTATTTGGTAGTCTGGTCCTAGCCTCATCACTACTTCGCTGGGGTTAGGCCAGGCACCTACCAGCACATTGGATCAGTTGTGCTGATACTACACTCTGCACTGTGTGCAGATCCCGAAGCGGCAGCTTTTGGACCGTAGCTTTGTGTGGCTGCTTCAGTCCAATCGAAGATTTCGAGGTAGTCCTACAGGCGTCCGCAGGCCCCGACATTCTCTTCTATCTTTATAGGTTCACTTACTTCAGAGACAAATTGTATCTTTCTTTCCAGACAATTGTTTGTAGTATTCGTAGATAGTCCGTGATATGGTGACACCACTTCTGGGTAGAGATGTACTTGGTATTGTCGTACTTGTATTTGGCTAAGTTATCAGATTACGTCTTTCGCATGTCTTTAATTATTGTTAATATTCCATTATTGATAGTATATTGTTTTAAACTGTTAAAAAGGGCTAAATAAAAGAGTTAGTGAATCTATAATACTCAGCTTGACTAGCTTTCACGAGTAGCGCCATCACGACTCCCAAGGGTGGAAAATTCAGGTCGTGACAAATATAAAAAAATACCTAGTCTGATGAATCTTTCTCTAGGATAGAAATTTTAGTCTGGTGAATCTTTCTCCTAGGATAGAAATCTTAGTATCATGAATCTTTCTCCTAAGATAACAAAAAAAAGACCTAGTCTGATGAATTTTCTGCTAGAATCCAAATCGTAGTCTGATGAATCTTTCTCCTAAGATACCAAAAAAAAAGAAAAAAAGAAAAGAGACCTAGTCTGATGAACTTTCTCCTAGGATCAAAAATCTTAGTTTGATGAATCTTTCTCCTAAGATAAGAAACCTAGTCTGATGAATCTTTCTCCTAGGATAAACATCTTAGTCTGATAAATCTTTCTCCTAAGATTACCAAAAAAAACCTAGTCTGATGAATTGTTTCCTAGGATCGAAGTCTTCGTCGGATGAATATTTCTCCTAAGATAAGAAAACCTAGTCTGATGAATTTTCTCCTAGGATAATTTTAAAAAAAAAAAAGAGGAAGAAGTCTAGATTCTTTTTAGTAAAAAAAAAAGAAAAAAATGAAGTCAGTTGTTCATGCCTTTGAAAAAAAAGCGCTAGGGCAATTTGTTTAAAAGAATGATTTTATCAAAAGAAAAAAAATAAAATTGATTTTCTTCCAAAAAAAAATTCCTTCTTAGTTCGTTTTAGCATAGGGTACGTACACAATTTCCTAGTCTCATTTTCCAACATAGGGTCACCACTCTCTAGCTGATGCCAACATAGGGTTTCTACTCCCTAGTTAATGCCAGCATAACCTGATGCCAACATAGGGTCACCGCTCCCTAGTTGATGCCAACGTAGGGTCACCACTCCCTAATTGATGATTTTCCAACAATAGGGTCTCCAATCCCTAGTTGATTTCATTTTAGATATAGGGTCTCCACTCCCTAAGTGCAGAAGCAGAGAAAAGCTTTGGAATGCAAGACATGATTGAAGTCACAAGCGTTGCATGTCCTGCCTTGATCCGAGAAGCTTAAAAAGAATGAACCAGCACCTGCAGCTAAAAAGCATCAAGATTCAGATCAGAGTCCGCATGAAGAACCAACCAAGACTCAAGTTCAAGCTTCAGAAGACTCATAGATAGGAATCTTATAACTCGTAGCTGAAAGGCTTAGTTAGTCTTTTTAATTTTTATTTTGATGTAATAACAGGACCACAAATCAGAGCCTCGACTGAACCTCACTCGACTCTCGAACTCACCACTCCATAATTCTTCTTGGACTACACGCGACCTAATTCCCTTATAACTCGAGATATGTAGGTTGTCCAAAATCAAGACTCGGCTGCACCTTTTTTCTTTATTTTCTTCCTCTTCTGAATAACGATATGGTCAAAAATTAGTCACATGGCTCACTTTGTCTTTGCCTAAAAACTTTTCATGTTTTCAAGCAAGGAGGGGCAGCTATTAGCACCTAATTTTTGACCATATTTGATGTTTTCACTCACTTTTAGTATTTAAATAGATTTTAAATTTAAGTTTAATATTATAGTTTTATTTCACCTTTTATAGGTTTATTTTAGATAATTTAAAAATTACAAAAAAAGATTTACATATTTTAAAAGTATTAGTTTTATTTTTTCATTTTACAAAGAAAGAAAAGTTTCAAAAAAAAAAAAGGGATATAATTTTATTTAGCCTAGTTTAATTTTAAGTGAGGTTTTTGAGAAACAAATATTGAGTGTAGTGATTTTATCTTGCTTTTTATTTACTTATTTAGTAGGAGTAGTTTTTTTTAGTAATTATCCAGAAAAGAAAGAAAGAGCCAATGGAACACATGACAAAAGATTCTCTCTTATCATCTAATTCACATGCACTTTCCTAGCAATTTCCTGCAAATAACACATACCCTAGACAATCACACTCCCAATCCTTATCTCTTCCACCAATTAATCCCTATACCTACACCTATATATCTACACACAAAAAGACCTAAAAATTCTGACACCCATCATTCTTTAACCTTCAGTTGCCGCACACTTTTTGACCTGAACAAAGCATAATACAAGTATAAACCCCCAAACATAATCCTTAATAAACTGACCAGAAAAGAATGTGATTTTCACTTTTTATATTACTTGTTTCCATTTCCAAGAGTCCTTCCTTTGTGCTTAGTTGAATATTCACAATCTTCACCACATACTTTTCATGTCTTTTATCACATTTATTACCGAAGATTTTTACTTTTTAAACCCAAAATATCCCACTAATTCATTGTTTTATCAAACCTAGAGAAATCTGAAGCCAAGCTACTGAACGCAAACACTCTCACGTAGATAGAAGGAAGAAATACAGCTCAAATTAGCTGAAAATTGGCTTGGCAAATCTTTGTTTCTTTGTCGATTTTATTTTGGTTCTCCTTTATATAGTCCAATTGAGGCACTGTGGGGTTTTGAGATTTTGTTAGCCGTTTGAGGTGGTTCGCGGTTCTGTTCGAGTTGATCGTTGCTTCAAATCTTGATCGAAGTTGTGGTTTTCTTCTGTCCGTGTATTTGTTGGAATCTATTTATTAATCGAAAATTTGCGTTTCTCGGGTTCGTTTTTGGTTCTTTTACTCTGTTTTGGTGTGATTAAAAATATGATAAGAGCAATATTAGTCGAATTTAGGGTTGGCTTTTGATATTGATTTGTTAGGTGTAAGAGATTTGATGCTCTATTTGTCGTTTGATTATCTATTTTTGTTGAGTATTGTTCTAATTTGGTGTTTGTTAATTTTGCTGTTAGAATTTACTAACGTTCAAGATGTAGTAAATTTGCTGTTAGAATTGTCAAATCTGGTGTTTTGTTGAAATTAAAGGCAAATGAGGTAGAAACCCTTTCCATCAAATTTTGATTTAATGCACTTCAACTCTTCGGAGTTTTCTTTAGGCGCGATTAATAATAAATCATTGTGACTATGGGTACGGTTCCCGTGGTATGGTCACGATACGTAATTCCCAATTCGGGTGTACATTTCATGTGACCCGACCGTAATTTTAAATAATAAAAAAATTAAACATGTCATAAATCGCGGGTGCATTTCATGTGGCACGGTTTGCAACGTGTACCAAAACGGCAAGTGTACGACATCGTGACTTGTTCCAAAAATAATTCCATAAATAAATAAAAGCGGTTATAAAGTTAAAAATGCACAATAGGTTTAAACACATAAAAAATCAGATAATTAGGCCAATTATTAATAGTTGAGCGATCGTGCTAAACCCACGGAACCCAGAAATGCCTAACACCTTCTCCCGAGTTAACAGAATTCCTTACCCGATCCTCTGTGTTCGCGGACCATAAATAATAGTCAATTTCCTCGATTTGGGATTTAAAATAAACTGGTGACTTGGGGCACCAAAATAATTATCCCAAGTGGCGACTCTGAATCAAATAAATAATCTCATTTCGAATAATGTCACTTAAATTAGAAAAACTCCCTATCCCTCTCGGGTAAAAAGGAGGTGTGACACCATATGAGAATAAAATATCTTATTTGTTGTTGAAAGTTATTGGAAAAATCACAGTTTTCTAATTTACTCATGTTTTGGTGATATCGATGAAAGATTTAGGTTTTACTATAATACCTAAAAAGTATGGCTATTTTTTTCATAACTATGTACGAGCTTGTCACGACCCTAAACCCAGACCCGATCGTGATGGCGTATCTCGTGAAGACAAGGCCAGCTGATACAATACCCAATTCATTTTTAAGCAATTAAAATAACACAATTTAAGTCATTTAACATGATTAAATTCTGAAGAAATAGTGAAACAGTACAATTTGCGGAACAAACTCAGCCCGACATTGGGGTGTCACCAGTCATGAGCATCTAACATTGTCTAAGAGTATGAAAGAGTTTATACAATCTATTACATAACTAGGACAAGGGAAATAAAATAGGAGGGAGAAACACTGGGCTGCGAACGCCGAGCAGCTACCCAGTGGACTCCGAATAGCCTGTTGAGCAATCAACCCTCAATGGCAGGACCTGAAGCTCCTGAATCTGCACACAGGTGCAGGGAATAAAGTGAGTACTCCAACTCAGTGAGTAATAACAACAAATGAAGACAGAGCGATAAGAAATCACGTGAAAACACAACAACATGCTATAAAGAAGCAGAGTAAAACCAAATAAATGCAATAAAACAGTGAAATCTTATAAAACACCTTGGTTCAGAGTAAGCTTCTTTAAAATACCTTTTTAACAATTAAACAAGTAAATAAAAAGCAGCTAGGAAAGATAAACACATAAAATCCGCCCCTCGGGCACAATGTCATTAGAATCAGCCCCTCGGGCAATAACATGGAACAACACCAGCCCCTCGGGCTATATCTCAAATCACAATGGGTACCCGCGCTCACTAGGGGTGTACAGACTGCGGGAGGGGCCCCTTACGGTCCAAGCGCAATATTAAGCCATCTCGTGGCATAATCAAATAGGGTCTCGGCCTCATATCAAGCCACCTTGCGGCGTACAACTCAGGCCCTCGGTCTCATAATAAGTACTACAATGCTGCGGCGTACAACCCGATCCCATAATAATCCTCACAACATAGGCCCTCGGCCCTACTCAGTCAAAAATCTCTAAAAGCCACTCGGGAACAGTAAAATTTGATGCTTAACCTAAAATATCATTTAAAGTGTTAAAAATAGAGTAAACATGGTTGAGTTATGAAAACAATATAATATAGCATGACTAAGTACATATATAAAATCATAACAGTAAGAAAATAGCAGTAAAAATTCCTAAAAGGTCCAAATAGCTGGCACAAGGCCCAAATATGGCATTCAGCCCAAAACATGATGACAGCAAACAGTTTTCAATTAAATACGCGGTAAAACAGTCATTTGGGATGGACTAAGTCACAATCCCCAACGGTGCACAATCCCACGCTCGTCATCTAGCGTGTGTGTCACCTCAAAGTAGCACAACGATGTAAAATTTGAGGTTTCATACCCTCAGGACAACATTTACAATTATTACTCACATCTATCCTATCCAAACTCTAGCCCGCGATGCCCTTGCCTCTTGAATCGGCCTCCCGATGCTCCAAATCTAACCAAAATCAGTGCAAAACCATCAAAATATGCTAAGGGAAGAAAGACCACTCGAAAGAAATCAAATTACAACACAAATCCTGAAATTGGCCAATCCCAACCCCCAGGCCCACGTCTCGGATTCCGATAAAAATTACATCAATAGACTCCTTATCGCTCCCCGAGTTCATTCATATCAAAAGCACCAAAATCCAACCACAAACGACCCCTCAAATCCCAAATCCTAGGTCTCCAATTACAAGCCCTAGTTCTTAAATATTAGGCTTAAATTCTATGACAAATTAGGTAGAAATCATATTAGGATCGAGTATTAAGTCCATAAATCTTACCTCCAAGTGTTTCCCTTTGATTCTCTCTTCAATTCTTCTCAAAAAGCTCCAAAATCGCTTAAAATGGTGAAAGTTAGACCCAAAATTGCAGACAATGGCTATTTAAACAATCTGCCCAGGCATTCAAATCCTTCTTCGCGAATGCGGTCAAAGCCTCGCATCTGCGAAGCACAACCTGACATTGACCACAAATTCCTCTTTCGTGAATGCGATGACTCCGCAGCTTAAACCATCACGAACGCGTCTGCTACCTCGCGAACGCGATGCTCAAAGATCCCAGCCCTTCGCGAACGCGGGACCTCCTTCGTGAACACGAAGGCAAAATTTCCAGCCTCACATCTCAACCCTTTGTGAACGTGAGGGCCCACTCGCAAACGCGAAGGCCAACAGTCTGCAACACTCAACAACAGATTTATGCAATTTCTCACAACTTGAAATGGTCTGTTTAACCACCCGAAACTCCCCCGAGGCCCTCGGGACCTCAACCAAATATGCCAACATATCCTACAACATCATTCAAACTTGTTCCAACCTTCGGAACGCTCAAAACAACATCAAAACGCCAAATTCGCATCGGATTCAAGCCTAAGAATTCCAAAATCTCCTAAATTCTGCTTTCGATCAAAAAGTCTACCAAACCATGTCCGAATGACCTGAAATTTTGCGCAAACATCCCAAATGACACAACGGACCTACTGCAACTTCTGGAATTAAATTCCGACCCCTATGTCAAAATCTCACCTATCAACCGGAAAATGCCAAAATTCCAATTTCGCCAATTCAAGTCTAAATCTACTCCGACCTCCAAACACATTCCGATCACGCTCCTAAGTCCCAAATCACCTCCCGAAGCTATCTGAACCATCTGAACTCACATCTGAGCCCTTTAACATATAAGTCAACATCCGGTTGACTTTTCCAACTTAAGCTTAAAGAGACTAAGTGTCTCAAACCTTACCAAAATTTCTCCGAACTCGAGCCAACCAACCTGATAGCACAAAACACAGCTGAACAAGGCAATAAGAAGCACAAATGGGGGAATTAGAGCGGTAAATAATGAAACGACCGGCCGGGTCATTACATCCTCCCCTTCTTAAATAAATGTTCGCCCTCGAATGAGTCAAGAAACATACCTGAAGCCTCAAACAGGTGAGGATATCTGCTCTGCATCTCCCACTCGGTCTCCCAAGTAGCCTCCTCCATGGGCCGACCTCTCCACTGCACCTTCACTGAAGCTATATCATTTGACCTCAACTTTCGAACCTGACGCTCCAAAATAGTTGTTGGCTCCACATCATAAGTCAAATCACCATCTAAATGCGTCGTGCTGAAAACCAGAACATGAGATGGGTCCCCAATATACTTTCGGACCATAGAAACATGAAATACCGGATGCACACTCGACAAGCTGGGTGGAAAAGCAAGCTCATAAGCCACATCCCCAATCCTCCGAAGCACCTCAAAAAGCCAAATGAACCGAGGACTCAATTTACCCTTCTTCCCAAATCTCATAACACCCTTTATGGCTGAAACCTTTAATAGAACCTTCTCACCAACCATGTAGGACACATCCCGAACCTTCCTATTAGCATAACGCTTTTGCCTCGACTGCGCTGTACGAAGCCTTTCCTGAATTACCTTCACCTTTTCTAAAGCATCCTGCACCAAGTTTGTCCCCAATAGCCTAGCCTCACCCGGTTCAAACCAACCAACTAGAGATCTACACCGCCTCCCATACAAAGCCTCATATGGATCCATCTGGATACTCGACTGGTAGCTATTGTTATAAGCAAACTCTACGAGCGGTAGAAACAGATCCCACAACCTTCCGAAATTAATGACACAAGCACGCAACATGTCCTCCAATATCTGAATAGTGCGTTCAGACTGCCTGTCCGTCTGAGGGTGAAAAGTTGTGCTCAACTCAACCTGAGTACCCAACTCTCACTGCACAGACCTCCAAAACTGCGATGTAAACTGAGTGCCTCTATCTGAAATGATGGAAACTGGACACCATGCAAACGAACAATCTCCCGGATATAGATCTCTGCCAACCGCTCTGAAAAATAGGTAGTACACAAAGGAATGAAGTGCGCGGACTTGGTCAGCCGATCCACAATCGCCCAAATAGCATCGAACTTCTTCAAAGTCTGTGGGAGCCCAATTACAAAGTTCATGGTGATCCACTCCCACTTCCACTCTAGAATATCCATCCGCTGAAGAAAGCCACCCGGTCTCTGATGCTCATATTTTACCTACTGACAATTGAGACACCGAGCTACAAATCCCACAATGTACTTCTTCATTCTCCTCCACCAATAATGTTGTCTTAGATCCTGATACATCTTCGCGGCACCTGGATGAATGGAATACCGCGAGCTATGGGCCTCCTCCAGAATCAACTCCCGAAGCCTATCTACATTGGGCACACATATCCGGCCCTGCATCCTCAACACCCCATCATCACCAATGGTCACATCTCTGGCATCATCGTGCTGAACTCTGTCTTTCAGGACAAGCAAATAGGGATCATCATACTGACACTCTCTGATGTGATCATATAAGGAAGACCGAGAAATCACTCAAGCCAATATCCGACTGGGCTCCGAAATATCTAACCTCATGAACCGATTGGCCAAGGCCTGAACATCAACTGCAAGAGGTCTATCCCCAACTAGAATATATGCCAAACTCCCCATACTCACCACCTTCTGACTCAAAGCATCGGCCACCACATTGGCCTTCCCCAGATGGTACAAAATAGTAATATCATAATCCTTTAACAACTCCAAACATCTCCGCTGCCTCAAATTGAGATCCTTATGCTTGAACAAGTGCTGGAGGATACAATGATCAGTGAACACCTCACAAGACACACCATACAAATAATACCTCCAAATCTTCAACGTGTGAACAATGGCAGCCAACTCCAAATCATGAACAGGGTAGTTCTTCTCATGGGGCTTGAACTGATGAGAAGCATAAGCAATAACTCTATCCTCCTACATCAACACACACCTAATACCAACTATCGAAGCATCACAATACATGGTATATGAACCTGAAGCTGATGGCAAAACTAACACTAGAGTTGTGGTCAAAGCTGTCTTGAGCTTCTGAAAGCTCTCCTCACACTCGTCCGACCGCCTGAATAGAGCACCCTTTTGAGTCAACTTTGTCAAGGGCGATGCGATAGATGAGAATCCCTGAACAAACCGACGGTAATAACCCGCCAAACCAAGAAAGTTGTGAATCTCTATGGCTGAAGACGGTCTGGGCCAACTCTGAACTGCCTCTATCTTCTGCGGATCAACTTGAATACCCTCGCCGGACACCACGTGCCCCAAGAAAGCCACTGAACTAATCCAAAACACACACTTGGATAACTCTGCATAAAGCTTCTCCTCTCTTAATCTCTGCAACACAACTCTCAAATGCTCCGCGTGCTCCTCCTGACTACGCGAGTACACCCGAACATCATCAATGAAAACTATGACAAAAGAGTCAAGATAAGGCCAGAACACGATGTTCATCAAATGTATGAACGATGTTGGGGCATTGGTCAGCCCAAAAGACATCACCAAGAACTCATAATGACCATATCGGGTCCTGAAAGCCGTCTTAAGAATATTTGAGTCACTGATCTTCAACTAGTAATAACCTGAACGGAGATCAATCTTGGAGAACACCCTTTCTCATTGAAGCTGGTTGAATAAATCATCAATGTGAGGCAAAGGATACTTATTCTTAACTGTTACTTTGTTCAACTGCCTATAATCAATGCACATCCTGATAGTGTCATCCTTCTTCTTCACAAATAGAACCGGCGCACCCCAAGGCGACACACTAGGCCGAATGAACCCCTTATCAAGGAGTTCTTGAAGCTGCTCATTCAACTCATTCAACTCCGCTGGTGCCATACGATACGGTGGAATAAATATGGGCTGAGTGCCCGACACCAGATCAACACCAAATCAATATCACTATCCGGTGGCATGCCCGGCAGGTCTGCAGGAAACACATCGGGAAAATCTCTCACAACAGCAATAAAATCAATATTAGGAGTCTTTGCACCGACATCCCTCACAAAGGCTAGATATGAAAGACAATCATTCCCAACCATACGCTGGGCCTTCAAGAATGAAATTATCCTACTGGGAACATAATCAATCGTACCTCGCCACTCAATTTGTGGCACACCTGGTATAGCCAATGCCACTGTCTTAGCATGACAATCCAAAATACCACGACACAGAGATAGCCAATCCATGCCCAATATAACATCAAAGTCTACCATACATGACAACAAAAGATCCACTCGGGTCTCCAGACCCCCAATAGTCACCACACACCGGTACACATGGTCTACAACAATGGTATCGCCTACCAGAGTAGATACATGAACAGGTGCAACAAGAGACTCACGGGGCATATCCAAATAACAAGCAAAGTATGATGACACATAAGAATAAATGGAACTGGGATCAAATAATACAAAGGCATCTTTGTGGCAGACTGAGACAATACCTGTAATAATAGCATCGAAAGCAATAGCATTGAGTCTAGCTGGAAGTGCATAGAAACGGGCCTGACCGCCACCTGATCCACCTCCCCCTCTAGGGCGACCCCTAGCTGACCGACCTCACCTTTAGCTAGCTGGGTGGGTGGTGGTGAAGTAACTGGTGCTGAAATTGATGGCTAACTCCTCTGTTGAGATGAATCCACAAGATAACGAGGACACTGCCTCCACATATGACCCATCTCTCCACACTCATAGCAACTCCCGGGTGCTGGAGACGGGGACTGAAGGGAACCCCTAGCACCAGAATGACTAGCAGATACACCTGGCATAGAAGAGCCCTGAACTGATGGAGCACGGACGAACTCTAAGAAGGAAGGGCACTAAGTGATGACTGGCCCTGATGAGAATTGTGAGAACCATGACCCGATTACTCCCCACGATAACTTGGGCGAGCTGGCTGAGCATGCCTGAATGGATGGCCTCTGCCGTGCTAAAACTAACCTCTCGAAGGAGCACCACCATATATACCAGATCCTCGAGGCCTCTTGGCCGCCCTCTCATCTCGCTCTTGGCGACGAACTAACTCAATATCACGAGCAATATCTACAACCTCCTCAAAAGTAGCACCAGACACCCTCTCCCTGGTCATGAGAATACGAAGCTGATAAGTGAGGCCATCAACAAATCTCCTAATCCTCTCTCTATCTGTCGGAACCAACCAAATAGCATTACGAGCTAACTCTAAGAACCTCATCTCATATTGTGTCACAATCATCTCCCCCTGACGCAACCACT
Source organism: Nicotiana sylvestris (assembly GCF_000393655.2). Lineage (NCBI taxonomy): Eukaryota > Viridiplantae > Streptophyta > Magnoliopsida > Solanales > Solanaceae > Nicotiana > Nicotiana sylvestris. The sequence goes on along the minus strand of NC_091064.1, from coordinate 166,102,251 downwards.
CGAACTACATGCGCAGCTCCTCTCTATGAGACTGCGGCACATACTTCTCTAAAAATAGAACGGAGAACTGCTACCAGGTAAGGGGTGCTACACCAACAGGCCAACGCCTCTCATAAGCCTCCCACCAAGTGAAGGCAGCTCCAAAAAACTAAAAAGTAGTGAAAGCGACCCCACTGGTCTCCAGAATACTCACTGTGCGAAAAATCGTCTGACACATGTCCAAGAAACCCTAGAAATCCTCGCCCTCTACACCACTGAAAGTCGGAGGCTGAAGTCTACCAAACCTCTCCAACCTGCGCTGCTCGTCCTCTGGCATGGCAGAAGCTACATAGTCCTGAGTAGCTGTAACCGACTAGGATGGATGTGCCCCCGGCATCTGAAGTCCCTGCACGACCTGCTTAGGTGTGCGAGCGGCGGGAGTCTAAGTGCCTCCCCCAGCCTGAGAAGTAGTTGCGACTGTAGTAACTAAAACCGCCTGAGCTAGGCCAGTGTATATTGGTAGAATCTGAGTTAAGGCCTCCTAAAGACCCGGAATCACAATGGGCATAGCTGGTGCTGCTGGAGCGTCCACGACTGGGACCTGATCCTGAATTGGGGCGGTTGGTGAATCTGCAGGTGCTGCCCTAGTTGTTGTGCGGGCCATACCCCTGCCCCTACCATGACCACGACCACATCCTCGGCATCTAGTGGCCACAGCTGGTGGTACTGGTAGTCGTCCATCCTGACAGGTAGTGTGTGTCCTCACCATCTATGAGAGAATAGAATAATATAAGTTTAGTACTCGGATCAACAGATTCGCACGATAAGAATTTCAAGAATATGAAGTTTTTCCTAAAGGTTCTGCAACCTCTTGAGGATAAATACAGACGTCTCTATACCGATCCGTGAGACTCTACTAAACCTACTCATGACTCGTGAGACCTATGTAACCTAGGCTCTAATACCAGCTTGTCACAATCCTAAACTCAGACCCGGTCGTGATGGCACCTCTCGTGAAGACAAGGCCAGCCAACAAAACACCCAATTCATTTTTAAGCAATTAAAATAACACAATTTAAGTCATTTAACATGATTAAATCCCGAAGAAACAGTGAAACAGTACAATTTGCGGAACAAATACAACCCGACATCGGGGTGTCACCAGTCATGAGCATCTAACATAGTCTAAGAGTATGAAAGAGTTTATACAATCTATTACATAAATAGGACAAGGGAAATAAAATAGGAGGGAAAAACACTAGGCTGCGAACGTCGAGCAGCTACCTAATGGACTCCGAATAGCCTGCTGAGCAATCAACCCTCACTAGCGGGACCTGAAGCTCCTGAATCTGCACACAGTGTATAGGGAGTAAAGTGAGTACTCCAACTCAGTGAGTAATAATAATAAATGAAGACTGAGTGATAAGAAATCACGTGAAAACACAACAACATGCTATAAAGAAGCAGAGTAAAACCAAATAAATGCAATAAAACAGTGAAATCTTATAAAATACCTTGGTTCAGAGTAAGCTTCTTTAAAATACCTTTTTAACAATTAAACAAGTAAATAAAAGCAGTTAGGAAAGATAAAACACATAAAATTCGCCCCTCGGGCACAATGTCAATAGAATCAGCCCCTCGGGCAATAACATGGAACAACACCAGCGCCTCAGGCTATATCTCAAATCACAATGGGTACCCGCGCTCACTGGGGGTGTACAGACTGCGAGAGGGGCCCCTTACGGCCCAAGCGCAATATTAAGCCATCTCGTGGCATAATCAAATAGGCTCTCGGCCTCATATCAAGCCACCTTGCGGCGTACAACTCAGGCCCTCGGTCTCATAATTAGTACAACACTGCTGCGGAGTGCCGCCCGATCCCATAATAATCCTCACAACACATGCCCCCAGCCCTACTCAATCAAAAATCTCTAAAAGCTAGTCGGGCATAGTAAAATTTGATGCTCGGTCCAAAATATCATTTAAAGTGTTAAAAACATAGTAAACATGGCTGAGTTATGAAAACAATATAATATAGCATGATTAAGTACAGATATGAAATCAAAATAGTGAGCAAATAACAGTAAAAATCCCCTAAGGGTCCAAATAGTTGGCACGAGGCCCAAATATGGCATTCAACCTAAAACATGATGATAGCAAACAATTTTCAATCAAATATGCGGTAGAAAAGTCATTCAGGATGGACTAAGTCATAATCCCCAATGGTGCACAACCCCACGCTCGTTATCTAGCGTGTGTGTCTCCTCAAAGTAGTACAACGATGTGAAATTCGTGGTTTCATACCCTCAGGACAATATTTACAATCATTACTCACCTCTATCCGGTCTGAACTCTAGCCCGCGATGCCCTTGACTCTCGAATCGGCCTCCGGATGCTCCAAATCTAACAAAAATCAGTGCAAAACCATCAAAATATGCTAAAGGAACAAAGCCCACTCGAAAGAAATCAAATTACAACACAAATCCCGAAATTGGCCAAACCCGACCTCCGAGCCCACGTCTCGAATTCCGATAAAAATTATATCAATAGACTCCTTATTGCTCCCTGAGTTCATTCATATCAAAAGCACTAAAATCCAACCACAAATGACCCCTCAAATCACAAATTCTAGGTCTCTAATTACAATCCCTAGTTCTTCAATATTAGGCTTAAATTCCATGATTAATTAGGTAGAAATCACATTAGTATCGATAATTAAGTCCATAAATATTACCTCCAAGTGTTTCCCTTTGATTCCCTCTTCAATTCTTCTCAAAAAGCTCCAAAATTGCTCAAAAATGGTGAAAGTTAGACCTAAAAATCGCATACAATGGCTATCTAAACATTCCGCCCAGGCATTCAAATCCTTCTTTGCGAACACGGTCAAAGCCTCGCATCCGCGAAACACAACCTGAAGTTGACCACAAATTCCTCTTACTCGAACGCGACCACCCCCTCGCGAACGCGATGATTCCGCAGCTCAAACCATCGCGAACGCGTCTACTACCTCGCGAACGCGATGCTCAAAGACCCCAGCCTTTCGCGAACGCGGGACCTCCTTCGCTAACGCGAAGGACAAATCTCCAACCTCACATCTCAACCCTTCGTGAACGCAAGGGCCCACTCGTGAAAGCGAGGGCCCACTCATGAACGCGAGGGCCCACTCGCGAACGCGAAGGCCAACAGTCTGCAACACTCAACAACAGATTTCTGCAATTTCTCACAACTTGAAATGGTCCGTTTAACCACCCAAAACTCACCCGAGGCCCTTGGGACCTCAACCAAACATGCCAACATATCCCATAATATAATTCAAACTTGTTCCAACGTTCAGAACGCTCAAAACAACATCAAAACACCAAATTCGCATCGGATTCAAGCCTAAGAATTCCAAAATCTCCTAAATTCCGCTTTCGATCAAAAAGTCTACCAAACCACGTCCGAATAACCTGAAATTTTGCACACGCATCCCAAATGACACAACAGACCTACTAGAACTTCCAGAATTTTATTCCGACCCCTATATCAAAATCTCACTTATCAATCGGAAAACGCATTCCAATTTCGCCAATTCAAGCCTAAATCTACTACAGACCTCCAAACACATTCCGATCATGCTCCTAAGTCCCAAATCACCTCCCGAAGCTATCCAAACCATCAGAACTCACATCCGAGCCCTTTAACACATAAGTCAACATCCGGTTGTCTTTTCCAACTTAAGCTTACTCAAAAGAGACTAAGTGTCTCAAACCTTACCAAAACTTCTCCGAACCCGAGCCAACCAACCCTATAGCACAAAATACAGCTGAACAAGGCAATAAGAAGCAGAAATAGGGGAAACAGAGCGGTAACTCATGAAACGACCAGTTGGGTCGTTACAGAGCTTAGCATCATATATTTGAGTTATTACTTGTGCTGCTTTTATTATATTGTTATGAGTTATTCTTGGCTATTGGTGTTGGATTCTGACCATTGTCCAAGATCGTCACTGCTTTCACCTAAGGTTAGATTTGTTACTTATTGAGTACATGGGGTCGGTTGTACTCATACTACACTTCTGCACCTTGCGTGCAGATTTTGGAGTTGTTGTTGCTGCGAGTGGCGGGAGCTGGCATTGAAGATGTATCTGCGTTCCTGTTATAGCTGTTTATTGTTCTTGGTAGCTTTATAAATCTGTTTATGTACGTCTCGAACAGATGACGTATTTATTTCATACCAGTTTTGTAAACTCTAAATCTTAGAAGCTCGTGATTTATACTACCGGTCCTTGGGGAATTACATAAAATTAAGTTACTTTATTTTTTTACTCTTATCATTATCATTATATAGTGATTTATTGTTAATTGACTTACCTATCGGGTTGGATTAGGTGTCATCACGGCTAGTTAGAATTTTTGGTCGTGACATAAATACTACAACGATTAATATGTGAGTGTACAACAAAATACGACAACATACTTTTTCTAATCAAATACTAGCTGACTAATCTTTATCATCTCAATGTCTATTGCACAAAATGGACCATCTATATCATATTTTGCGATTTCAGTTATAGCAGAAATATTTTTGGGATACAAATGAACATGTTCCTTCAGTTCACATAAGCGTGTTGTGCTAATCTTGTACGTATTGTTCGGTGCGATCATCTTCTTTAGTACACGCCTGCATTCTACAACTATATATATTTCCTTTTTCCCCTTCGATACAACATTGAAGGTAGAAGATGAACTCCATTGTAATTTTTCATGCTAAGCACTGAACTACATAATTATACGTGGTTCCAATTGATCAACTGCCTCTTCATCAGTACTGTAATTCCATCACCAACATTCAAATGAAAAAAAAAACTAGCGCGTTCCAAGCAATAATGACGTATATGTTTTGGTAATGAGTATACTCGATGGAAAAGGTTTGAAATTTAGACGAGGGAATCATTGTCACGTATATATGTCCAGCGTATACAAGTTGCAAAAACATTCTACCTTCAGCTGCAATATATAGTTGGAAATATTGATCCCAAATTATGCAGAGGAAAAAATAATTACAATCCACCATCTGTATCATATATAACATATAATTCAAGTTATGAAATAAAAGAGATAAGCGATTAATAAAAGACCATGGCAAAAATTCCATTGAATTCTTGCAAAACAGTGCATACTCGTATATAGGGGTGGACAACTATATGAGGTGTTTCCCAAGAAAATAATACAAAATATGAAATGTATTATGGGATTATCCTAAAATATTCAACAATAAAGACAATAAAATTACATAATATAAATATTGCTAATTAAAAAGCCATAATAAAAATAAACATAATCGAAAAGTACTAAGTCGTGCTAAAATAAGTAACTAATAAGTGGGTATTAATTATATGACTAAACGCTAAAAAAGAAAAAAAAAAATTGGTTATGCATTTTTATCTAAATCATTGCAAAATAAAAATAGATATCCAACATATTGTCATTCCTTTTGTTAGTATTAGCATTGATTTGATTTTGGTTTGTGCTTTTATTAGCATTATTTAAGTTACTAACATTACTGGCTATAAAACTTATTAGAACATTCAAAAGTTCTAAGTCTAACCTTGAATTAATACCTTAAAAGATAAAATTATGAAAAAAGTTTAAGAAAATATTTATAAATTATATCACAATAAGTATATTTATGTATTAAATATATCTAAGTTTTCTACACATGTAATGTTGGGTTGGTTTGGTTTCGATTTGATTTTTTTTGTTATAACCAAACCAAACCAATTATGGTCAGGGCTTTTTTTTCCAGCATCAAACCAAATCAAACTGAATCATAATCGGATTTTTTTTATCGGTTTGATTCGAATTATCGATTTGATATAGTTTATCAGTTTCCTTTGTACATCCCTGCTCGTATATCCTTCCTACAAATACCAATAGTAAGCTAGTTTTTCCGGTATCAGAAAAGATAATTAAAATTCACAAGCATAACATAGGTGATAACTTTTCATCCGGATAACGTAGCTTTTGCGCCTAAAATAAATGATTTCCGCATTTACTTGTCAGATGCATGTGATTTGGATACTCAGTGGCAGCTTAGGCCCCTTATATTTTGGGCCCCAATTTTCTAATAGTAGGTTTACAGTTGTATTATTATACATGTTAGTTTCTTGCCTTAATTTTCCTTAAAAATTAAGTACTTAGTAACTAAAGTCGAAGTACAATTACGTGAGACTATTTAACATAACTTGGAAAAAAGAAACTTTTTTTTGCTAAATATATCTTTATGGTAATCATTCTAATGGCAAATATTTTCTTGCCTTATTTACACTTTGACCACTTGTAAAATTATATTGGGTCGTTGTTGTTGTAATTACACTTTAACCACTAACTCCATTAATGGATAAAATCCTTTTTAGATTTCTCTTCAAAGAATTGGTATTATACTTTCATATTCTCTTTATTCAAGTTTTGGGAGTACAATTCTTAAAAGTTAGAGTCAAGAACCGAAAACATCTTCTTATTGAGTCTCTTTTTTGTTTTCCTCTATGTTTTAAGCATTTCTAATGTAACGACCCGGCCGATCGTTTTGAGCTTTATCATTCCGTTTGGTAGTTTAAGACTTTGAATAGCTTCATATGATGTATTATGACTTGTGTGTATGGTCGATTTTAGTTTTTGAGTGGTTCGAGATTGATTGGAAGAATGACTCTCGATTTGGAAGCTTTAAATTGGAAGAGTTGACCAAGGTTTGACTTTAGGATAAACTGATTTGGAATCGAGTTTTGATTGTTCCAACATGTTCGTATGACGATTTTGGACTTGTACGTATGCTCGCATTTGGTCTTGGAGGTTCCTAGAGGAATTCGACTCTATTTCTCGAAAGTTGACAATTTGAATAACTTAAGAGTTCATAAGTTTGACCAAGAGTTGACTTTAATGTTATTGAGCTCCAATTGGTGATCCGAGATTTGGATAGGTCTATATAGTTGAATTGAACTTGTATGCAAAGTTTGGAAGTAATCCGAAGTGTGTAAATGTGATTGAGATACTCTTTTGAATAAATGAAGATTTAACAAACTAAAAGATATTCTATTCGGTTTGAGCCTCGCTTCTTTATTGTGTTGTTCCCGTGGAAGTTTTGAGGCTTTGGATAAGTTTGAAAAATAGATTTGTACTTGTTGGTATGATTGAATAGGGTCCTAGGGGGCTCGGGTGTGTTTTGGATCATTGGTTGAGAGACTAGTTAATTTAAGGATTTGGAGTTTGACCATGATTAATATCGGGTCAAGATGACTTCTTTTCACTTCTCTTCCCTGTCAAATCAGTCCTTGCAACTCCTCCCAGTCTAATCACTCTTTATCTACAGACTCTCAGAATCAAAATTCTTCCCGTCAAAATATGTCACGACCCAAAACCAACCATCGTGATGGCGCCTATCGTAAAACTAATCAAGCCACTGCTCAACATCTTAATACAGTAAAAACTTTGAAAATAAAGACAGAAACAATTAATACTTAAGAAAAACCTTTCTGAAACAGAAATAATCCGAAATACGACACAAACTACCCCAAAACTGGGTGTCATAGAGTACATGAACGTCAATACTAGAATACAGTCTACTACAGTGTCTAGGGAATTAAAACTGAAATACAAATAGGGATAATGAAGGAGAATCAAGGCCTGCGAACGCCATGCAACTGTCTCGATAGTCTCTGGGATCTGACTCCTCAATCAGCAGCCGCCGTGACCAGAAGCGCCTGGATTTGCACACGAGGTGCAAGGAGTAACGTGAGTACAACCAACTCAGTAAGTAACAAGTCCAACCTTTAGACTGAAAGGTAGTGACGAACTCAACCGGCACAGTTAAAAATAGAAATAACAATGCATAAATATAGGCATGCTTTCAAGTTAAATAGATAGCTCAAAACAGTGAAATAGATCAGATCTGAACAATGTGAAGAATATAACTCTTCAATCTCTACATGCCAATGCACATAATGTATGTGATGCACCATACTGACAACCTCATGTGCTCACACTCTCAAATGCTCAATCACTCGGCACTATATATGGCCCATACGGCCCAAGAAAGATCCATACCAGAATATATTCATCACTGACCATCAGTTACCCAGTGCCGAGGAAGGCCAATCTAGCCCTGTGGAGAAGATCCATCTCCAGGTATCAAGTGTTTCAGACAAGATTCATGTCCAAGGAAGATCCATCCCTCAATAATATCAATCGCGCTCACTAGGGTGTGTACAGACTCCAGAGGGGATCCTACAGCCCAAGTGCTATCATAAAATCAGTATAACCGTTGCGGCGTGCAGCCCAATCCCATAGTTGTGTCTCGTAATCAGGCTCTCGGTCACTCAGTCATCAATCTCTCCAGTCTCACTCACGGGCTCAAAATGTCATGAAAACTAGCCCGAAACAATGATATGATGTATCAATAAATAACAACTGAGACTGAGATATGATATAAAGTGAATGAATATGACTAGTTACGAAATATCAATAAAATCAATAAGTTGACAGCAAAACGACCACAATGGGTCCTAACAGTACTGACATAATGCCTAAACGTGATATCTAGCATGATTAACAACTCAATTACTTTATCACATGATGAAAACACGGGTATCAATAGATAGAATCACTATACGGTGCCATGGACTCAACCAGGTCATAATTGTCACAGTGCACGCTCGGACGCCCCTCACTAGGCATGTGTGTCACCTCAAGACCAATTACATATCACATAATTCGGGGTCTCGAACCCTCATAACCAAGTTTGAAAGTGTTACTTACCTCAATCCGGGCAAAAATCTACTCCAAAATGCCTTTGCCTCTCAAATCGGTCTCCAAATGTCACGAATCTAGCCACAAGCAGTACAATACAATTAATATAGGCTAAAGGGATCAATTCTACAAAGAAAAATACTAAATTATAGCCAAAATTTGAAATCGCCTCAAACCCGACCCCTGGGCCCATGTCTTGAAATCTGACAAAAGTCACAAAACGTGAAAGCTCATTCACTCACGAGTCTAACCATATCAAATTTACTCAAATCAGATAACAATATCCCATTCAAAACCTCAAAAATCTAACTCAAGAACTTTTCCTCTTTTCCCCTAATTTTTCACCCAAGTCACAAATTAGATGATAGAATTAAAGGCATAATCATGAAATTTTGCCAAAACCAAGTAAGAATCACTTGCCCCAAATCAACTCCTTGAAAATCTCTTCAAGAATCGCCCAAACCCGTGGTCTCTAGCCCAAAATATGATAAATGGGTCCAAACCCTCGTTTTTGAAATTTAACACTGCTGCCCAGATATTCCTTCATCGCTAACGTGACCTTCCTCTCGCATTCGCATAGACCAATCTGCCTGCCTCTCAATTTAACACTTCGCGAACGCGAAGCTCACCAACTCCATTCTTCGCGAACGCGACCCCTTCCCTGCGAACGCGTAGACCAAGGGCCCGGGGTCCCCAGCTGCCTCAACTCCTCTTCGCGAACGCGACACCTCTTCTGTGTTTGCGATGCACCACACAATCCATACCTTTGCATTCACGTCCTCTTCTTCGCAAAAGCGAAGAACAAAATCGTCCCAGCTCACAGACACCCTTCGCTAATGCGAGACTCCTCTCGCAAATGCTTAAAAGAAAACCAGAAGAACACACCAGCAGTTATCAGCCAACAATCTAAGTCCAAAAACGATCCGTTAACAATCCGAAATCAACCTGAGGCCCCGGGGACCTCAACCAAACATACTATCAAGTCCCAAAACATCATACGAACTTACCCTCGAATCACCTCAAACAACAACAAAAATACGAATTACACATAGATTCAATCCCAATGAATTTTGAAATTTCAAAATTCTACAAACGACGTCGAAGCCAGTCAAATCACGTTTGATCGACCTCAAATTTTGCACACAAGTCATAAATGACACTAAAAACCTACTCCAACTTCCGGAAATCCAATCCGGCCATGATATCAAAAAGTTCACCCTCGGTCAAACATTCTATAATTCCAACTTTCGCTAATTCAAGCCTAATTTTATGACGGTCCTCCAAGTCACAATCTGGACATGCTAATGGAGCTAGTGGAACCATCAAAATTCAAATCTGAGGTCATTTACACACAAGTCGACATCCAGTCAACTTTTCCAACTTGAACTTTTATTTAAGAGACTAAGTATCTCAATTCACTCTGAAATCACTCCGGACTCGAACCAACCAACCTGATAAGTCATATAACAGCTGTAGAATAGGATTAGTAAATGGGGGAACGGGGCTATAACTCTCAAAACGACCGGCCAGGTCGTTACATCCTCCCCCTCTTAAACAAATATTTGTCATTGAATATGTCTAGAAACATACTTGAAGTCTCAAAGAAGTGTGGATATCTGCTCTGCATCTCCCGCTCGTTCTCCCAAGTAGCCTCCTCCATGGGTTGACCTCTCATACTTGAAGTCTGAAGTTATATCCTTTGACTTCAAATTTCAAACGTATCGATCCAAAATGGCCACCGACTCCATATCATAAGTCAAATCACCATCCAACTGAATCGTGCTAAAATCCAAAACATGAGACGGATTGCCGACGTACTTCCGGAGCATAGAAACATGAAACACTAGATATCGCGCCCCCTTTTTTCCCTCCGCGAAGAAAAGTCCGGGTTTCGACATTCGTGGGGGTAATAACTCATTTCCTTTTAGGTATTTGAAGAGTCGCCACCTAACGGATTAAGGTGCGTTAGGGCACCCAGAGTAATTAACTCATGTAACTAGTTTGCATTATCAGATATTAGGGTAAGGGCTCGAAATAACCTTGAGGGGAAGGTGTTAGGCACCCCTCGCGGTCCACAACGGTGTGTACCGACCAAACTTATACTTATGAACTAGTCCATTAACAAATAAATAGCTTTAAATACAAATTACAAATAAGGGCAGGTTTTGGACATTACATGACTCAAATAATAAGACAAAGGAAAGCCTTGAACAAACTGTGCTCATATAGAAAAGTAAAGTTTAAGCAAAGGGAATTTTGGAAGGAGGGGTCCTAGGTTGCTTAGCCCACAGGATCACCCCATGCAATGTCCGGTAAACACTCCTCAATGAGGGGCTACACGTGACATTAGCGCGTAGTCATCATATCCCTTTCTACCCAAGTCCCTCCCCTTGGTCATAGTCTAAAGCGTTCTAGCAACCTTGATAATGCCCTATGCGTGAACTACCTATCCCTTCTTCATGGCCCTGGAGGTATTTTAGGACCTCTATTCTTTGGACAGTTCTAGACTTTCCTAAGGTTTTAAAGGATAAAAATCTAGGCGTCAATCAAGAACAGTTAGGACTGCATTTAATAAAACGTGCTTCTCCCCCTATCTCATTTTTTTCTCTTATTAGTGTTCTGTAATAATTTGATTAGACTCTTCAGACTTGTAGTATATTGATAGATGCTCATGATTGGTGATACCCCGATGTCGGGTTTTGTTGGTTTTATTTTCACAAATTGTATTGTTCGCTGCTTATTTTGGGATTTTATCATGTTAATGACTTAATACTTATTACTTTAATTGCTTAAAATGAAGTGGGAATGTGTCGGTTGGCCTTGTCTTCATGAGAGGCGCTATCACGACCGGGTCCGGGTTTAGGGTCGTGACAAGTTGGTATCAGAGCCTAGGTTACATATGTCTCACGAGTCATGAGTAGGTTTAGTAGAGTCTCGCATATTGCTACGGAGATGTTTGTATTTATCCTCGAGAGGTTGTAGAACCTTTAGGAAAAATTTCTTATTCTTGACATTCTTGTCGTGCCAATCTGTTGATACGAGTACTAAACTTCTATTATTTTATTCTCTCACAGATGGTGAGGACATGCGCTACCGGTCAGGATGGACGACCACTAGTACCACCAGCTGTGGCCACTAGATATCGAGGACGCGATCGTGGTCGCGGTAAGGGCAAGGGTATGGCCCGCACAGCAACTAGGGCAACACTTGCAGATCCACCAGCCGCCCCAGTTCAAGATCAGGTCCCAGTGGTGGATGCTTCAGCAGCACCATCTCAGGCACCAGTTGTGCCCATTGTGATTCCGGGTCTTCAGGAGGCCTTGGTTCAGATTCTATCAGTTTGCACTAGCCTAGCTCAGGCGGTCTCAGTTACTACAGCTGCAGCTACTTCTAAGGCCGGGGGAGGCACTCAGACTCCAGTCGCTTGCACACCTGATTAGGTTATGCAGGGACTTCAGATACCAAGGGTGCATCCAGCCTAGCCGGTTGCAGCTGCTCAAGACTATGTAGTTCCTGCCATGCCAGAGGACGAGCAGCGTAGGTTGGAGAGGTTTGGTAGACTTCAGCCTCCAACCTTCAGTGGTGCAGAGGGCGAGGATGCCCAGGTTTTCTTGGATAAGTGTTAGAGGATGCTTCGTACAGTGGGTATTCTAGAGTCCAGCAAGGTCACTTTCACTACTTATCAGTTTTCTAAAGCTACCTTCACTTGGTGGGAGGCTTTTGAGAGGTATAGGTATGTTAGTGCAGCACCCATTACCTGGCAGCAGTTCTTCATTCTCTTTCTAGAGAAGTATGTGCCACAGTCTCGCAGGGAGGAGCTACGCAGGCAGTTGGAGTGGTTGCGTCAGGGAGAGATGACTGTGACGCAGTATGAGATGAGGTTCTCTGAGTTAGCTCGTTATGCGATTTGGTTAGTTTTGACAGAGAGAGAGAGGATTAGGAGGTTTGTTGATGGCCTCACTTACAGCTTCGCATTCTTATGACGAGAGAGAGGGTGGTTCTACTTTTGAGGAGGTTGTAGACATTGCTTGTGAGATTGAGTCAGTTCGTCGTCAGGAGTGAGAGGAGAGGAAGGCCAAAAGGCCTCGAGGATCTGGTAGTTATAGTGGTGCTCATTAGGATTGACTATCTCTATGTCGTGCTATTCTGGATTGTCATGCCAAGACAGTCATATTGGTTATACTGGGTGTGCCACGAATTGAGTGGCGAGGTTTGACTGATTATGTCCCCAGTAGGGTAATCTCATACTTGAAGGCTCAGCGTATGGTTGGGAAGGGTTGTCTTTCATATCTAGCCTTTGTAAGGGATGTCGGTGTAGAGACTCCTAGTATTGATTCTGTTCCAGTTGTGAGGGAGTTCCCCAATATATTTCCTACAGACCTGTCGGGCATGCCACCGAACAGGGATATTGATTTTGGTATTGACCTAGTGTCGGGCACTCAGCCCTTCTGTATTCTACCGTATCGTATGGCACCATCGGAGTTGAAGGAGTTAAAGGATCAACTTCAGGAACTCCTTGATAAGGGGTTCATTTGGCCTAGTGTGTTGCCTTGGGGTACGCCAGTTCTATTTGTGAAGAAGAAGGTTGGCACTTAAGACAGTGCTTGAAAAATTCATTTAAGAAAACAGACAATTGATTAGGCCAATTTCAAAGCCAACTAACATGAATTAGACTAACTTGTTTAAACTAGTTGATTTTAAGCTATATAAGCGAAATTTCTGATTTTAAATCCTATAAGCATGATATCTAATTGTTAAAAGCTGATGTCACTGAGATAGATGTAAATACATGCAGTAGCGGAAATTGAACTCAATCACTTTACTCTTTAGGCATGGTATCTACTTATGAAGTTGATTTTTAAACCTATAGGCATGGCTTCTGATATTGAATCCCTTTAAATCATAGAGGCATGGTTCCTAGTATGGTAAAACAAACATAGCAAGTATATTAACACGATCCTATAGGCATGGTATCTACCGGGTTACCCCACAGATATAGCTACCCACCCATTTTCACTAATCACCTAAAGTTGTTTACAAATAATTATTACATACCAGCTGAATAAATTACATAAACAATAAAGAAAAGAAGAAGTTAACTATAGGGAGCCTGAAGCAGGCCCAAATGACTTCCCGAGCCTCCAATAGCCTCAAATGCCAAATTCCATAGACAATATCATTGTCTAGGTGTGTTAGAGTTCCCTAAGGATCTCAAGGATCACGGGCAGTTCTCACACCTAGACTTTATAACCAGAACTGAGTAAGTGCAGTGTGGAAGAACCATCTCAAGTGCATCAGAGTTCAGAGGGATCTCATAGGGATCCCAAGGCAGTCACACACTAGAGGGGCAGAACTTAAGGACCTAAGAGTAGAGTGGGAGTGCTTAACATGGTTTTGAAAAGTTTTAATAGGAAAGCAGTATTTTGAAAAGACTCAGTTGAAGTAGTTTTGTAAATAGGAGAATTGTTCCGTAAAATAGTTTTTGACAAGAGTTGTGTAATCAAACAACATAATAAACCTTCATATAGGGGTAATTGGGGGGTTGGGAACACACAATACAGGCAAATAGAAGTCTTTGCAATAAAAGGGGTAACCAGTAGTGCAAACAGTAAGACATGGATTCAGGGGTGCTAATTAGAACATAGTTATAGAATCAGAGGTGCTTTAGGGGGTTCATGGAATTATGGATAGCTTATGATACAACATAGTAAGAATTTCATAACCAACATAGAATCAAACAACTTAGAGTAACAAAATTACTTTGCAAAGAAAGGTTCATACTAGAGACTCAATAGCAAGTGAACCAACATTCAAAAACAAGGTAGAGTCCAATTTAGACAGACTACAAGTTCATAAGACATGCTGATCCTAGAAGTCATAAGACATAACTAGGTGAAGTAATAGGTCAATTACATATTGAACAGCAAAACAGTAGGTGGAAATAGATTAGGAATATGATAAATTGAAGCAATAGGAAACACATTGGTTTGAAAGCTTGAATTTAAAATCAGACATACCAGTAAAGAGAGTAAGCGAAAGGCAAAGAACATGAGAGTGTAATAATTAGCTTTGGCTTGCAGCCGTCTAATTCAGTAACTATAGTAAGTAACAAAGAAAGCGGGAGAGCTTTTGAGTGTATGAGAGATGTGAACTAATGTCTGTCCTTTCAAAACTGTAGAAGAGAGCAATATATAGTAGTTTGAAAGCTAGGTAAATAAGGTAAGAATCAAATTATTCAGTAATTATAAAACTCAGAGTAAAATCAGTTCGAGTCCTCCCTTAATTAAGGGAATTAATTCAAACGGTAAAGAGCAGGCGACAAATAAGGAAAGAAATCATACATAGCTGGAGTATAACAAATAAGGAAAGACTTCAAACAATGCAAGTATAGGACAAGTAATTAGGGTTAGGTTCAGAAAATTCTAGTTAAGGAAATAATCAGTAAGAATAAAGTAACAATGCAGACAAGGTAAGAGAAAATTAACTAAGGCAAGCAAATCAATCAAATTGAGGAGAAAGGTAAGAATCGAAGGTTTAAGGAAAAATGTTCAAATCAACCCAAGAAATAAGGAATTCAGAATATTACATTGCTCAATCAAAGAGAAAGTCATGAAAAGAGTCAGCATGTTTAGCATATAAATAAGGTAAAGCATGGATAGTCAAGAATCGACACATAAAAGTTAAACAATACTGATTCGATGAGAAAGATGCAAGTCTTGATGTGAACAGTCAATATGAACACAAGCACATAGAATCAGTAAAAGTTTAGACTAAGAAACTCAGTAGAAGCATATCAAGGCAAGACAGTCAAGAGAAATCACAAAAACTCAAAACGAGAACCGGTCAGTCATGCTAATACTCAAAAACCAAACGAAGAACCTTGAAAAATTAGGGCTTTCAGCATAGGCAAGTTAAGGATGTAGTAGACTCATAGAATCAGTCAAAATATGTGAGAAATAGAACATTTAAACAAAAAATTTTTTAAAAGAAATTCCAAAAACCCTGGTTTTAGAAAAGGTGAAGAAACACTTGAAATCATATGATTCTCTTAAAGAATCTCAAGGATAATGTAAAATACTCAAGAAACAAACTCAAATCATCCTAGGTATAGAAAAGAAATTAGGGTTTCGAAAGAAACCCATGCAGAGATGAAGAAACATGTCTAGAAACCCATAGATCGTAGCAAATATAGAATTATTTCACTTGAAATCGCACTGGAATAGCCAGTAACGAGCAGGAGATGAAGACTAGATGCAGGTCGGCATGGTCCTGGTCCCTTGAGGGCATTAGAGAAGGCAAGAATGACGTGAGAGAAGCCATTGGAGGCCTGAGAGATGATGAGAGATCATCGGAGATGGCCAGAGATGGGAGGTCGGCGTTTGAAGATTTAGGTTGAGAGTGTTTTGAGAGCAGAGAGGATTTTAGGGTGGTGGGGGGAGGTGGTGAAATGAATTAGATTTGGGGGGAGGGGGGTATAGTCTAGTTTAATTAGGAAAGGGTCAATCTGGGCCGTTGATCTCGGAGATCAACGACCAAGATTAAGGGGGGCATGGGTCAGGTAAACGTATTTGGGGCATGGGTCGGGTAATTTAATTAGAAATTGGGCTGGGTATTGGTATTGGATTGGGTTGAATTTAGGCTGAAAATGAAATAAATTTGGCTAAGTTTTAAATAGCCACTTTCAGTACTATACAATTTATAAAAATAATAAAATGATTTCTAAAAAATATTTCGTGTATTGAAAATGATTAAAAATAGTTGTTTAACAATTCAAAAATACAAAAGACTCTTTTATGCATTAATAACATAATTATGCCTTAATAGGGCTAGTATTGCAATTATATGCAAATTGACTTTAAAAAATGCAAATGCAATTATAAAAATGCACTAAAAATATTTTAACAATATTTTGGCATAAATATGGAATTTAGATGGCTAAATTATCACAAAGATAATTTGAAGGATAATTATTGGAGATTTTATGAGTAAAAAGGGAGGAAATAAATCAATTTGAAGCCTTTAAAAATTATAAAAATGCTTATGCATGCTTATTTATGCATATATGCTATTTTGAAAGTATATTTATGTATTAAAATTATATATAGAAAAATTGGGTATCAACACTGGATGCACACTCGACAAACTAGGTGGCAAGACAAGCTCGTAGGCCACATCTTCGATCCTCCGAAGCATCTCAAACGGCCCAATTAACCGAGGGCTCAACTTACCCTTCTTCTCGAACCTCATAACACCCTTCACGGGTAAAACCTTCAGCAGAATCTTGTCCTCAACCATGTAAGACACGTCAAAGACCTTTTTGTCAGCATAACTCTTCTGTCTAGACTACGCCGTGCGAAGCCGCTCCTGAATCACTTTCACCGTGTCCAATACATCCTGAACCAAGTTTGTACCCAAAAGCCTAGCCTTACCTGACTCAAACCAACCCACCGTAGATCTACACCGCCTCCCATATAAAGCCTCATACGGAGCCATCTGAATGCTCGACTGATAACTGTTGTAAGCAAACTCCGCGAGCGGCAGAAATAGGTCATATGAACCCCCCCCCCCAAATTCAATGACACAAGCGCGTAGTATGTCCTCCAATATCTGAATAGTGCGCTCAGACTGTCCGTCCGTCTGAGGATGAAATGTTGTACTCAACTTAGCCTGAGTGAGCAATTCTTGCTGCACGACCCTTCAAAACTGCAATGTAAATTGCGTGCCTCTATATGAAATGATGGAAACGGGCACACCATGAAGGCAAACAATCTTTCTAATGTAAATCTCAGCCAACCGCTCTGAAGAATAAGTAGTACCAAATGGAATAAAGTACGCGGACTTGATCAGCCGATCCACAATCACCCAAATAGCATCGAACTTCCTCAAAGTCCGTGGGAGCCCAACTACGAAATTCATGGTGATCCGCTCCCACTTCTACTCTGGAATCTCTATCCTCTGAAGTAATCCACCCGGTCTCTGATGCTCATATTTTACCTGCTGACAATTGAGACACTGAGCTACAAACCCAACTATATCCTTCTTCATTATTCTCCACCAATAGTGCTTCCTCAAATCCTGATACATCTTCGCGGCATCCGGATGGATGGAATACCACGAGTTGTGGGCCTCCTCAAGAATCAACTCTCGTAGCCCATCTACCTTGGGAAAAGATATTCGGCCCTGCATCCTTAACACCACATCATCACCAATAGCCACATCTCTGGTATTACTGTGCTGAACCATGTCCTTGAGGACAAGTAAATGAAGATCATCATACTGGCGCTCTCTGATGCGATCAAATAGGGAAGACCGAAAAACCACACAAGCTAGAACCCGACTGGGCTCCGATATATCCAATCTCATGAACCGGTTGGCTAAGGCCTGAACATCAACTACAAGAGGTATCTCACCAACAGGAATAAATGCATGACTACCCAATACTTACTGCCTTCCTACTCAAGGCATGGACCACCATATTGGCCTTTCCCGGATGATACAAAATAGTGATATCATAGTCCTTTAGCAGTTCCAACCATCTCCGCTGCCTCAAACTAAGATCCTTCTGTTTGAACAAGTGTTAGAGGCTATGATGATTAGTAATTACCTCACAAGATACACCATAGAGATAGTGCCTCCATATCTTCAATGCATGAACAACGGCAGTCAACTCCAAATCATAAACAAGGTAGTTCTTCTCATGAGGCTTCAACTGGCGTGAAGTATAAGCAATCACTCTACCCTCCTGCATCAAAACACATCCAATACCGATCCGAGAAGAATCACAATATACTGTATAAGAACTAGAAGTTGATGGTAGAACTAGAATTGGAGTTGTGGTCAAGGCAGTGTTGAGCTTCTGAAAGCTCTCCTCTCACTCATTCGACCACCTGAAAGGAGCACCCTTTTGGGTCAATTTGGTCAAGGGCGATGCAATAGACGAGAAACCCTGCACAAAGCGACGGTAATAACCATCCAAACCAAGAAAGCTCAGAATCTCTGTAGCTGAGGATGGTCTAGGCCAACTCTGAACCGCCTCTATCTTCTTCGGATCTGCCTGAATACCCTCACTGGATACCACGTGTCCAAGAACGCCACTGAACTGAGCCAAAACTCACACTTGGAGAACTTGGCACAAAGCTTCTCCTCCCTCAACCACTATAACACAACCCTCAATTGTTGGGCGTGCTCCTCCTAGCTACGAGAGTACACCAGGATATCATCAATGAACACAATAAAAAACGAGTCGAGATAAGGCCGAAACATACTGTCCATTAGATGTATGAATATTGTTGGGGCATTGGTCAGCCCAAAAGACATCACAAGGAACTCAAAATGATCATAACAGGTCCTGAAAGTTGTCTTAAGAATATTCGAGTCCCGAATCTTCAACTAGTGATACCTAGACCTCAAATCAATCTTGGAGAACACCCTCGCTCCTTGAAGCTGGTCAAATAGATCATCAATACGCGGCAAATGATACTTGTTCTTGATTGTGACTTTGTTCAACTACTTGTAGTCAATGCACATTCTCATAGTGTCATCCTCTTTCTTCACAAACAGAACCGATGCACCCCAAGGTGACACACTAGGCCTAATAAACCCCTTCTCAAGGAGTTTGTGAAGTTGCTCCTTCAACTCATTCAACTCAGCCGGTGCCATACGGTATGGAGGAATAGAAATGGGCTAAGTGCCTGGCACCAAGTCAATACCAAAATCAATATCCCTATCGGGCGGCATGCCCGATAGATCTACAGGAAACACATCCAGAAAATCTCGCACCACCGGAACAGAATCAATAGTAGGGGTCTTTGTACTGACATCCCTCACAAAGGCCAAGTAAGATAGACAACCCTTCCCAACCATCTGATGGGCCTTCAAATATGAAATCACTCTACTGGGAACATAGTCTAAAGAACCTCGCCACTCAATCCGTGGCAACTTTGACATCGCCAATGTCACTGTCTTAGCGTAACAAACCAAAGTAGCATGATATGGAGACAACCAATCCATACCCAGTATCACGTCAAAATCAACTATACTAAGCAGCAAGAGATCAACTCTAGTCTCCAATCCCCCAATAGTCACTACACACAATGGGTACACACAGTCCACAATAATAGTATCTCCCACCGGTATAGATACATGAACCGACGAAACTAAAGACTCATAGGGCATATCTAGATAATGAGCAAAATACAATGATACATATGCATAGGTGGAACCAGGGTCAAATAATACAGAAACATCTCGATGGCATACGGAGACAATACATGGGATCACTATGTCTAAAGCAATAGCATCTCGTTTGGCAGGGAGTGCATAAAATCAGGCCTAACCGCCACCTGATCGGCCTCCCTTTCTAGGGCGACCCCTAGCTGATTGAGCTCCACATTGAGCTGGTTGGGCAGGTGGTGAAGTAACTGGTGCTGAAGTCGTAGGCTGACTCCTCTGTTATGCTGAACCTCCTGAGAGGCGGGGACAATGCCTCTTGATATGACCCATATCTCCACACTCAAAGCAACTTCTCCTTGCAAATGGCGGTGGAGACTGAAGGGAGCCCTAGGCACCGGGATAATTGCTAGAGGGCCCCGACATGGATGAACCATGAGTTGATGGTGCATAAGACGAACTCTGAGCTTGAAGGGTAATGAGAGATGAGTGGCTCTGATGAGAACTGTGAGAACCATGGCTAGAATGCACCACGGTAGACTGGGCGAGCCGTCTCAGCATGCCTATAAGGATGACCCCTACTGTGGTAGAACTGATCTCTAGAAGAAACACCACAAAAACTACCTGATCCACAAGAACTTGGCCTCCCTCTTAACCCGCTCCTGGTTGCAGACCAACTCTATCTACCAAGCAATGTCAACAACCTCATCGAAGGTATCACCAGACACCCTCTTTCTAGTCATAAGCACCCGTAGCTGAAATGTAAGGCCGCCAATGAACCTCCTAATCCTCTCCCTATCAGTGGGAACCAACAAAACCGCATAACGGGCCAACTCAGAAAACCTTATCTCGTACTGCATCACAGTTATATCATCCTGACGCAACTGCTCAAGCTGTCTGTCCAGCTCCTCTCTACGAGCGAACTTCTTCAAGAAGAGAACGGTGAACTCCTGCTAGGTAAGTGGTGCTGCACTGACCAGCCTACGCCTCTCATAAGCCTCCCACCAACTGAAGGCAGCTCCAAAGAACTGAAAAGTAGTGAACGAGACCCCACTAGTCTCCAGAATAACTGTTGTACGGAGCATCCTCTAACACTTATCCAAGAAGCCCTATGCATCCTCTGCCTCTGTACCACTGAAAGATGGAGGCTGGAGTCTCCCAAACTCTCTAATCTACGCTAATCATCATCAGGCATGATAGGAATCCCATAGTCCTAAGCAGCTACAACCGACTGGGCTGGTGGTGCCCCCGGTGTCTGGAGTCCCTGCATCACCTACTCTGGTGTGCGGACAACAGGAGTCTGAGTACCTCCCCCAGCTTGAGAAGTGGCTGCTTTGGTTGGAATAGAGACCGCCCGATCAAGACTGGTGCACGCGGTTAGAATCTAAGCTAAGGCCTCCTAAAGTCCTGAAATCACAATGGCCACGGGCAGTGCCTAAGCTGGCCCAACTGGTGCATCCCCAACTGGTGCATCCACAACTGGAACCTGCTCCTGAATTGGGGCAACTGGTAGATCTGTAGGTGATGCCCTAGGTTTTGTGCGAGTTGTACCTCTGCCCCTACCACGACCTCTACCGTGACCTCGGACTCTCGCGACTTAGTTGGTGGTACTGGTGGTTGTTCATCCTGCCCAGTAGTACGTGTCCTCACCATCTGTGAGAGAATAGAATAACAAAAGTTTAGTTACCAGAATCAATAGATTCGCGCGACAAGAATTCAAGAATGTGAAGTTTCCTAAGGGTTCGGTAGCCTCTCGAAGATAATTACAGACGTCTCCGTACCGATCTACAAGACTCTACTAAACTTGCTCATGACTCGTGAGACCTATGTAACCTAGGCTCTGATACCAACTTGTCACGATCCAAAACCAACCGTCGTGATGGCGCCTATCGTAGAACTAGGTAAGCCACTACTCAACATCTCAACACAGTAAAAACTTTGAAAATAAAAACAAAAACAATTAATACTTAAGAAAAACCTTTTAAAACAGAAATAATCTGAAATACGATACAAACTATCCCAAAATCAGGGTGTCACAGAGTACATGAGCGTATATACCAGAATACAGTCTACTAAATGTCTAGGGAATAAAACTGAAATACAAATAGAGATAATGAAGGAGAGTCAAGGCCTGCAAACGCCATACAGATACCTCGATAGTCTATGGGATCTGACTCTTCAATCAGCAGCCACCGTGACCAGAAGCGCCTAGATCTACACACGAGGTGCAAGGAGTAACGTGAGTACAACCAACTCAGTAAGTAACAAGTCTAACCTTTGGACTGAAAGGTAGTGACGAATTTAACCGGCACAGTTAAAAACAAAGATAACAGTGCATAAATGTAGGCATGCTTTCAAGTTAAATAGATAGCTCAAAACAGAGAAATAGATTAGATCTGAACAATGTGAAGAATAACTCTTCTATCTCTACATGCCAATGCACATGTTGTATATGATGAACCATACTGACAGTCTCATGTGCTCGCACTCTCAAATGCTCAACCACTCGGCACTGTATATGGCCCATACGACCTAGGGAAGATCCATCTCGGAATATATTCATCAGTTACCATCAGTCACCCAGTGCCGAGGAAGGACAATTTAGCCCTGTGGAGAAGATTCATCTCCAGGTATCAAGTGTTTCGGAGAAGATTCATGTCCAAGGAAGATCCATCCCTCAATAACATCAACCTCGCTCATTAGGGTGTGTACAGACTCCAGAGGGGCTCCTACAGCCCAAACGCTATCATAAAATCAGTATAACCGCTGTGGCGTGTAGTTCGATCCCATAACTGTCACTCATAATTAGGCTCTCGGCCTCACTCAGTCATTAATCTCTCCAGTCTCACTCACGGGCTCAAAATGTTATGAAAACTAGCCTGAAATAATGATATGTTGTACCAATAAATAACAATTGAGACTGAGATATGATATGAAGTGAATGAATATGACTGAGTACGAAATATCAATGAAATCAGTAAGGTGACAGTAAGAAACGACCACTATGGGTCCTAGCAGTACTGGCATAAAGCCTAAACATGATATCTAGCATGATTAACAACTCTATTACTTTATCATATGAAGAAAACACGGATATCAATAGACTTTAAGTGCCATGGAATCAACCAGGTCATAATTCTCACGGTGCACGCCCGCACACTTGTCACTTGGCATGTGTGTCACCTCAATACCAATCACATATTACATAATTTGGGGTCTTGAACCCTCAAAACCAAGTTTGAAAGTGTTACTTACATCAATCCTGGCAAAACTCTACTCTAAAATGCCTTTACCTCTTAAATCGGTCTCCAAACGTCCCGAATCTAGCCACAAGTAGTACGATACAATTAATATAGGCTAAAGGGGTCAATTCCACAAGAAAAATACTAAATTATAGCCAAAATCCGAAATCGCCTCAAACCCGGGCCCCGGACCCATGTCTGGAAATCCGACAAAAGTCATAAAAATCGAAAGCCCATTCACTTATGAGTCTAACTATACAACATTTACTCAAATCCGATAATAAAATCCCATTCAGAACCTCAAAAATCTAACTCAAGAACTTTTCCTCTTTTTCCCCAATTTTCACCCCAAATCACAAATTAGAAGATGGAATTAAAGGCATAATCATAGAATTTAGCCAAAACCAAGTAAGAATCACTTACCCCAATCAACTTCTTGAAAATCCCTTCAAGAATCGCCCAAATCCGTGGTCTCTAGCTCAAAATATAAAAAAGGTCCAAACCCTCGTTCTTGAAATTTAACACTGCTGCCCAGATATTCCCTAATCGCGAATGCAACCTTCCTCTCGCATTCGCGCAAATCAATCTGCCCGTCTCTCAATTTAACACTTTGTGAACGCGACCTCAGCTTCGCGAATGCGAAGCTCTGCCAACTCCACTCTTCGCGAATACGACCCCTTCCTCGCGAATGCGTAGACCAAGGCCTAGGGTCCCTAGTTGCCTCAACTCTTCTTCGCGAACGTGGCACCTCTCTCTCGCGTTCGCGATGCACATACAGTCCATACCTTCGTGTCCTCTTGTTTGCAAACGCGAAGAACAAAATCTTCCCAGCTCACAGACACCTTTCGCAAACGCGAGCTCCTCTCGAGAACGCATAAGAGGAAACTAGAAGAACACACCAGCAGTTATCAACCAACAACCTAAGTCCAAAAATGATCTGTTAACCATCTGAAGTCAACCCGAGGCCCCCGGGACCTCAACCAAACATACCATCAAGTCCCAAAACATTATACAAATTTAGTCGAACCCTCAAATCACCTCAAACAACATCAAAAACATGAATTACACACAGATTCAAGCCTAATGAACTTTAAAAAATTTAAATTCTACAAACGACATCAAAACCTATCAAATCACATCCAATTGACCTCAAATATTGCACACAAGTCATAAATAACACCACAAACCTACACCAACTTCCGGAAATCCAATTCGACCCCGATATCAAAAAGCCCACCCTCGGTCAAACTTTTCAAAATTCTAACTTTCGCCAATTCAAGCCTAATTCTACAACGGGCCTCCAAGTCACAATCAGGACACGCTCCTAAGTCTAAAATCACCATATAGAGCTAACTGAACCATCAAAATTCAAATCTGATGTCGTTTACACACAAGTCGACATCTGGTTAATTTTTTCAACTTAAGCTTTCAATTAAGATACTAAGTGTCTCAATTCACTTTGAAATCACTCCAGACCCGAACCAACCAACCCGGTAAGTCATATAACAGCTATAGAATATAAAAGGAGCAGTAAATAGGGAATGAGGCTATAACTCTCGAAACGACCGGTCGGGTCGTTACAAAATCAGTCTCTCAAAATTAGAATTCTTCCCATCAAATTAGTCGCACTCTACGACACTCATACAATCATACTCTTCCTTTCAGTCTATCAATCCCAATCTTTTAATACTTATGGCAAATCAAGAAAACAATGACCTAATATGTGGTGCATATTTACATAAAGGGAATAGAGATTGCTGAGGGTGCCGGTTAACACCAATTTTGCCTAGAAGAATTTGACACTATTTCTCCAAAGTTGGCAATTTGAATAACTTAAGAATTCATAAGTTTGACCAAGAGTTGACTTTGATGTTATTGAACTCCAATTGGTGTTCGCACACTTTGGATAGGTCGATATAGTTGAATTGAACTTGTTTGAAAAGTTTGGAAGTAATCCAAAGTGTGTAAGTTGGATTGTGATACTCTTTTGAACAACTGAAGAGGATCAAGGAACCTATTTTCACGCACTAGTTAATATGTATATGGGGACAAACAAAGGGAACTTTCAAATTTTGCATGGCTGGAAGACGTCTCCGGTGAACTCTCTTCTCATCTTTGCTATAGAATCACATATAATGATACGTTACATACATTTTATTCTCAGATCTAACTGGATTTCGAATGGTAAATACATAGTAGATACATTGTATTCTTAGATCTGGCTGGATTTTAGTTCGTCTCTGATGACGCGAAGCTTGGAAGCCTCATTCTCATATCACCGGATTTTCAAATGATAAATAGAGTGTATTTAGTGTTTTCTTAGATCTGACCGAATTTTTGTTCGTCTCCATGTTGATTATAAATACAATATATATAATGTTTTGCTTGGGAAAAAAATGTCATCTCCGACAAACTTTCTTCTCTTCTCTGGCTGTATACATTGAGAATGTAGTTGTATTTAGCTGTATTTGATTTTATTTATCGATGTTGTTGCCTTTTGATACAGTGTATTATTGAGCCATTTGATAATTGTATTCTGATTTTCACACATTGAATGCATCTATTTAGATTGTATCCAGTCTCTCATATGTGTGAGCACGTGATTTTTGTTTCGCACGACAATCGCTTCAAAAAAAGAAATAAAAAAATAATAATTGGCCCTGCTGTACAATTTTGAATTTCTGTGCGGCACCTTGTTGATTTATTTGTGACTTCGGCCCATTTTTATTTATTTACTTTATTAAAAAATAAAATTCGAAAATATATGTGTCCTGCATAATTCAAACCGTAATCCGGTCGTTAAATAGAAAATCATAAATAGGCATCTTCGTCCGTGATTTTATTTTTGTTTAATTTTACCCATTTTTGAATTATTTTAACGTGTGTGTGAATAATTGTATTGGGTGTTTGATTTTATTTAGTTTTGTATTTCTTTTTATATAATAATAAAAAAAAAGGGCCTTGCCTTTCCGGATTTGGGCCAATTTATTAAAATTGGCCCAAACAAATAATGCCCAAACGGACAGCCCAAGCCACCAGTCCAAACAGCCCACCCCCAGGCCATAAAACGACGTAGTTTAACACCAAAACTACGTCGTTTCGATGCCAACCCATCACAACCGTTTAAACCAAGCCGATCCAACGGTCCGGATCTTTCACCCGTAACCCCACTACCCGACCCGTTACCCGAACCAATTCTGACCCCTACTAAGCCAAACGACGACGTTTCGTTTAAACCTTCAGATCCAAGCCGTCCATCTCGTCTCATCCAACGGTTGAAATCAATCCCCCCATTCCATATATAAGCCTCCTACCACACCCTGCCCCCTATCCAATACCCCAGCTTCCGTCTTCACCTCCTTCCCCACGAAACCCTAGCCGCCCCCTTATCCCTCGCCATTAATCCCGGCGGCATGAACGCCGATGACCTCCGCCTGAACACCATAGAACCCCCTCACCGCCCTGAACATCGATCTGTTGGCCGTTTAGTTCGAATCCCTTCCCACCTTCTCGAATCTTCATTTGAAGATTCGAGTCGGAACCCGAGTTACACCAATCGACCTCAACTTCGCACCAGACAGTCCCCAGACCCCCCTCGTGACCAAACCATGCTTGGTTTGGTCCGAATCTGACCAGGGAAGCACGAATCCCGGATCTAATTTTTGGAACTTTGAAGGTCTTCGTCGATGGTCCGTGTTTTGTTCAAACTAAAAGATTAAGGTCTAATGGACCTTAATCGAAGTGTTTCTCATCTGAGAAACACTTCGATTAAAGCCCGTTCAGCCTTAAGAAAGGTCTGTCCGAATCCGAGTTAAGGCTTTTGATTTTTCAAGATTTGAGGTGAGTTTTGATTCTCTTTGCTTATTTATGTTAGTCCATGTTCGTTTAAAAGATTTGTTCTGGTTTTGTTTTTAATCTGTGTTTTGAGTTTTATCAACTGTTCCTGTCCATCTCGCCTGAACCTTTGTTGTTTGATTGAGTCTTTCTTCTAATTGTTCTGATAATTTGTATGTATGTATTTGTTGTGCAATTAATTGGGTTTCAAATGTGAACTGACCAACTGATTCTTCCCATGTAATTTTGCGTAGTCAGTACAATTCGAATCATGTGTTCGATACTGTTAAATGTCTGACTTTGGTCTCGATTGTACGAGTTATAACTAGTATAGTCGAGTCGACATATGTCGTCAATTAGTTTCAGATGTTTGAACAATATACAAATTGATTTGCTCCTGTTTAGCATTGTATGAATCAGTTGGGAATTGAATTTAGCTACTTATAGTTGTTAATCTGAATCAGAAGTGTAAAGGGTTTGATTTTGTTTAAGTTGCAGTCAGAATTGGAGGGCATGTGCACTTGTGCACAACATGTGCATAAAGGCTTTTGTTTGATTTAAAAATGTTTTGACAGCATATGCTGTCAGATACATCCTGCTGCCCACACCCTACTTTAGTTTCAGAAATAATAAACATTACAAAAGTAAGCCTGCCAAGGGAATATGATGGGGTTTTGGTTAATACTTAAATGACTAAGTGGAACTGAAAAGAGGGCAGCACATGAGGGGGTTTCTGTTGGTCTAAACAGGCTGTAAAAGGGGTAATGTGAAAGCTTATAAAAGGGAGGACATACAGAGATAAAAAAAAAAAAAGAGGATACCATCGGATAATAGAGGTCAGAGAGACCATCAGACAGAATTAGAGACAGGATTGAGAGATAGAAATACATACACACACACACAAAAGGATAGACATTGAACCTTAAGAGCTGAATAGGAAAAACACAAACAGAGATAGAGAGAGGTTAAGGGATAGAAGCTATACAACCAACAATCAGAAACCTTCTTCCTCCTTTTGTTATTGGGTTTTCAGTTGTTTCAATTTGTTCAAGCCAATTCTGATCCTTTGAAATCTCAGTTGTGTCTATTAGTTGAGTGCTTTCATTGGTCTACTACTATCTGGAGTTCTGATTCTACTCCACTGGGTGTTGCTGTTATTTGGCTATTGCTTTCTATTGGCTATATTTGCATCTCTGCACTCGAGCTGGGTTCTTGCTGTATTGCTTTGTCTGCTGCTATTTCTGCCCTGCTGCTACTGATAGTGCTGTGATTGCTGCTGCATTTTGTTGTCATTATATTCTGCTGACTCCCCCTTTCCTTCAATTGTCAAATATTTCCAGGTACACAACCTCTGAAACTTTGTATTGTTGAAAGTTTGAAGTTGAAATAAAGAAAAGAACAGTTGTTCATGTTATAACATTGGTGTTAAAAATAGGTCGAATGTTAGTGGGATTGTATTTTACTGCAAACTGCAAACACTTTGTATAAAACTAGCATACATTCTGCTGAGATGGACTGTTAGATAGCGCTGTTCAATAGCAATAACAATATGATAGACAGCATGTTTGATTTGGGATACGTTCAGTTCAGTATAATACTGTTTGGTTTAGTTACGACTGTATAACATAGAGTCAGGGCAAACACTTGTATGTATTTCTGCCTAGACCACTGAATCGACAAATCTGTGGTATTAGGTCTGGGATAGATGTATCCCAAACAAACTCTCATGCAGTCATATTAAAAGTCTGGCTATGAATGCCAGTTTCGCTTGTCAGTTTATTTGTTCCAATGCCGGTTTGATATCAGGTTTCGGTACAGATTCTTCGTTTCGAAATGATGTAATGATTGTTGAGAAAAACTAATAATCATTTTTGAGTTCAATTAGTAGTAATTTTTTCCTAATAAAACAGCCGATTTCTTTATCAATCTCAAATAGGTTAGAGTGTTAAGAATAGAACTTGGAGGTCGTTAAAACATAACTCAATATATGTTGTTAGTTTGTTTGCAATCTCACTTAGCGAATTAATAAGCATATTCACTTGTTGAAGACAAAGAATGCCGTAGCTTTCACCTCATGAACAATCAATCAGGTAATCAAACAAGTTTAGGTTCGGCAAACATAATAAGGATTCAGTCCGTATTTGTCTAAACCAGCAAAATTCGGCATCATCCTTCCCTTTAAAGATAAATGTAGTAAAAATGTAGTCCTTGTAGGGTACCCTTCTAAAATAATGAGACGAGCCTCGCCGAATCAAAAGGCAAATTGCGGGGCCCTCAATAATTGGTCATAATAAATACTTAGAATTTGGGACGGGCTGTTTAGTGAATTCCACTCCCCTCCCCGAAGACAATAACGCGTTAGATTCTTTAGGCGCGACTTAATCAAATTACATTCCTAAATTCGGGTGCGCATTTATGTGACCCAATTTCAAATCTCAATGGAGTCGAAATGTGTTAACAATTACGGGTGCATTGATTGTGACGTGGTTCGAGATACATTTTCACGACGTTGCAATTCTATAAAAATAAATGATAATAATAAAAGCGGTTAAAACTTAATAAAAGCACATAAGTCACAACATGTATTTAAATCAGATATTTAGCCATTATAACAATTTAAGCGACCGTGCTAGAACCACGGGATTCGAGGGTGCTTAACACCTTCCCTCGGGTCAACAGAATTCCTTACTTAGAATTTCTGGTTCGCAGACTTCATTTGGAAAAGTCGAAAATTTCCTCGATTTGGGATTCAAGATAAACCGGTGACTTGGGACACCAAAAGCCAAACCTTTCCCAAGTGGCGACTCTGAATTAAATAAATAATCCCATTTCGAATATTGTCACTTAAATTGGAAAAACTCCACCCGCGCATCTAACCCTTCGGGGCCGGGCGCGCAAAAAGGAGGTGTGACAGCTCTGGCGACTCTGCTGGGGAATTGTACACCCAGAACCACTGGTTCAGGGTTCAAGAATTCGAGCTTAGAATAATTGTTATATTTGGCTTTATTATCTGATTTTTATTACATGTTTTTTGCGTAACGTGCTAAATGTTGTCTTTTACCGCTTTGATATTATCTGAACTGTATATAAACTGTGCCGAAACCTTTCTCTTCTTACTTCCGGGGAGAAGCTCGCTGGTCGGGACTCCCTATTCTGTTAATGTCAATACCTAAAATAAGAAAGAGGACGGACAAGTTACAAAGCCGGACGATCTCGCGGGTCCCCGGTACGTAGCCCCCTCCTCGACTCGAGTTGTCCGCTCGGGTGCACAGTCTAGAACAAATACCCAGGTTACGAACCTAGAATAACTTGACTTCATGCCGGATCCCTAGTAGGAACGCTTATCTGCATCATGTTGCATTTGACTTAGGGGACTCAACACAGGGGTTGGGTCCGTCTAGGACAGGCAGCCTGAAACGAAAAAGACCCCCTGGTGCATCCTATTTGTGTTGTGCATTTATTTGCTTCGGTTCCGCATGTCGACCGGTTCCTAAAAAGGGGAAAATAGCAGCGTAGGGGAGATAATTACTTATTTTTGGAGAATAAAACCAATGTCCAAGTAGTGTCAAAACCTCGCCGGAATTTTTTTTTTCTAAAAAAAAACTGTCTTTTATTGAGAGTTATTAAAAAAAATAAAAAAAAATAAAATTTCTTTTATCACTTTCAAAATCAAAAAAAAAAAGAAAAAGTGTTTATTTTAAAAAGTAAAAAAAAATGGAAAATCCATAATTCAAAAAGTGTGTTGTTTCTTTTGTAGTACCCCTTTTATAAATTAAGACTAATGATCCAAATATTGCATAAAAAAAAATAAAAAAAAAAATATTTTTTCTTGAGCCTTTATCTTTTTTCAAAATAATAATACTTATTCTTGATTTCTAGGTTTTCTCTATTCATGATATGCCCGAACTACGCCGGTTTGATTCTCACCGGATGTGAGATACGTAGGCAACCCTCGTCGGGTTCAACCCCATTTTTTCTAAATAGCCAAAAATCAGTAAATAAATAAATAAAAGATGTGTCAAATTTTTAATAGAGTCGTAAATAAGTCAGGTGACATCGTTTTATCATAAATAGCCAAATGTTCCCGAAAGGGACGCCGGAAGGCTGACTTTGCATAAACAGCCACCTTTGGGTCTTGTTTAGCATTTTTTTAGACCCGCACAGCCTTAAAATCTTTGTCTCTGAAGTGTTTAAAGGCCGTGGGCAAAGCTTGATCCTCTCTAAAAAAATATATATTTTTTGAGTCAGTCAATTTTGTTAAAATCACCTTAATAAATGTGCAGGATGAGCACGATGCAAAATGAACATTTTTCAATAATGACCAAAATCCCTGTCAAGTTACGGCTATGGTGGAATGATCTAGGTGTTGAAGGACAAAATGAGGTTAAGAAATATTTGAAAGGTCTTGTGGGTCTGTTGGAAGTCCAGCCTCGGGGAGATATCATAAGAGCTTTGGTTACCTATTGGGACCCGGCGCACAATGTTTTCCATTTCTCTGATTTTGAGCTCACCCCAACTTTGGAAGAAATGGCCGGATACATCGGGAATACTGAACTCCCGTTGAAGGAAAAATACTTGGTCGCCCCAAGAGTCGTCACGGTACATCGGTTCCTGGATTCATTGAAAATACCTAGAACGGTCCACAACCCGGATCTAGCAGCCGGATTCTGTACTCCATGCTTCATATATGATAGATACGGTCACGAGGGGGGATTCAATAATCCAATCAACAAACTGTGCAGCAAAGGAGTTCGTCAGAAGTGGGACGAGCACAGACGGGTGGCGTTCATGATAACGTTTCTGGGTCTTCTGGTATTTCCGAGAAAAGATGGAAACATTGATTTGAAGATATCTGGGGTCGCCAGCACTTTACTCACGCAAAGTGGCAGCACTCTCGCGCCAATGGTGGTATCTGACATCTTTCGAGCTCTCACAACTTGTAAAGCTGGGGGAAATTTCTTCGAAGGTTGTAACTTGCTCCTACAGATATGGATGACCGAGCACCTCTGCCATCATTCCGGGGTATTGAGCCATGGTTCCCCGGAAAAAACCCGCATAGAAGAATCTTACACGAGAACCAGAGAGATCACTTGGCCTAAAGGAGTCCTGGCATGGACCTCGTTCTTGCAAGCTCTTACTGCCAGCCAAATACAATGGGCGTTGGGATGGTTACCTGTTGATGAGATCTTATATATGTCGGCGGCTAAAACTCATTTCTTACTGATGGGGCTTAAGAGCATTCAACCTTACGCACCCTGCCGAGTTTTGAGACAGTTCGGAAGGTGCCAGACAGTACCTCATGAGGAAGATCTTAGCACTCAAACAGTTGAGATAAGTCCTAACGGACAATTCCCAGAAGCGAAGATTCGCCAAATCTGGAATGAGGGTCAATATTTGAAATCAGATACTTGCGTGCGGGATCGAGCCAAGGGAGAAACGGCGCCAGGTTACCTTGCATGGTATAGAAGGGAACTCGAGCATGAAAGGCCAGCTAAGAGACCCCACATCCGGGATTTCACCGAGTCATCGAAAAGGCATTGGGATTGGTTAGCAAAGGAAAGAGGTTATTGTGCCGAAATCAGCAGATTAAAACAACAAGTAGAAGGCATGAAATACGAGCACAGCGTGCAAATTGCTACCGATCTGGGAGAGCGGAACAGGTTAACTCAAGAAAATGAGATGCTCAGAGCTCAGATCAAACAAATAAGGTTGGACGCAGATAGACAACCAAGGCGTCGATCGGACGAGCAGCTGATAAAAGGGCTAAAAGGTGAAATCAGGGAATGGCGAGATGGTTTGGAGAAATCTGAAAACATCATAGCAGAGTTCAAGGCACAGTGGGATACAAGAGCAGATAAGCATCGCAGACACCTGAATCAATTGGAAGGCGACCACGAGAAGACTGTTGCTAAAATAAAGAGAGAGATGGCAGCACTTGAAATCAAAGCAGCTAGTCAGGCCAAGGATTTCCAAATGGAAAGCAGATACTGGTATGACACAATAGCCCATATGAAATTGGAAGTACGGCGATTGAAGCATCAACACGTGCAAGATGTTCAAGTCTTCAAGATATGCAGCGATCAGATAAAGCACCTGCTTGTAGAGAAGAAGCAAACCAGAGATAGGATCAAAGCCGTTGCCCACGCCATCACCAGACGATGTCTACGATGTGAGAACATGTCTAGTGTTACCTTCCTCTCGGCAGTAATGGTTTATGTCAAGCAGACTATGCACGAGCTAGAGCAACTTGAGAGGGATATCACGCCTAGGACCGCGGCGAGGCCGAACGACGCCCCGCGGAAACCAATTTTTAAAACCATAATGCATTCATAGGTCAAATCTGTATCTTAGCATCTTCTGCCTGTTTTTTCATCAGGGTGATTTTTAGTCTATTTTTTGAGTCTAGGTTTATTTTCAAAGTTTGCTTTTTCTTTTGCAAAATGTAGTTTGTAATAGACTGCTTCAATAATAAAGAGTTTGCTTCTTTCACGCTCATTTGTGTTTTCGAACTACGTAATGATCTGATTCACTGAGTATCGTGATACGTAGGCAATCCTCATCGGATCCGATCGCATTTTCTTTTGCTACAAAAAAAATATAAAAGAAAAATAAATGTAAATAAAATAAAAGAAAACAAAAGAAAAGAAAAAAAAAGGGGGAAATAAGAGGAAAAATACCGGAATGACGCATGCTCTCGTAGCAGACATATAGCAATCCACTTAACTGTATAGGTGCATCATGCCCAACGTGATATTAACTATCCGTTATTTGCTACAAATTAACCGTGCACTTGTCATTGAGCATTTTCCAGGGTTTTTGAAAAGACGGTTGGTTTGGTGAAAGTCTGGCCTCGCATTCATACTTCACGAGATCAAGGAGAGGTGTTCAACTACCTGTTGTTAGGACTAGAAGCAGTACTCACACTTACTTCACCAGGTCAAAAGGAAGTGTGGAAATGTCTTCGGAAATTCCATTGCAAACAGTCCCCGTCTCTGAGGAGAGCTCAATCTCAGCCGTCCTCACGCCTGAATCCGCAACTGCGGAAGAAAATAGAATCCTACGGCTCCGCATGTTGGAAATGTTGGATGACTGGAACAATGGGAAAGAGCCGCCAAGTGTCGTCCCCGGATTCCCTGAATTATTCTCCAGGTCAGGTGGGACTTCTAATGTCCCCATAAATTACCCTGCTACCCCATTCGGGTACCCAGCCAACTCCGCTTTCTCCGCAGGATCACCTTCTGAGCCTCATCCCCGAATGTCGGCCACTGATGCAAGCATGAACATCTTTACTGCATCGCCTTGCCCAGCTACGGCACAGCCTGCCACATACAAGCCAAGCTTTGACTCATCCTCTTTTACATTCCAAGCACCATCGTTCTCAATGGAACCAACCAGGTTCGCTACCAACAATAATCCTCTACCGCCTCAGTGCGAACTCGCACCGGGACAGGATCAGAACCCCAGGATTGCAGAACAAAATGAGATTGCTAAGAGAATGAGAAGCCTTGAACAAAGTTTGAAGAATATGCAAGGGTTGAGCGGACAAAAGAGCGTCTCTTACGCCGACCTGTGCATGTTCCCTCACGTGCACCTGCCGACGGGTTTCAAGACCCCCAAGTTCGAGAAATACGATGGGCACGGTGACCCCATTGCACATCTTAAGAAATACTGCAACCAATTGCGGGGAGCCGGCGGAAAAGAAGAACTGCTAATGGCGTATTTTGGGGAAAGCTTAGTAGGGATAGCTTCGGAATGGTATATGGATCAGGAAATGTCCCGATGGCATATATGGGATGATCTCGCCAGAGATTTTGTAAAGCAATTCCAGTATAACATCGACATTGCGCCAGACCGAAACTCTCTGTCGAATTTGAAGAAGAAGCCTTCGGAAAGCTTTAGAGAGTATGCTATTAAGTGGCGTGAACAGGCGTCGAGAGTGAAGCCTCCCATGGATGAAGTGGAAATGGTCACTACCTTTCTCCAGGCTCAAGAGTCTGACTATTTCCAAAACATGATGTCGGCCATGGGTAAGCCATTCGCGGAAGCAATCAAGATAGGAGAGATGGTAGAGAATGGGCTGAAAACGGGTCGGATTCTGAGTCAAGCAGCCCTAAGGGCAACCTCCCAGGCCGTCCAAAGCGGGTCTGGAGGGACGACAAGGGGGAAGAAGAAGGAAGAAACGGCTATGGCAGCCTCTGAAGCAAGGGAGTA
This sequence comes from Nicotiana sylvestris, assembly GCF_000393655.2. NCBI lineage: Eukaryota > Viridiplantae > Streptophyta > Magnoliopsida > Solanales > Solanaceae > Nicotiana > Nicotiana sylvestris. The sequence continues at coordinate 166,067,033 of NC_091064.1, read as the reverse complement.
TCGTCATCCCAGGCCCCATTTTCCGGAAAGGGCCCCACAACACTACTACCCCCACTCAAATGTGGCATATGCTCATCAACCTTATATGGTCATGAATGCCCAACCTTATAACCATTCACCACAACAAGCCAACCGAGGCCCAGCTCCACCTCCCAGAAATCAGCCTCCTTACCGCAACCACTATAACCCACAACCCCCGCAGAATAACTACCGCCCCCAGGAGCCACCTCGACGGCGGACTTTCACGCCCATCGGTGAACAATACTCCACATTGTTCCCTAAGCTAGTCCAGTTGGGTTTCTTGCAACCAATTCCCCAAACGAGGCAAAACCCGACATCTCCTTCTTATAAAGCCGGAGTCAGATGCGCCTATCATTCAGGGGCCGAAGGACATGATACAAACGACTGCTGGTCATTGAAAAGAGTGGTCGAAAATTTGATAGAGCAGGGAAAAATAGTGCTAAGGGACGAAGAGATCCCAAATGTGACTAACAATCCATTGCCCGCTCACAATAATGGGCCGCTGGTCGGCATGATTTGTGAAGACAAAGAGTTCGACCCTGCCTTGAAAGCCATAATTGCCATTGTCGACACGGGGAGGAGGCCTGAAATAGACCAGAAATCAGAAAGGGGGGAGGAGGTCAAGGCTGCAGAAAGCAAGCCTGAAAAGAAGGTGGAGAAGAAAGTGGTACCAGCAAAGGGTGGAGTTCTTTACATACCGCGGGGTCAAGCCAAGAAGACGCAGAACTTCGGGATCAAAAAGACAAAACCTATGTACGTGCCAAAAGGGGCCTATGTGGTCTGGGGGACGATTCAACCACCTCGGCTGAATGAGCCAGTGGTTATCGGACGCGTGCCACAAAAGCCAATGACCAACCCGTCCACAGTGCCGTGGAATTATCAAAAGACTTTGGTAACATACAAAGGTAAGGAGGTCATGGAAGAACTTCCAGAAAATACTTTCGTTGGAGGGTACTCAAATACCCAAGAACTGAACAACGCCACACAAAGGCGCTTCCCTCCAAAGGAGCCCGTGAGTGTTGAAGAAGCGGAAGTGTTCTTCCAACAAATGAAGATGCCGGATTACGAAGTGATAGATCAGTTGCGCAAGCACCCTGAGCAGGTGTCCATGCTATCATTATTGACAAGATCGGCCGAGCATCAAAAGATCTTACTGAAGACCCTGAATGAGGCATATGTGCCGGTTGAAACCTCGGTGGAGCAATTAGAGCGGATGACAGAAAGATTCTTCGCCGTCAACCAAATCTCCTTCAGCAAGAACGATCTACCCCCGGAAGGAGCAGCACACAACAAGGCATTGCATTTAACAGTCAAATGTGAGGACTACTATGTCAAGCGGGTGATGCTGGATGGGGGATCAGGTGTTGACATTTGCCCGCTCTCCACGCTGCAAAGAATGGAAATTGAGACCGGAAGAATCCGACCCAACAACGTCTGCGTAAGAGCTTTCGATGGTATCAAGAGAGACACCATGGGAGAAATAGACCTGCTGCTGGTCATAGGACCAGTCGAATTTCGAGTCACTTTCCAAGTGATCGACATGGACACATCTTACAATTTCCTCCTTGGCAGGCCTTGGATCCATGCGGCAGGAGCCGTGCCTTCTACTCTTCACCAGATGGTGAAGTTCGAGTATGAAGACCAAGAGATCGTGGTCCATGGAGAAGATGAACATGCCATTTATCGGGACCCATCTATCCCGTATCTTGAACCAAGAGAAGGGAGCGAGCATACGGTCTATCAAGCTTTCGAGGTGGTATTGGCAGAGCAGCACGAAGAGGGAGTACCTTGCCCCCAGCCTTTCTTGTCTAACGCTTCGGTTATGGTGGCCAAAGAGATGATCCGACACGGATTTAGGCCAGGGAAGGGGCTTGGACGAACCCTTCAGGGAATGACGGAACCCATTACTTTACCAGTCATCAAGAAACCTTTTGGACTAGGTTTCAAACCTACTCCAGCAGACGAAAAATGGGCAAAGAAAAGGAGAAATGAGGGCTGGAAGTTGCCTCAACCACTGCCGGATTTACATGCGACTTTTGTCAGGCCAAGGTACACTGAAGAAGAAGAAGATGAGGTCTTCACAGTTGAGGAAATCGAGGAAATATGTGGGGCAATGAGGGAAATGCTCTACGAGGTCCACATGGTTCAACCAGGCGAAGGCACGAGCACTGCTGAGATGATGTACATGGGGCCAAACGCCAAGCTCCAAAACTGGGAGATCACGCCATTCCCAACTAGACGGAAGTCCGGGTAGACCTGTCCTGCCACCTTTCCTGTATCACAAGTTATCTCCGGGACATAACTTGAACGTTTTCTTCTTTTCAATTGTTGTTCCGAATTCCTAGTTGTAAACGTTGTTGTCTTCCAATTTTCCAAAGAAAATAAAAAAAATCATCATTGCTTTCCTATTCTTTCTTTTGTTCTGATTTTATTACTTTTCCTCTTATCTTCCTTTTCAGTCCTAATAATGCGGCTTTAAATATGACATGCTTGCGGACTTCACGCCCAGATCACAATGAGCTATTTAACTGCGAATTAATGAACCCAGAACCAGAATATGATGCGGAAGAGGCTTTTAGGGAGATAAACCGAGAGTTGGAATATTTCGAGAATAAACCTAAGCCAAATCTGAATGACACTGAACCGGTAAATTTAGGAACCCCGGAAGAAATCCGGGAGACCAAGATAAGCATTCACACGGACAAGAAAACGCGAGAGGCGATAATTCAACTTCTTCTTGAATTTAAAGACGTGTTTGCTTGGTCATATGATGACATGCCGGGACTAGGTGTCGATCTAGTGGTTCACAAATTGCCGATTCATCCTGATTGTCCTCCGGTTCAACAAAAGCAACGAAAGTTCAAAACCGAGGTCAGTGACAAAATTAAAGAGGAGATCACCAAGCAACTGAAAACAGGAGTGATCCGGGTAGTCCAATATACAACATGGTTGGCGAATGTGGTTCCAGTACCGAAAAAGGACGGGAAAACTCGGGTATGTGTAGATTACCGAGATCTGAACAGAGCAAGTCCCAAAGATAATTTCCCGCTGCCCAACATCCACATCCTCGTTGATAATTGCGCCAAACACGAGATACAATCCTTCGTAGATTGTTACGCTGGATATCATCAGGTGCTGATGGATGAAGAGGACGCCGAGAAAACCGCTTTCACCACGCCTTGGGGCACCTACTGTTATCGGGTCATGCCATTTGGTCTAAAGAATGCTGGGGCTACTTACATGAGGGCCATGACCGCCATTTTCCATGACATGATGCATCAGGAAATAGAGGTGTACGTGGACGATGTAATAGTCAAGTCCAGGACACAGGATAATCACATCCAAGACTTGAGGAAATTCTTTGAGAGGCTAAGGAAGTATGACTTGAAGCTAAATCCAGCCAAATGCGCTTTCGGAGTTCCGTCAGGTAAACTTTTGGGTTTCATCGTAAGCAGGAGAGGTATCGAGCTAGATCCGACTAAGATAAAATCTATCAAAGATCTACCTCCCCCAAGAACGAAGAAAGACGTGATGAGTCTTTTGGGCAGGCTGAACTACATCAGTCGGTTTATTGCCCAGCTGACAAGCACGTGTGAGCCCATATTCAAGTTGTTAAGAAAAGATGCGGCGATTAAGTGGACAACGGAGTGTCAAGAAGCCTTTGATAAAGTCAAAGAGTACCTTTCGAATCCCCCAGTCTTGGTCCCTCCCGAACCAGGGAGGCCACTTTTCTTGTATCTGACAGTCTTGGAGAACTCTTTTGGCTGCGTCCTCGGGCAACACGATGTGACCGGGAAAAGGGAGCAGGCGATCTACTACCTGAGCAAGAAATTCACCAGCTACGAGGCCAAATACACTCTGTTGGAAAAGACATGCTGCGCTCTCACATGGGTTGCTCAAAAGCTGAGGCATTATCTCCAAGCCCACACTACATTCCTCATAAGCAGGTTGGATCCCTTGAAATATATATTTCAGAAACCAATGCCTACTGGGAGACTGGCTAAATGGCAAATCTTGCTTACGGAATTCGACATAGTTTATGTCACTCGCACGGCAATGAAAGCCCAGGCGTTAGCAGATCATTTGGCCGAAAACCCGGTCGATGAGGAATACCAGCCATTGGATACCTACTTTCCAGATGAAGAGGTAAACACCGTAGAAGTGATCTCAGAGGAAGCTCATGTTTGGAAGATGTTCTTTGACGGAGCCGTGAACGCCAAGGGTATAGGGATTGGGGCAATTTTGATCTCACCTGCCGGTCAGCATTATCCCGCCACAGCTAGACTTCGTTTCTTCTGCACAAATAATACAGCTGAATATGAAGCCTGCATTATGGGCATACATATGGCAATCGATCAGGATGTCAAAGACTTACTGATTATGGGAGATTCTGACCTGATCATCCGGCAAGTTCAAGGCGAATGGGAAACTCGGGATGTCAAACTTATCCCATACCGACAACATGTGGAGGACCTCAGCAAGCGCTTTACCTCAATAGAGTTCAGGTATATTCCGAGGTGTCACAATGAACTGGCAGATGCACTTGCTACTCTGGCTTCTATGCTACCCTACCCGGGCAACGCCCACGTCGATCCTTTGGAAATCCAAATCAAGGAAAGACACGGTTACTGCAGTGTAATCGAGGCGGGATCAAATACGCAGCCTTGGTACCATGACATCAAGAAATTCCTGAAGACACAAGAATACCCCGAGCATGCAACTGGAGATCAAAAGAGGACCATTAGGCGACATGCAAGTGGTTTCTTTTTGAGCAGTGAATTGTTATATAAGAGGACTCCGGACCTCAATCTCTTAAGATGTGTCGATATCGAGGAAGCGAGAAAGATCATGCACGAAGTACACGCAGGTGTGTGTGGACCTCACATGAACGGGTATGTCTTGGCAAAGAAAATCCTTCGAGCAGGTTATTACTGGATGACCATGGAAAAGGATTGCTTTAGTTTCGTTCGGAAGTGTCATCAGTGTCAGGTGCACGGTAATTTGATTCATGCACCTCCCACGGAACTGCATCCCATGTCCGCACCTTGGCCATTTGTCGCTTGGGGCATGGACGTCATTGGACCAATTGAACCAAAGGCTTCGAATGGACACAGGTTTATACTGGTTGCCATCGATTACTTCACAAAATGGGTAGAGGCTGTCACTCTCAAGTCGGTCACCAAGAAAGCTGTAGTGGATTTTGTACACTCAAATCTTATCTGTCGCTTCGGTATTCCTGCGACTATCATTACAGATAATGCAGCAAACTTGAACAGTCACTTGATGGGAGATGTGTGCGAGCAATTCAAGATAACACACAGGAATTCCACTCCTTATCGGCCAAAAGCCAATGGTGCTGTGGAAGCTGCAAATAAAAACATCAAGAAGATTTTGAGGAAAACAATACAAAGTTCCCGACAGTGGCATGAGCAGTTACCTTTTGCATTATTGGGGTACCGCACTACGGTACGCACATCGGTGGGAGCGACTCCTTATCTTTTGGTTTATGGGACCGAGGCCGTAATACCGGCAGAGGTAGAGATTCCTTCACTTCGAATCATTGTCGAAGCAGAAATCGAGGACAGCGAGTGGGTTAAGACTCGACTGGAGCAATTGACGTTGATTGATGAAAAGCGGATGGCTGCAGTTTGTCACGGACAGTTATACCAACGAAGGATGGCCCGTGCTTACAACAAGAAAGTCCGACCTCGGAATTTCGAAGTAGGACAATTGGTACTGAGGCGTATTCTGCCGCATCATGAAGAAGCAAAAGGAAAGTTTGCCCCAAATTGGAAAGGCCCATACATCGTAAGGAAAATATTGCCAAGAGGAGCATTGTATTTAGGTGATATCGAAGGAAATGACCCTGACACAGCAGTGAATGCAGATGCAGTTAAGAGGTACTACGTCTAGATCATACTCCAAGTGGTCCTGACACGTTGAAAATGGCGAAGGTGTTTATTCCCCACTGCTCCCCAAACACTACCCAATTCTCTCTACCAACTTTTGAGCCGCTTACAAAAAAAAAAAAAAAACAAAACAAAACAAAACGTTGATTGAGGCCTGAACTACGTTTGACTTGATTCCGAAAGGATACGTAGGCAGCCTCTCCCTGAGGTTCAGTCACACCAACAACAAAATCCCATCCACCCTGAAATTGAAAACCGGGGCATGTCGGACACTTGAGAAGTTTAGTATCAGCTACCTCTCTTTACCAAGTACAAGCCTTCAAATCAATTACCAAAGATAGTGGGAAACCAATAAGCATCACAAATGGAAACCGGCACACCCTGAGTTGAGAGAAATAAAATGAGAGAGTCTCGGCGGTGAAAACCTTCGGGCACCACGAGGCGACGGGAGTAGAGAAACCAAAATGAGAGAGCTTGTTTAGTAAAAACTCGCAAAGAGTGCTATCAAGCGATGACAGGAAGAGAAATGAGAGAGGTCAGCCAGTGAAAACCCGCAAAGGGCGCTGTTGGCCGAAAAGGAATGACGCCACCCCAAGAAGGTCTCGGCAAAGTTCCACCGGTTTTGGAATCACAGATCTGTTCTGGTTCAGGAAAACGCAAGTTCATGGAAGGTCGGACGTCCAGTCCAAAGAGCATGTCATGTCATTTAAAGCCAGCGTTATCTTCCTCAGATAAGTCTTTCTCGTCCCGAAAAGGGTATTCCTTTTCTGATTTGTTTTCCCCTGCTTTGTTTCTTTTCGAATCCCTTTTGCATTTTAACCCCGAGTTCAGGACACACCGGAAAGAGTAGGTGGCATGGTTTGTTTGCACGGAATCCCGTCTCATGAAGGAAAGCACCTCATCTCGTTGATATGATTACCCAAGCATGATGAATCATGACGTTTGATGGTGTTCCGGAGTAAAGGAAAAAGAGAGAAATCTTGAAATCTTCCCCAGCAAGTCCACCTTCGGACAAATCCCCACAGAGTCTCCCCCTGTACAAATCCCAACAGAGTCTTGTACAATCTCCCACAGAATCTCCTCAATATAAAAAAAAAAAATGGAATCTCCCCAGCACATCCCAGCGAGTCCTTTTGTAAACATTCCCCAACAAGCTTACCCCAACAAATCCTAGAAATCCCACTTTGAAATAAATCCCCAGCATGCCCATTGTACAAAAATCCACACAAAGAATCCACTTTGTAAATATTCCCCACAGAGCTTCCCTTTTGTACAAATCCCCACAAAATACCTCCAATAAAATCCCCGTTGAGAACCTCCAAGCAAAACGGGACACAAAAAAAAAGAAAAGAAAAAAGAGCCTTACGAGGCAAATCATCACAGAATCTGGAAATACAAGCCTGAGCGGTCTAAAGGGTTTCGGCATATGAATCAAATCAATGGCGGGACTTCACAACAGAAATGAAGACGCAACAAAGCAACCGGGAACGATCAAGGTCACCGAACCGACCGTCATTTTCGAACTAACAATTGTTCTTTAAGTCGAAACAGGTATTAATCCAAGACAACCGTGCAAGAAGCAGGTGTCGCCCAAAGAAGAAGGTACACGGGTACAAGAAACATTTTGGCAATAAGGAATTCACTCAAAAGGTAAGTTCCCGCAAAACTCCCTCTTATTTTTCTATTAAAACAAGAAAACTCAGAAAGATGATCGTATAGCATTCTAGAGCTCTATCCCCAGCCAATCAGCATTAGGGTTTTAAACCCTAAACTGAATTTTCCTTTTAGTCAGCATTAGGGTTTTAAACCCTAAACTGAACTTTTTCCTTTCAGCCAGCATTAGAGTTTTAAACTCTAAACTGAGCTTGTCCATGCAATCAGCATTAGGGTTTTAAACCCTAAACTGAATTTTCCTTTTAGTCAGCATTAGGGTTTTAAACCCTAAACTGAACTTTTTCCTTTCAGCCAGCATTAGAGTTTTAAACTCTAAACTGAGCTTTTCCATGCAATCAGCATTAGGGTTTTAAACCCTAAACTGAATTTTCCTTTTAGTCAGCATTAGGGTTTTAAACCCTAAACTGAACTTTTTCCTTTCAGCCAGCATTAGAGTTTTAAACTCTAAACTGAGCTTTTCCATGCAATCAGCATTAGGGTTTTAAACCCTAAACTGAACTTTTTCCTTTCAGCCAGCATTAGAGTTTTAAACTCTAAACTGAGCTTTTCCATGCAATCAGCATTAGGGTTTTAAACCCTAAACTGAATTTTCCTTTTAGTCAGCATTAGGGTTTTAAACCCTAAACTGAACTTTTTCCTTTCAGCCAGCATTAGAGTTTTAAACTCTAAACTGAGCTTGTCCATGCAATCAGCATTAGGGTTTTAAACCCTAAACTGAATTTTCCTTTTAGTCAGCATTAGGGTTTTAAACCCTAAACTGAACTTTTTCCTTTCAGCCAGCATTAGAGTTTTAAACTCTAAACTGAGCTTTTCCATGCAATCAGCATTAGGGTTTTAAACCCTAAACTGAATTTTCCTTTTAGTCAGCATTAGGGTTTTAAACCCTAAACTGAACTTTTTCCTTTCAGCCAGCATTAGAGTTTTAAACTCTAAACTGAGCTTTTCCATGCAATCAGCATTAGGGTTTTAAACCCTAAACTGAATTTTCCTTTTAGTCAGCATTAGGGTTTTAAACCCTAAACTGAACTTTTTCCTTTCAGCCAACATTAGAGTTTTAAACTCTAAACTGAGCTTTTCCATGCAATCAGCATTAGGGTTTTAAACCCTAAACTGAATTTTCCTTTTAGTCAGCATTAGAGTTTTAAACCCTAAACTGAACTTTTTCCTTTCAGCCAGCATTAGAGTTTTAAACTCTAAACTGAGCTTTTCCATGCAATCAGCATTAGGGTTTTAAACCCTAAACTGAATTTTCCTTTTAGTCAGCATTAGGGTTTTAAACCCTAAACTGAACTTTTTCCTTTCAGCCAGCATTAGAGTTTTAAACTCTAAACTGAGCTTTTCCATGCAATCAGCATTAAGGGTTTTAAACCCTAAACTAAATTTTCCTTTTAGTCAGCATTAGGGTTTTAAACCCTAAACTGAACTTTTTCCTTTCAGCCAGCATTAGAGTTTTAAACTCTAAACTGAGCTTTTCCATGCAATCAGCATTAGGGTTTTAAACCCTAAACTGAATTTTCCTTTTAGTCAGCATTAGGGTTTTAAACCCTAAACTGAACTTTTTCCTTTCAGCCAGCATTAGAGTTTTAAACTCTAAACTGAGCTTTTCCATGCAATCAGCATTAGGGTTTTAAACCCTAAACTGAATTTTCCTTTTAGTCAGCATTAGGGTTTTAAACCCAAAACTGAACTTTTTCCTTTCAGCCAGCATTAGAGTTTTAAACTCTAAACTGAGCTTTTCCATGCAATCAGCATTAGGGTTTTAAACCCTAAACTGAATTTTCCTTTAGTCAGCATTAGGGTTTTAAATCCTAAACTGAACTTTTTCCTTTTAGCCAGCATTAGAGTTTTAAACTCTAAACTGAGCTTTTCCATGCAATCAGCATTAGGGTTTTAAACCCTAAAACTGAATTTTCCTTTGTTTGGCGTTAGGGTCTTTAACCCCAAACCGAACCTCTCCCCAGCTAGCCGATGTTGGGGCTCCAACCCTGAACTGGGCATTCATATCCTCTTTCATCAATTTTATGAACTTCCTGGTGAATAATTAACGAAATTTTCCTAGTGAAACTGGGGCAGAAAATTTCGTTCGTTTGTTTGTTTTTTCCCGCAGGTCTAACCTCGAGCCACACGGATCGAAATGACCCGCGAGATGAGTCTCAACTCAAAATCAAAGAAGAAAAGAAGATGTCCCGAGATACTGGAGAAAATGGAAGGCGGATCGCTCCAAGATTTGATTAAGGTCCAGAACTCTGCCAGTCGCGTCTCACTGAGTATCCCGGAGATTAAGCAAGTCGCCACAACTCGCAAGCATCAAGATTCAGATCGAAGTCTCCAAGCCCAATCAACTAAGACTCAAGATCAAGTCGCCAAAGAATCATAAATAGGGATCTTGTAACTAGCAGTTGACATGCATATAAGTATTTAGTTCAGTTTCAATTTTTCTTTGGTTGTAATAAGGCGGTCAGTAACGTAGCAGTGACAACAGCAGCAGCAGTAGCAGCAAGCATTGCAATCCCATGGTAGTCCCAGCTACCAAAACTTCCCGAACTACATTGACCTGATTCCTGTTTAGCCCAGGATATGTAGGAAATCTTTGAAGCAAGATTCGGTCGGATCTTTCAAAAATGCTTCATACGGAGTGGCCTACAGGCAAAAAATCGCTCATACACGCTCACTTTGTCTTTGCACGAAAACCCTTCGTGTTTCCGAACAAAGAGGGGCAGCTGTGAGCACGTGATTTTTGTTTCGCACGACAATCGCTTCAAAAAAAGAAATAAAAAAATAATAATTGGCCCTGCTGTACAATTTTGAATTTCTGTGCGGCACCTTGTTGATTTATTTGTGACTTCGGCCCATTTTTATTTATTTACTTTATTAAAAAATAAAATTCGAAAATATATGTGTCCTGCATAATTCAAACCGTAATCCGGTCGTTAAATAGAAAATCATAAATAGGCATCTTCGTCCGTGATTTTATTTTTGTTTAATTTTACCCATTTTTGAATTATTTTAACGTGTGTGTGAATAATTGTATTGGGTGTTTGATTTTATTTAGTTTTGTATTTCTTTTTATATAATAATAATAAAAAAAAAGGGGGCCTTGCCTTTCCGGATTTGGGCCAATTTATTAAAATTGGCCCAAACAAATAATGCCTAAACGGACAGCCCAAGCCACCAGTCCAAACAGCCCACCCCCAGGCCATAAAACGACGTAGTTTAACACCAAAACTACGTCGTTTCGATGCCAACCCATCACAACCGTTTAAACCAAGCCGATCCAACGGTCCGGATCTTTCACCCGTAACCCCACTACCCGACCCGTTACCCGAACCAATTCTGACCCCTACTAAGCCAAACGACGACGTTTCGTTTAAACCTTCAGATCCAAGCCGTCCATCTCGTCTCATCCAACGGTTGAAATCAATCCCCCCATTCCATATATAAGCCTCCTACCACACCCTGCCCCCCTATCCAATACCCCAGCTTCCGTCTTCACCTCCTTCCCCACGAAACCCTAGCCGCCCCCTTATCCCTCGCCATTAATCCCGGCGGCATGAACGCCGATGACCTCCGCCTGAACACCATAGAACCCCCTCACCGCCCTGTACATCGATCTGTTGGCCGTTTAGTTCGAATCCCTTCCCACCTTCTCGAATCTTCATTTGAAGATTCGAGTCGGAACTCGAGTTACACCAATCGACCTCAACTTCGCACCAGACAGTCCCCAGACCCCCTCGTGACCAAACCATGCTTGGTTTGGTCCGAATCTGACCAGGGAAGCACGAATCCCGGATCTAATTTTTGGAACTTTGAAGGTCTTCGTCGATGGTCCGTGTTTTGTTCAAACTAAAAGATTAAGGTCTAATGGACCTTAATCGAAGTGTTTCTCATCTGAGAAACACTTCGATTAAAGCCCGTTCAGCCTTAAGAAAGGTCTGTCCGAATCCGAGTTAAGGCTTTTGATTTTTCAAGATTTGAGGTGAGTTTTGATTCTCTTTGCTTATTTATGTTAGTCCATGTTCGTTTAAAAGATTTGTTCTGGTTTTGTTTTTAATCTGTGTTTTGAGTTTTATCAACTGTTCCTGTCCATCTCGCCTGAACCTTTGTTGTTTGATTGAGTCTTTCTTCTAATTGTTCTGATAATTTGTATGTATGTATTTGTTGTGCAATTAATTGGGTTTCAAATGTGAACTGACCAACTGATTCTTCCCATGTAATTTTGCGTAGTCAGTACAATTCGAATCATGTGTTCGATACTGTTAAATGTCTGACTTTGGTCTCGATTGTACGAGTTATAACTAGTATAGTCGAGTCGACATATGTCGTCAATTAGTTTCAGATGTTTGAACAATATACAAATTGATTTGCTCCTGTTTAGCATTGTATGAATCAGTTGGGAATTGAATTTAGCTACTTATAGTTGTTAATCTGAATCAGAAGTGTAAAGGGTTTGATTTTGTTTAAGTTGCAGTCAGAATTGGAGGGCATGTGCACTTGTGCACAACATGTGCATTTGTGCACTTGTGCACAACATGTGCATAAAGGCTTTTGTTTGATTTAAAAATGTTTTGACAGCATATGCTGTCAGATACATCCTGCTGCCCACACCCTACTTTAGTTTCAGAAATAATAAACATTACAAAAGTAAGCCTGCCAAGGGAATATGATGGGGTTTTGGTTAATACTTAAATGACTAAGTGGAACTGAAAAGAGGGCAGCACATGAGGGGGTTTCTGTTGGTCTAAACAGGCTGTAAAAGGGGTAATGTGAAAGCTTATAAAAGGGAGGACATACAGAGATAGAAAAAGGAGAGGATACCATCGGATAATAGAGGTCAGAGAGAGCATAGATAGAGGAGAGTTGAAGTTCTGGAGATACAGACAGAATTAGAGACAGGATTGAGAGATAGAAATACATACACACACACACAAAAGGATAGACATTGAACCTTAAGAGCTGAATAGGAAAAACACAAACAGAGATAGAGAGAGGTTAAGGGATAGAAGCTATACAACCAACAATCAGAAACCTTCTTCCTCCTTTTGTTATTGGGTTTTCAGTTGTTTCAATTTGTTCAAGCCAATTCTGATCCTTTGAAATCTCAGTTGTGTCTATTAGTTGAGTGCTTTCATTGGTCTACTACTATCTGGAGTTCTGATTCTACTCCACTGGGTGTTGCTGTTATTTGGCTATTGCTTTCTATTGGCTATATTTGCATCTCTGCACTCGAGCTGGGTTCTTGCTGTATTGCTTTGTCTGCTGCTATTTCTGCCCTGCTGCTACTGATAGTGCTGTGATTGCTGCTGCATTTTGTTGTCATTATATTCTGCTGACTCCCCCTTTCCTTCAATTGTCAAATATTTCCAGGTACACAACCTCTGAAACTTTGTATTGTTGAAAGTTTGAAGTTGAAATAAAGAAAAGAACAGCTGTTCATGTTATAACATTGGTGTTAAAAATAGGTCGAATGTTAGTGGGATTGTATTTTACTGCAAACTGCAAACACTTTGTATAAAACTAGCATACATTCTGCTGAGATGGACTGTTAGATAGCGCTGTTCAATAGCAATAACAATATGATAGACAGCATGTTTGATTTGGGATACGTTCAGTTCAGTATAATACTGTTTGGTTTAGTTACGACTGTATAACATAGAGTCAGGGCAAACACTTGTATGTATTTCTGCCTAGACCACTGAATCGACAAATCTGTGGTATTAGGTCTGGGATAGATGTATCCCAAACAAACTCTCATGCAGTCATATTAAAAGTCTGGCTATGAATGCCAGTTTCGCTTGTCAGTTTATTTGTTCCAATGCCGGTTTGATATCAGGTTTCGGTACAGATTCTTCGTTTCGAAATGATGTAATGATTGTTGAGAAAAACTAATAATCATTTTTGAGTTCAATTAGTAGTAATTTTTCCTAATAAAACAGCCGATTTCTTTATCAATCTCAAATAGGTTAGAGTGTTAAGAATAGAACTTGGAGGTCGTTAAAACATAACTCAATATATGTTGTTAGTTTGTTTGCAATCTCACTTAGCGAATTAATAAGCATATTCACTTGTTGAAGACAAAGAATGTCGTAGCTTTCACCTCATGAACAATCAATCAGGTAATCAAACAAGTTTAGGCTCGGCAAACATAATAAGGATTCGGTCCGTATTTGTCTAAACCAGCAAAATTCGGCATCATCCTTCCCTTTAAAGATAAATGTAGTAAAAATGTAGTCCTTGTAGGGTACCCTTCTAAAATAATGAGACGAGCCTCGCCGAATCAAAAGGCAAATTGCGGGGCCCTCAATAATTGGTCATAATAAATACTTAGAATTTGGGACGGGCTGTTTAGTGAATTCCACTCCCCTCCCCGAAGACAATAACGCGTTAGATTCTTTAGGCGCGACTTAATCAAATTACATTCCTAAATTCGGGTGCGCATTTATGTGACCCAATTTCAAATCTCAATGGAGTCGAAATGTGTTAACAATTACGGGTGCATTGATTGTGACGTGGTTCGAGATACATTTTCACGACGTTGCAATTCTATAAAAATAAATGATAATAATAAAAGCGGTTAAAACTTAATAAAAGCACATAAGTCACAACATGTATTTAAATCAGATATTTAGCCATTATAACAATTTAAGCGACCGTGCTAGAACCACGGGATTCGAGGGTGCTTAACACCTTCCCTCGGGTCAACAGAATTCCTTACTTAGAATTTCTGGTTCGCAGACTTCATTTGGAAAAGTCGAAAATTTCCTCGATTTGGGATTCAAGATAAACCGGTGACTTGGGACACCAAAAGCCAAACCTTTCCCAAGTGGCGACTCTGAATTAAATAAATAATCCCATTTCGAATATTGTCACTTAAATTGGAAAAACTCCACCCGCGCATCTAACCCTTCGGGGCCGGGCGCGCAAAAAGGAGGTGTGACAATATGTTGTATTTACTGTATCCAAAATACAACTATTATGTGTGAACGACTACAACAATTATTTTATTTCTTGTATTTCTCAAATCAGGCCGAATTTGAGTGTATTCATTTTTTTGGAGTGTAAATACAATGTATATTTTTGTATTTATATATATATATATATATATATATATATATATTATTGTATTTCGAATGAGACTTTTTTGTATTTTTGCCTATATTTTTTGAATTTTTTATTGTTTGAATACAGTCGAATCGAACACAATGAATTGAATACAATGTAAAAATAGCTACGAATAAATATAGCGAATTGGATACAACCAAATACCATTGTATTTTTTTTGAATTCAACCGAATTAAATATAGTAAATTGAATACATCGGAATACACTAAAATCGTATTCATTGATATAGTCTATCCTACACGCACAAATACAGAAAATATATACTCCTGGCAACGTAAGTATTGTGTATGGCTAGTAAATACGAAAATTATAGTTGTACCAAGTAAATAATCTCTAACCTATAGTGGTTTATTAAAATTCCACTAATATTATTGAAAAACATTGAGTTATGGCCGCGCCTTCGACATCCCCTTCCTTTCGGTTATGAGCCCATAACTCAAATAAGGTGATTCGCTTAGTGGTTCAATCAAAATTTTAAACCGATAAATTAATTTTTGGATTCACTTTTACTTTTCATGTTGGCTTTCTAATCTAATGTACATAAAAAAAGGTAGCTCGGTGCACAAAGTATCCTACATTCATGCAGGGTTCGGAGAAGGACAGTACCCCAAGGGGTGTAATGTAAATAATCTACTTTAAATGCAAGAATTAATGACTATTTCAATGGTTCTGACCTGTGTGAATTATGTAATTTAATGTATATAATTCACATTAATTTCATCTAGTAGATTTTATCCTTCTCTAGAAGTAAAAAGGAGAAAATTTTATGAGTGATCGTTCAGGTTTATTTTTTTCTTCAAATCTTGGCTATGTTTAATGTACAAAAGTCACTATAAAATTATTTTTTAGTTTTTAAACTCATTGTCTAATCGAAAAAGAGTTAGTAGTACTAATTTAAGGATAAATTGTTAAATTAATCCAAATTAAGGCGATACTAGCATGATATGTAGAACTGTCAAAACGGGTCAGCCCAGCTCAACCCAACTCAAACCTTATGGGCTTTTAAATTTGGTGGACTAGGACGAGCCGGCCCGCCACATGAACGGGCCTTAAATGGCCAGCCCAACCCAGCCCTAAAAGGGCCGCGGGCTAGGGCGGGCCGACCCTTTAATTTTTTTTTTAAGAAAAAAGAATTTCTTTAAATCCTTAGAATTATTTTGTGATATAGTCGATTAATCATGTAAATAACTTCTGTTTGCTTAGAGCGTAAAAAAAAATACTTGATATTTGACGAGGAATCTCGTAATTGAAATGCAAATTCTCCATATTTCTAACTTTTCTTTTTTAAAGTTACATGAATATTTTCTTAATGATTTTCTTTCATTTGTCTCATATTCAAGGATTGCTTCAATAAGTTTAAATGCTGTGATTTTTTAATTTATGATTAATATCATTTGCTGATTTCATCATTATAATCCATAAAATTTTTAAAATTTCCGAAATTTGCTAGTGGTCAATTATTATTTTTTTTGTATTCAAAATTGATCTTTTTCTATACTAAAGAGCAACTAATTATTAATAGTATATTAAAGTAATTCAAACTGATTATTGGCCACTTAAAGTAATATTTTATTTTGAAAAATGATTATTATTGGCTAAAACTTTTCGAGTTCGTTATTAATTAAGCAAAAGAAAAACTAATTTTGTCATATTACATGCATATCAAAAATATAAATTCTAGTTGATATGGAAGTGTAAATGAGCAATCTAGGGTTAGGGAATGGGAATTATAGTTAACAGTTTTTTTTAATTTTTACTTTTTTAAATATTAAATATTTAATAGTTAATTAATTTATTAATTTTTAGCCTACGGGCCAGCCCAAGCCCAACCTCGATCAAACTTCAAGGAGTAGCGAAGTGACTTGGGCCGGAGCTCAAAAAATCTCAGCCCAACCCTACTTAAATAACGGGTTGGGTTGGAATGATTTTGAGGGCTCTAACGATATGTATGTCAATAAAGTGTCCGCTTGAAGTCAAAAGGAGATTTTTATAGTTGTCCGAATCTTCCAGTCTTATTCCACACCAAAAGAAAAAAAAGAAATTGACCATTTATTACATTAAAGAAGAAATTAAATTCAGCTTAACCTCAACGCAACTTCTAGAAAAGCCATTATCACATTTATCAACCCATTTTCTTTACTCAAGCACAAGTACACAAACAATAATATCTCACTGAACTATAGATCTGGGATTCGGAGCAACTTTTGAAGAAGAAGAAACTTAGGTTAATCACTGAAAAAGCAGAAAAAAATGTCGTGGCAAACATATGTAGATGATCACTTGCTGTGTGAGATTGAAGGTAACCATCTCACATCTGCTGCTATTATTGGTCAAGACGGCACCGTTTGGGCTCAATCCGCCAATTTTCCTCAGGTTTCCTTTCTATACCCACTTCCAATTTTGCTAGATTTCATATGTTTCTGCTCTTACTCAGATTCAAGCGGTTCAGATTTTTCTTATTTAGGTATTTTGTTGAATTATTGCATTTTTGGTGGACTAGAATAAAGAAATTGGGATGCGCCTTGGCGAAGGTTCTGGTGCTTTATTTATTTATTGGGGGTAGCTTACAGACGTTGGGTTAAAAGAAAGGAGAAACAAAGTAGTTTAGATGATTATTTGTTATTGGAATGAAATGGATCTGAACAGAGCAGAGTGGATAGTCATACAGAGGATTCATATAGTTGACCTCAGCTAATTTGGGATTGAGGAGTAGCTGACTGATATTTGTGTACCTCAGCCTAGTTTGCTCTTGGGATATAAGTTTCCTTTGTTTAATATCTATGTTGATTTTATCTATTTGCTGAGCGCTGAATGTGGTTCTAATTAAGAATATAGAGAAAAATTATTGAAGTGGAAGTAAGCAGAAAAATATTTAAACACAGAATTTTGGAAGCGTGCTAGGAAGGAATATTAGGTTATTTGGCTCTTCTAGTGCCCTGTAGGTGCTTAAAACCTATAGAAGAAAACCAAGATGATTTCTTCCCGCCTAAGCCTTGGTGAGCAGAGTTACTTGGTATCTGTATTGGTTGGGGGAGGGGTGTAGGAGGTATCCAGTGGAATTGTCAATGTCCGGTAAGCTGGTCCAAACACCACCGTTATAAAATTTAGGAAGTTTACAGGGTTGGGACCTTCTCTATGAAAATTGAGATGTAAAACCTCATGCAATATTGGTGAGAGGAATTACATGGAGTGAGGTTAAGAAAGCTTCAAGCTTTACATTTCCCCCATACTTTTCTAGTTGTTAAACCTTCTGTCAGCTTCACTCCAGTTGATCCTATCAGTGAGAGATCCACATATATTTAGTTGAGCAGAGAATTGTGTGCTAATCCAACATGGAGCGGAACCCGTCTCCAGTTTTTATATTTTCTTTGGAGAGTGTGATAAGGGAGAGTGTAGTCTGGTGAAGAACATGTCAAAAAACAAGAGAGAATGGTGAGAGCCTACCTAGTTGAAAAGGCTAAACTAGAAGATGGGAGCAAGTGGCCCAAAGAAGAAGAAGAAGGTTGACGTGAAAAAGAATACTAAGCCAAAGAAGTAAAAATATAAAGGGATAACTCAATGATTATTTCTCTCCAGTTAAACTTTTATTAAGAAGTCTAGTCTGATTAAACCTCAAGATTCTTAGGAAGAGATTTTTTTCTGGCTGGAAACAATGGGGATCAGAGCCAGGAAGGGGATATAATTTCTGATTGATTGTGCTGAAGTTTCAGGTTACAGCTACACCACTTTAGCTAAGTAATTGAGAAACTTAGCTTTTACGGTTGCTGTTCTCCACTTGTTTTATGCTAGTGTCTGACGGTTGCATCTTATGGGTGTGGTTAATCTGATGCTGTAATGTAGAAAATTGAAATGGTGTTTTTTTCTCTTCTTTCATTTTGCGATCTTTTCTCTTCATTTCTCTGACCTGCTCACCACCATTCCCTTGGAATGGTGATGAGTAAAGAAGGGATGGGTGGACATAACCGCCTGTGGGTCTTAAATTGTCTATTATTGGAGTATTGTTAACTCATTGATTTTATGTATTATGGCAGTTCAAGCCAGAAGAAATAACAGGCATAATGAAAGACTTTGTTGAACCTGGAACACTTGCTCCAACTGGTTTATATCTCGGGGGAACAAAATACATGGTGATTCAGGGAGAGCCAGGAGCGGTGATCCGAGGGAAGAAGGTACATGATCTTTGTTTTTTAAAGCTTGAATTCCCATTAGTCTCCTTGCATACACATCTTATCTAAAGTGGGCATGGAAACTCCGTAACTCACTTGCGCCTCCTTGAGATGCTTGAACGACCTGCTGGGTTGAGCAAATCTTTATCCCTTTTCCCAAGTGATACAAGCTATCTACAGATTTCCCATTGAATGTTAAATAATTAGTTATCATCCTGGTATCTTTTGGTGATGGTAATGAAATAAATGGTACTTGTCGAGTTCTATATATATATATATATCTTTGTGGCGATTTGCTTTGGATTCATTGTAATGTCATCTTGGCTTTCTGCTTGGTTATTTTCAGGGTCCAGGTGGTATCACTATTAAGAAAACCAACCAGGCTTTGATCATTGGAATATATGATGAGCCAATGACTCCTGGCCAGTGCAATATGATTGTTGAAAGGCTTGGTGACTATCTTGTTGAGCAAGGCCTCTAGGCATATTATTGGTAGGTTGATTTCTGGACCTCTTTTTTGCCATTAGTATCAAATCCCGTCGTCTCTTTTATCACCTTATGATGAGTTGGATCTTTTGCAGTGTAATAGTATTCTACATAATTGTGGCTGTTAAGAAGTCATGCTTGCTGCTTACATGAGGAGAAGTTTGTAATGGTGAACTGCTTTATCATTGTATTTCTTTTTTCTCTGGTTTTACTGATAAGCTTTTGTCATTGAGCACTTGGTTGGTTATATATAATGAAATGGCTTAAATTTGGATTTTTGATCTATTGGTTAGATTGACATTGTTTGGTTGTGTTGTTTATACTTTGGCTATAAATTCGTTAATAAAAATAATGTGCAATGTGCTCAGCGGCTTCTTTCAAGCAGATTGTCGGACTGGTTTTTGAGTCACAGCGTAATGCAGGAGTTTTAACCTTTATGTATGAGAGAAATAAGTGACTTGTGTGAATTTATATTGACATCGTGGATATAAGAATGAACCCCAAATAGGGATATTACTATACAAAGTTAACAGCCAAATTATCTATTGCTTAATAGAAGGGACTTTTACAAACTTATACTTGAAAGATGAAAGCTCATGTTCTATCTGAAAAGAAAATGACATGATCCAAAAGTATTAATTTTGGAAGAATAAAATTGTATACCCAGAAGTTACGGAAAATAATTGTAATTTGGACGTATTAAAATAGAAGTTAACTCCTCAAACGTAAATAGTTGATCGTCAAGTAAGCATGTGTGTTTTAACAAATTGAGCTTCTGATCAGTTGAAGCCCATAGCTTTGATATCTCAAAATTATACAATCGTTTAGTAGTTATATTCCCACAAGGAAAGATAAACGACCATAATAAGAGGAATTAAAAACGAGCAGATGAGGCGTGAGGTTTCCCCCTCCCCCCCCCCCTCCCTTTCTTTGGTACGTAAGTTGATATTATTCGTAATATTAGTAGATAGTGGAAGGCTTTACTATCCTTGGTTACATGGTTTCAAGGTAGTTATTAACAAAAGATGTGTTTGCTAAAGTAGTGGTACATACAAAATTCGGTCCCAATTTCTTTTTCATCTTCCTAATACACGTGGTTAGATCATGGATTACGCAAGGTGCTTCTTTATGTATATGTGAATTATTGGTGGCATTCCAAGCCTAAGAAGTAATAAGTGATAACAATCAATTTGAGCTAGCATATATGTCATATAGTGGTGAATCACAGGTCATCCCAAGTAGAGGCAACTTTAAGTACCTTAGGTCAGTGATCCAGGGAGAGGGAAGATCGACAGGATGTCACTCACCGTATTAGCGTAGGATGGATGAAGTGGAGGTTAGCATCAGAAGTCCTTTGTGACAAGAGAGCGCCACCGATACTCAAAGGTAAGTTCTATAAAGCGGTGGTTAAACCGACTATGATGTATGGGGCTTAGTGTTGACCTGTTAAGAACTCACATATCCAGAAGATGAAAGTAGCAGAAATGAGGCTGTTGAGGTGGATGTGCGGCACACTAGGATGGATAAGATTAGAAATGATGATATCCGGGAGAAGGTGCACGTGGCTCCCATTGATGACAAGATGCGGGAAGCGAGGCTCAGATGGTTAAGACATGTTCAGAGAAGAAGCCCAGATACTCCGGTAAGGAGGTGTGAGCGGCTGGTTGTGGAGGGCATTAGAAGAAGTAGAGGGCGGCCTAAGAAGTATTGGGGAGAGGTGATCAAGCAGGATATGACGAGGCTTCAGATTTTCGAGGACATGACACTTGATAGGAAGATGTGGAGGTCGACTATTAGGGTTGTAATTTAGGAGGTAGTCGAGTCTTGCCTTACTTCGTACCTTTGTGAGACTAGTCTAGTAGGGGTTTTGTCTTAGATAGCTAGTGGCAATTTTGTGTCTTACTATTTCGGTTTTCAATGCAGGACCTATTTTACTAGCTATCACTTTTGCTTTGCATCTTTCTTCTGGATTTCATGTTCCCATTTTTCCTATAATTTTCGTGGTGATACTAATATTGTCTCCTTTTGTCTTTTTGTTTTCTTGATCCGAGGATCTTTCGGAAACAGCCTCTCTACTCCTTTGGGGTAGGGGTAAGGTCTGCGTACACACTACCCTCCCTAGACCCCACTAGTGAGATTTTACTGGGTTGTTGTTGTTGTTCGTGATTTCCATACTGAACCAACCGAACCTATATATTTAAAAAAAAAATATTTTTAATATCTCAAAAAGAATATTTAAAGTGATGTCTAGGTTCACTTTTTTAATGGGTCTTTATATGACCAATCAATTTGAATATATTTTAATGTGTATAAAAGTAAATTAGAATAACTTTGAATATAATATTTATTATCAATGACTATCAAAATAAGTTATTTTTCTACATCTTTGAATCTGATCAAATATGATCTTAGTTGACTGTTTCTTAACATTGATTTAGGAATCATTTCTTAGACGTTTCTTTACGTTACATCAGTTGGAATTTGGCTCCTTAATGGAGTTAAATGTTTTTAATGATTGTCTTTATGTTGTTTAACAGAAAAGCAACGTTAAAAAATTTGGATGAGCCTTTACTATATAAGTCCTTTGTGTGGTCACTTTGGAAAGGAGTGAAATTAGTAAAAAAAATTCTTCTTCTTTCTTTTGTGCTAGGTATTCTTCTTATAAATCTTTGTTGTTTCTGCTCCTAGTTATACTAGAAGAGCTTGTTGAATCCTGGGGGATACGCCTAATATTATTTATTTCGGTGTGGGCGAAATATCCTTAAGGACAGTGTCTTTGACACGCCTCAAGCTAAACCTTTTATTCTCCATAATCATCCATTTTTTTTACAACAATCTTAAGGATATATTACGCTGTTATTATGGAGAATAACGTTGCTAATGTTGTTGTCGATGCTACTACTCCTGCTGCACCAATTGTTTCTGTTGCTGTTTTTGGTGGAGATAATTTTAACCGCAAGTACGCTGTGGTTGACAAAGGAAAAGAAATTGCTACTAGAAGCAGCCTTGTGGAGGAGAACAACCGTAAGAGAAAATCAAGTAACAGGTATGATAAAAGAAATGGTTATAAATCCAAAACCAACAATCAAACCTTCAAAGAAAAAGGCAACTGCTTTGTGTGTGGCACACCTGGCCACTATGTTGCTCAATGTCGAAAAAGGGTTGGGAATGATAATCCCACTAAGGCTAAAGTAAATTTGACCGAAGCCAAAGTGAATGATATAATTGTTGCGGTTGTTTCCCAAGTGAACCTTGTGGCCAATGTGAAAGATTGGGTGTTAGATTCTGGAGCCACTATGCACATATGTGCTAACAAAAAAGACTTTGTGTCTTACACCCAAGTTGAGGAGGGAGAAGAAGTTGTCTATCTTGGTGACTCAAGAACTACTCAAGTTCTTGGAAAAGGCAAAATTCTTCTCAAACTCACATCTGGCAAAACTTTTGCATTGAATGGCGTGTTGCATGTTCCTAGTATCCGAGCCAATTTGGTCTCTATGGGATTATTAGGAAAAGTGGGGGTGAAGGTTTCTTTTGAATCTGATAAGGTCGTGTTGACCAAGAATAATAATTTTGTTGGCAAGAGTTATTATAACCATGACTTGTTTGTACTCAATGTTATCAATGAAAATGTTAGTACTTCTGCTTGCTTGATTGATTTTTTTAATTTATGGCATGCTAGATTAGGACATGTTAGTTTATCTTATATTAAAAAAATGCATTCTGAAGGTCTTATTTCAAATATTAATTTTTCGAATATTGATAAGTGTGAGGTTTGTGAAGAAGCTAAACAAACTAAGAAATCATGTGCTTCAGTATTTAGAGAATCTGAATTATTAAGTTTAATTCATACAGATTTAGGAGACTTGAAACAAACTATGACTAGAGGAGGGAAAAAATATTATGTGACTTTTATAGACGATTTTTCTAGATATACAAAAGTTTATTTGTTGAGAAATAAAGATGAAGCTTTTGATAAGTTTTTAATTTATAAATCTGAAGTAGAAAATCAATTAGATAAGAAAATCAAAAGAGTTAGATCCGATAGAGGTGGTGAATTTATTTTGTTGAATGATTATTGTGAGAAAGAAGGGATAATTCACGAGATAACTCCACCATATTCTCCACAATCAAATGGTGTAGCGGAAAGAAAAAATAGGACCTTAAAGGAAATGATGAATAACATGCTTGTTAGTTCTGGTGCTTCGGATAATCTTTGGTGTGAAGCCATTTTATCTGCTTGTCATTTACAAAATAGAATTCCTTATAAGAAAACGGGTAAAACTCCTTATGAGTTATGGAAAGGGTATCCACCTAATTTGAAATATTTGAAAGTGTGGGGGTGCCTTGCTAAAGTTATGTTGCCTGATCCTAAGAAAAGGAAAATAGGATCTAAAACATCTGATTGTATGTTTATCGGGTATGCTGAAAGCAGTGCAGCATATAGATTTTTAGTAGTCAAAAGTGATGTACTTGAAAATAATACTATTGTTGAAACAAAAAATGTTGAATTTTTTAAAAATATTTTTCCTTTAAAATTTGAAAAAATTTCTGATGCTCCTATTATTCCAAGTGATAATATTTCACATGTTCCAATTATTAAAAATGATTTTGAAAGTGAGGATTTAAGAAGAAGCAAAAGACCAAGGAAAGAAAAATCTTTTGGTAATGATTTTTATACTTATATTGTGGATAATGATCCTTTAACATATTCTAAAGCTATTTCTTCGTATGATGCCTCATTTTGGAAAGAAGCTATTGATGTAGAATTAAATTCAATTTTACAAAATAAAACTTGGATTTTAGTTGATTTACCTCCGGGAGCTAAACTCATTGGTTGTAAATGAATTTTTAAGAAGAAATTCAATCCGGATGGTTCCATTGATAAATACAAAGCTAGACTTGTTGCAAAAGATTTTACCCAAAAGCAAAATATTGATTATTTTGACACTTATGCTCCTGTAACTAGAATTTCCTAGATTCGTGTTTTAGTTGCCATGGCTTCTATTTATAAACTTTTTATTCACCAAATGGATGTTAAAACTGCATTTTTAAATGGTGATTTGGAAGAGGAAATTAACATGGAGCAACCTGAGGGTTGTATAGTGTCTGGACAAGAAAATAAAGTATGTAAATTGTTAAAATCTTTATATGATCTAAAGCAAGCACCTAAACAGTGGCATGAAAAATTTGATCAAGTATTGATTAATGATGGGTTTTCATCAATTGAAGTAGATAAATGTGTTTATACAAAATGTATAGATGGTACATGTGTTATTATTTGCATTTATATGGATGACATGCTTATTTTTAGTCCTAGCCTTGATTTAGTACATAAAATCAAAATTTTCTTGTCTTCTAATTTTGAGATGAAAGACATGGGAGAAGCTAGTGTTATTTTAGGCATGAAAATTATAAGAGATGACAATAGTTTGATGTTGACTCAAGAACATTATGTTGAAAGAATTCTTAAAAAATTTGATAATTTTGATGTGGTACCTGTAAGCACTCCTTATGATGCTAGTAGTCAATTAAAAAAGAATAAAGGAGATGCTGTAGATCAAAATAAATATGTTCAAGTTATTGGCAGTTTAATGCATTTGATGAATTTTACTAGACCTGATATTGCATATGCTGTGTGTAGGTTGAGTATATATACTCAAAACCCCAAGTCATGATCATTGGAATGCATTAGTAAAAGTAATGAAATATTTGAGAGGTACCATGAAATATGGTATTAAATATAGTGGATTTCCCACTGTACCAGAAGGATACATTGATGCTAACTGGATCTCTGATTCAGATGAGACAAAATCCACTAGTGGTTATGTGTTCACCCTCGGTGGGGGTGCTGCAACATGGAAATCAGTTAAACAAACAATAATAGCTAGATCTACCATGGAATCTGAGTTTGTGGCATTGGAATTAGCTGGCAATGAGGCCGAGTGGTTAAAGAATCTTTTGGCAAGTATTCCACTAGGAATTAAACCGGCATATTCTGTGTCGATGCATTGTGATTGCCAAGCTGCAATAGTCATTGCCAAAAACAAATCTTTTAATGGGAAGAGTAGACATATCCGATTGAGACATAATGTGATAATGCTGAGAGATGGAATTATTTCCATAGATTATGTGAAGTCAGAAGTGAATTTGACCGATCCTCTGATTAAACCTTTGGGAAGAAAATTAATATCTGAAACATCGAGGGGAATGAGACTTTTGCCAATTTGAGTTATATCAACTATGATGGTAACCCAACCTATGTGATTGGAGATCCCATAAAGTAGGTTCATATGGGTAATAACAAGTCATTAGTTGATCAAATGTGCACTATTAAATTATATCCCTTCCTATGGTGTATGTGTGTATATAGTGCAAGTCTGCAAGGAATGAGAGGCTGAGTTATTAAACTCTTAATCTATTAATCCATAGTCTTTTATAGGTGGTGTATTGTGATGCAGAATACACTTGATGGATGAACCTATATGAGTGTGGAGTGGGGCCGCTCCTATGAAATTTATGGCAAAAAATTTCTAGAGCACTCATGAAAACCAAGCGCGTGCATGGCCTATTAGCGCAAAACCGCGACAAACAACAAAGTGTGTGCCGGTATAATGTGATAGGTAAGACACTAAACTTACAAAAGAATTCTTGGTTCATAGAAGTTCTAAACTTCACCAATTGTTCTGTAAGTTTAATCTTATTTTATCTAGGTTTGGTTCATAGTCCAAGAGACACCAGATTCCATGCATTATGCTCATTTGTGAAAATCCAGCGAAATTTGTTATTTTTCATTATAATATTCTTTTTGAGCTATGTGGGGGATTGTTAAAAAAATAATATTTTTAATATCTCAAAAAGAATATTTAAATTGATGTCTAGGTTCACTCTTTTAATGGGTCTTTATATGACCAATCAATTTGAATATATTTTAATGTGTGTAAAAGTAAATTAGAATAACTTTGAATATAATATTTATTATCATTAAATGACTATCAAAATAAGTTATTTTTCTACATCTTTGAATCTGATCAAATATGATCTTAGTTGACTGCTTCTTAACATTAATTTAGGAATCATTTCTTAGACGTTTCTTTACGTTACATCAGTTGGAATTTGGCTCCTTAATGGAGTTAAATGTTTTTAATGATTGTCTTTATGTTGTTTAACAGAAAAGCAACGTTAAAAATTTGGATGAGCCTTTATGGCTTAGATTCATTATCAGATGGGTACTTTCTGTTTTTGGACTATATAAGTCCTTTGTGTGGTCCCTTTGAAAAGGAATAAAATTAGTAAAAACTTTTCTTCTTCTTTTTTTTGTGCTGGATTTTCTTCTTATAAATCTTTGTTGTTTTTGCTCCTAATTATACTAGAAGAGCTTGTTGAATCCTGGGGGATACACCTAATATTATTTATCTCGGTATGAGCAAAATATCCTTAAGGACAATGTCTTTAACACGTCTCAAGCTAAACCTTTTATTCTCCATAATCATCCAATTTTTATATGTATTTAAGCGGTTCTTCTGCAAATGTACAACCAAATAAACAGTTTGCACCTGCATTATTCAATATTATGAACAAGTCTGTTCAATTAACATTTTCAACTTTATTTCTAGTCACATATCGTTAGATAAAATAAGAGTGGTGTTGCATAAACGGTCGTTGTTTGATTATAATTTTCTCGAATATCTCTTAGATGTGCTTCTAATATGTTCAAGTTATTATGTATAATTATTTTTACGTTTTCAAATATATATATATATATATATAATTCTTAAAAATAATCAATTCTTGTATTACAATTTCAGTATTAGTTTGCGAACCACGATACCTTAAGAGGTAATTAAAAAAGCGAATGTGTAAAATCAATTAGTTACATAGCACCCTATTTGTTTACCCTTAAAATTAGATAACAATTGAATTTGTACATGGTATTAAGGATACGTGATATAACTTAATACAAATTAAGAAGACAGGTTAATGTTGAAATTAACGATAATAAAATAAATGCAAACCACAATATTGAACACCCTTAGCTTCTGAGTGTGATCAACCGCGAGCCAAGAAATGTCTCAACTAGTGTTAGAACAGAACAACAAGATAATAAGAACTAGAAATGATCAGTATATTATTGTCTTTTTGCGTGTTACCGTATGTCCTACAAATGATCAAAACCCCCATTTATATAATGGGGGTGTTCTATTTTTGGTATAATTCTATACAATGTAAAAAATCTCATGATTTGCTAATTAATTGGCATCTTCTTGATACGTGCCGAGATTTTCGCCGTGATCCTCGACGGATTGCAGATATTTTGGTTTTCCGTTATTTGGTTCGGTAAGTTTCCCTCGATCTTGCTCGGTCTCTGGGTCACGGACTCGACGATCTAAATTTGCGCCTTGGTTC
The DNA here is from genome assembly GCF_000393655.2 of Nicotiana sylvestris. Lineage (NCBI taxonomy): Eukaryota > Viridiplantae > Streptophyta > Magnoliopsida > Solanales > Solanaceae > Nicotiana > Nicotiana sylvestris. Next base: position 166,039,255 of record NC_091064.1, on the reverse strand, counting down.
GATATAACCCGAACTCGAACTTTGACCTGCCATATTTCAGCCTAGATTGGTCTAACAATGGACGAACCCGGTTTCGACCGTATACAGATAGTCCCCTCATTTTTCGGAGGGAAGATGACGAGAAACAATATGAACTTCCGAACCTCGCTCCGATATATCATGACGTAAGCGACAAAAAGTTATTGAAACATCCTGTCGGTCCAGTATCCAAGGCATTAAATGTGTGTCAGTGTTGGTCGGCCACTACTGGTTTTGAATTGTCATTAGCTAACTATAAATACCTCAACTTTCATTCATCCAAACTTTATGTTAAAAAAAGCTTCTTCTACTCTTGTTCTTTAAGAATCTCTTCATTCTCCAACTTTCTTGCCAAGATTTCTTGAACCTTTTGCAACATCCTTCTTTCCTTCATCTCTGTTTTAAAATGGCGAAAACTTCTAAAACTGTTCCACAGAAAGAAAAAGCTTCTTCGTCACGGCCTGACAGCGACGGGATTGTGGCGGAGCCACTCCCTGATGAGTTTGTTCCCGGAGGGTGCCCGATCGGTGCTGATTTCAAGATAAAAAAACTTCCTCGGTACTGGGTCTATGTGAGTCGGTCTCGAGATATATATGTACAATCACCTATGATCTCCTCGCCAAGGTTAAAGAGGATTGTAACTGGGCCGATAAACAAGTGGTGGTGCCCTCGCCAAAGGAATTAATTACCACCCACGTGGAGGGCTTTTTAAGTGTTTACACTTACCCCTTCACGTTGGGTCCCTTAGATCCAATCATTATTGCCTTCTACAAGAGGTACGAAGTGACCCTCGGTCAGATTCACCCCTCTTTCTGGAGATAATGATTCTTCTTCATTTTTTAGTAAATTAAATCGAGGGATAAGCCTTCACCCTCGATCATCTTATGCTCCTGTATAGTCCCCGACTATATCGTGAGGGGCTAATCAAACTTGCTCACCGGGTCACCAGGGCCCCGTTATGGAGTATAGATGAGGATCGGGACTGGGGCTGGATGGACCAATTTGTTCGAGTGAGGACCTCGGACTTGATCCCTACCGAGGATATGCCATTTCCCAAGAAATAGAACATAAAGCTTAAGTATAAATTCTCCTTAAAAACTTTATTTATTGTTTTTTCTCTTTCCTTCCTTCTTATCGGTGTTTTAATGGTGCAGCTGTGTCTCGGATGCCGGATGTAGTTCCTCAACTCAAAGAGTGGGTCTATGTCTTGGTGTCACAAAGACCATACCATATTCCGAGCGCGCATGGCGCGAATTGTCGAAGGGTCGGGGGGAGGCTCGTAATCATGGTAAGTTTTCTTTTCTGATGTAATAATGTTTAATTTCCTCCTTGTATTGTCGAATTCTTATTGGTTCTGTTTTCTTTTGTAGGTCTACCCAAAGATGTTGCTACTAGGCCTCTATCCGGTGATGAGGATGTGCCTTTAGAGTCCCCTACTCCGAGGCAGGGTGATGAAAAGAAGAGAAAAAGGGCCCCGAGTTCCCCGAACTCAGAAAAGAAAAAACCGAAGAAGAGGTCGCGCAAGCCCAAGGGAAGCACTGATGCTCTATCCTCGGACTCAATCCACCGGCTAAGGGACGAGTCCGAAGAAAAAGAAGAAGAAGAGAAATCTAAGCTGGTGGCCCGCATGGGGGCAGGTGTCGTGATACAAGGGCCCTCCGAACCGGCGGATGCCGAAATCGAACTGTCCCAACATGAGGAGGCCGATGAAGGAGTTTTAGCCGAAGCTCCCGAACCAGAAGAGAGTGAGGCCACTCCTCCCCATGTTGGGGGGTCGAGAGGGAGACCGGGGCTGATACCCCTCGAGCAGAGGAAAGTGCCCCGAAAGACATGCTTGGGGCGATCGACCTTACCGGGGGGGGGGGGGAGAGGGTCTCCCTAGTTCTCAGATGCCATGATCCATGAGGCCGATATGCTAGAAAGTCATTCTTACGAGGGGCCTCAGGGGGATGCAGATATCCACAATTTCTTAGATGGGTTAGAGTCTGCTACCTCAGATGACGTCACTGGGCTCGGAGACTTGCCAATGCCAAAAAGGTACCATCGCTGGGAACCAGTGGGTCTTCCCTGAGCCCAAAGTTAGTGGACCGATTCCCAGCTCCGAGTGTTGACCCTAACCGAAAGTGGTCAATAGTTTTCTCTATCCCAGAGGATGCCTGGGTTTTCTCTGCCCCCGTGGAGGTCGCTAGCTATCTTCGGTGTTTGGTGACCGAAGAGGATCAGGTCGTGATGGACAAGGTGGAAATCCCCTGCATTTTTAATGAAGCTAAACAAGCATTGAATCGGGTAATTTTGAGTGTCTTTTTCATTATGTATTTTAAACTTAAAGTTGAAAACAATCGTAACACCTGCCTTTATGTTTGCAGGCCTCGGTACTGCACTATGAGACTTTTCTCCAATACCGGGAGGAGTCAACCCAACACGAGGCTGGCGTTCAAGTGCTTACTGAGAAGAGGGATACCTACAAGCTTCTTAGTGAGAAGCTTCTGGGCGAATTAGAACTGGCTCGGAGGGAACACGCCGAGATGGCCGAGCAGGTAATTCGAGTACTTCACGATAGTGAAGACGAATTGGACATAGTGGCTAACGATCCGATCATGCAGGTCCGACAGAGGCTTGAACATATCGGGAAGCTTCAAGCACAGGTAGGTACGATACAGGCTGAGGCTGAGGAGTTCAAGAAAAATATGGACCTCTTACACTCGAAAAAAGAAGTTGTCCCAGCACAACTGGAGTCGGCCGAGGCCCAACTTCAGGTTGCAAAGGAGAAATCCTTAGTGCCGGCCAAGGAGATCGAGGAGCTCTGTTCTCAGTTGGGCTCGGCTATTTCTGGTAAAGAGAATCTAGCCAAGGCACTCGAGGCAGCCAAATTAGAGGTAGTTAAGAACAAGATCGAGGCTAACGCCAAAGTGGCCCAGTTCAAGGTTGACGTCGAGGCGATCCAAGCACAGGCTAAAAGTATGGTGGATCATGCAAAGTGGCAAGCTAGAAGGGAAGCCCTCGAAGGAGTTCATGCTCAGAACTTCGACGTACTGGCTGAACTCGAGAGTGCCAAAGTAGAAGAAGCCGGGCCTGGAAGCTGGCCTTTCCCGAGGAAGGTTCCGAAAGCTTAAACGAGTCTGAAAATGGGGTAGATCTGGAGGATGAAGATGCTCCCTCCGATGGGGACCAGGCCACTTACGCCTTTATATGTTTTTATTTTTGCTTCTATGTATCTTTTTGAGGCCGTTTCGGCTGTTGTAGGTTTTTGTATTGGGCCATGCTGGCCTTTGTAAAAAGATTGTTATATATATATATATATATATATATATGAGGCTTTTATTTCCCTTTTGGCTTTCATATCTTCCCTTTTAACTTGTTACTTGTATTCACGAAATTCGGGATGCCTTAGCATAAAATAACTTAGTTTATGTTCGACGGTCCAAACAAACCTCACTTTTACATTACTTTGTTTTAAGGCGTCTTGGGGGTTCGGTGTTACCGGAAACCTTTTTCCCAAAGTTAGTAGCCGAGATTGTAGTTCGCCGAGGGTAGCCTTTGGAACCGATTATGAAAAAAATTTCTTTTTCGAAGGCCTAGTTTTTGTTATGAGTTTCGGACGTCTCTAAACCGTGTCAGTATGGTCGTGGCCTTTTTGTTTAGGAGCTGCCCATTGGACCTGCTTTCTCGAGCTATCTGGGCGTTCCCAAGATAATAGTCCCCGAGGGGGTGGCCATGGCCTTTAAAATTCGGGGTTTGCCGAATATGTCTTATACCCCCGAGGCCTAGTTACTTGGGCCGTTCGAGTTTGTTTTTGGACGGTAGTCCCTGAGTGAGGGAATGACCATTCAAACTCCGGTTATAAGCGGCCCTTGTTACCTTTAGGAGATCGGAGGTACGAATTTTTTTTAAGGGATGTAAAGAGGAAATTTTTCTAAAATATAAGATAATTACAAGGAGATTACTTCTCTTTATTCTTGTGAAAAACAGTTATACATACATACATGTTTTATGCCAGTGCTCGAGCAACCTATGTGAGCACGGTTCGTTTGACCGTTTGACCCTTACAATAAATCCTACCTATCGAGACCCTTCTATTACGAAGTAATTTTCTCGCAAAAGTCGATATCCGAGGGTAATTCCCCCCCAGTATTCGAGGTTGATTGTAGAGGAACCTCGGATACTATTAATGCTATATTCGATACCGATTCGTGATCGTCCTTCGATTTTAAATTAGCACGATCAACTATTGTGTCGTTAAACACCTTGTCGAAAAACCCATTTGGGACAAAACCGGTTCAAGGAAAAAAGAGTGCAACGCATGCTTTCAGACCTAAATACTCCGTGCCTCTCCTTGTCGACCACCTGCAAGCGTTAGTCCAAAAATAAAAGGAAATAAAATGGGGTCGTACCTTAGCAGTAATATCGTTTTAGGTGAGTTACATTCCAATTGTTTGGTAGTTGTTCTCCGTTCATCATTCCGAGCTTATAGGATCTTTTCCCCCTAACCTGGAGAATCTGGTATGGTCCTTCCCAGTTCGGACCCAATTTCCATTTGTTCGGATTCCGGGTGCTTAGTATGACTTCCCTTAGTACTAAGTACCTGACATTGAAGTATCGAAGATTGGCCCTTCGATTGTAATACCTCTCGATCCGTTGCTTTTGGGTGGCCAATCGAACAAGGGCGGCTTCACGTCTTTCATCTAATAGCTCCAGGCTCGTATTTATGGCCCCGTCATTTGATTCCTTTGTTGCATATCGGAATCTGATACTTGGCTCCCCGACTTCGACCGGTATTAGAGCATCGTCGCCATAAACCAATGAGAATGGGGTAGCCCCGGTACTAGACTTCGAAGTTTTGCGATATGCCTAAAGAACTTCAGGCAGTATCTCTTTCCATTTTCCCTTGACGTTAGTCAACCTTTTCTTAAGGTTTTGGGTTATGGTTTTGTTGGTCAATTCAGCTTATCCGTTCCTACTAGGGTGATAAGGTGTCGATAAGATCATTTTGATCTTATGATCTTCGAGAAACTTGGTCACTTTGCTACCGATAAACTATTTCCCGTTGTCACATACAATTTCGGTTGGCATCCCGAACCGACATATGATATGGTCCCAAATGAAGTTGATGACTTCCTTCTCCCTGACCTTCTTGTATGCATGTGCTTCAACCTACTTAGAAAAATAGTCAGTCATAAATAAGATAAATTGAACCTTACCCGGTATCCGTGGAAGAGGGCCGACAAATGTCAATTCCCCACTTCATGAATGGCTATGGCGACAAGACCGAATGTAACAGTTCCCCGGGTTAGTGAATCATCAGAGCATATTTTTGACAATTGTCACATTTTCATACGAACTCTTTCGCATCCTTTTCCATGTCGATCCAGTAATAGCAGGCTCTGATCACTTTTTGAACCGATAATTCGGCGCCTGAATGATTTCCATAGGTGCCCTTGTGAACTTCCCTCAGAACATACTCGGTATCTCCCGGTCCCAAACATATTGCTAGCGGGCTATCGAACATTCTTCTAAATAAGGTTCCATACTCGGACAAGCTGAATCGGGCTGCCTTTATGCGTAGGGCCCTCGATTCTTTTGGAACTTCCCTCAGAACATACTCGGTATCTCCCGGTCCCAAACATATTGCTAGCGGGCTATCGAACATTCTTCTGAATAAGGTTCTATACTCGAACAAGCTGAATCGGGCTGCCTTTATGAGTAGGGCCCTCGATTCTTTTGGATCTGAGGGAAGTTTTCCGGTCTTCAAATACTCTACGTATTTATTTATCCAATCCCAGGTTAAGCTTGTGGAGTTTATTTCGGTGTGACCTTCTTATACTACCGACCTCATGAATTGTACGACTTCCCCCAAGTTGAGCTTGTCGTCTTCGACCGACGACCCTAAGTTTGCAAGGGCATCGGCCTCACTGTTTTGATCTCGAGGCACGTGTTGTAAAGTCTACTCTTTGAACCGATGTAATGTTACCTGTAACTTGTCTAGTTATATTTGCATTTGTTCTTCTCTAATTTCGAACGTTCTATTAACTTGGTTCACTACGAAGAGGGAGTCACACTTAGCTTCGATCACCTCCGCTCTGAAGCTTTTAGACAGTTCGAGACCTGTAATCATGGCCTCATATTTGGCCTTGTTTTTAGTCAACTTCACAGTTCTAGCGGATTGTCTAACTACATTGCCTGTGGGTGGCTTCAGTATGATGCCAAGTCCGGACCTATTTGCATTTGAGGCACCATCCATAAAGAGGGTCCAGATTCCCGAAGACATTCTTGAGTTTACCAACAACTCTCTTTCGACTTTGGGTATTAGGGTCGGCGTAAAGTCTTCCATGAAATCTACCAAAATTTGAGATTTAATGGATGTTCGGGATTAACATTTGATATCGCCGCTGATTTCTATGGCCAATTTGGCCAATTATCCCAAGAGTTCGGGTTTATGCATTATATTTCGTAATGGGTAGGTTGTCACAACACATATAGGATTGCATTGAAAATATGGTTTCAGTTTTCTAGAGGCACTTAGCAAAACGAGTGCCAATTTCTCTAGGTGAGGATATCTAGTTTCGGCCTCACCTAAGGTCCTGCTAACATAATAAATTGGAAATTGCGTAACTTGTTCTTTCCGGACTAGGACTCCACTTACCGCTATTTCTGATACTGTTAGATACAAGTATAGTCATTCGTCTGCCCTTGGTGTGTGAAGCAATGGTGAGCTTGATAGATATCTCTTAAGTTCTTCTAAGGCCCGTTGACATTCCGGGGTCCATGTGAAGTTGTTTTTCTTTTTCAGTAATGAGAAACATCGATGGCTCTTATCGGAAGACCTCGAGATGAATCGCCCCAGGGAGGCTATGACTTTGTATGACCTTCACATTATCTACTACAGTGATATCCTCGATAGCTTTGATCTTGTCGGGGTTGATCTCGATTCATCGGTTGGACATCATGAACCCGAGAAATTTACCGGATCCAACTCCGAACGCGCACTTTTTTGGATTCAACTTCATGTTGTATTTCTTCAATATACTGAAGGTTTCCTGCAAATGCTTTAAATGGTCCTCTGCTCGCAGGATATTAACTAACATATCGTCAATGTAAACTTCCATGAATTTTCCTATTTGTTCTTCGAACATTCGGTTTACTAGGCATTGGTAAGTGGAACCGACATTTTTTAATCCAAATGGCATTATGTTATAGCAGTATGTGCCATACTTAGTGATGAAAGAGGTTTTTTCTTGATCATCCGGGTTCATCCGTATTTGGTTGTACCTGGAGTAAGCATCGATAAAACTGAGGATCTCGTGGCCAGTTGTGGCATCGATCATATGATCAATGTTAGGCAAAGGGAAAGAGTCTTTAGGGCAGGCCTTATTTAAATCTTTATAATCCACACACATTCTTATTTTTTTTTCCTTTTTGAGGGACTACTACTACGTTTGCAAACCATTCCGGATATTTGACTTCCAGGATGGACCTTATTTTAAGGAGTTTAGTTACCTCGTACTTGATGAAAGCATGCTCGATCTCGGACTGGGGTCTTCTTTTCTATTTGACATGATGGAATTTCGGGTCCAGGCTCAGCTTATGAGTAGTGATCTCCGGCGGGATCCTTGTCATATCGAGATGGGACCAAGCAAAACAATCCATGTTAGCTATAAGAAATTGAATGAGTTTTTTCCTGAGGCTGGGGTAACCCCGTGCCCAGGTATATCTTTAGATCGGGCAAATGTTCGATCAGTACGACCTGCTCCAACTCTTCGATCATTGATTTGGTAGCGTCGGAATCATCGGGAACTATAAGGATCGAGGAACCCCGTAATCATCGTCTTCGTCAGTCCCCTGCTTGTCAGATTGGGTCGAGGCTAGCATGGATGATTACTATTTGGCTTCTTTTTTTTGCTCTCGAACCTGACTCATTTGTCTATAAGAGTGTTGATATCGGAATTACTTTATCGACAGAAAACATCTCCTTTGCGAAGGGTTTCTCCCCGTAGACCATCTTGATGCCTTCTGGTGTTGGAAATTTTAATACCTGGTGAAGGGTCGAGGGCACATCCCTCATGTTGTGGATCCATGGTCTCCCGAACAGGGCGTTATACCTCATGTCCACTTCGATTACGTAAAACTTGGTCTCCTAGGTGGTTCCGGCTACGTTTATCGATAACGTTATTTCTCCCTAAGTAGTTTCACAAGCCATGTTGAATCCGTTTAGCACTCGAGTCGTAGGCACGATTTGGTTCTGTAGGACGAGTTGCTCTACGACCCTCGATCGAATGATATTGGCTGGGCTACCTGGATCAATTATTACACGTTTAACTCGAGTCTTATTCATGAGTACATATATTACCAGTGCATCATTATGGGGCTGCATGATTCCTTCTGCATCCTCATCGTTGAAAGATAAAGTTCCTTTTGGTATGTAATCCCGGGTTCGTTTTTCCTTTGTGATTGATACTCTGGTGCACTTTAACATTGGACCTTGAGGAACATCGACCCCTCCAATGATCATATGAATGACTTGTTGAGGTTAGTATTGCTCATTTGGTTTATTGGAATCCCTGTTTCTAAAATGATTCTTGGCTCGGTCGCTCAGAAGTTCCCCAAGGTGCATGTTGTTGAATAACCGGGCTACATCTTCTCTCAATTGTCAACAATCATCCATTATGTGGCCATGAGTGCCATGATATTTGCATATTTGTTTGTATCCCTTTGGGCTGGATCCACTTGTAAAGTCCGAGGCCACTTGGTATCTTTGATGCGTCCGATAAATGATAAGATGGCAGCCACATGAACATTAAAGTTGTACTTTAACATCGTGGTGCCTCTTTATGTCCGATAGGTCTGTCGAAGCCGTTCTTGCTCATGAGCCTTCAAGAGCTTTGGCCTCGATAACTTCTCCTTTCATTTCGTGCAGAAATTTTGCCCGGATCCGCTACTCCTACTATCTCCTTATATGGCTGATATTGATCTCTGTTCAACCTCGGTTCTAGGTCAATATTCCTCTTGATTCTATCGACGGGTATGATAGGATAAACGGACCCGGAAGAGACCCTAAGTTGATCGCCTTCGACCCTGATCTTTGATTGATACTGATTATGCACATCGACCCAAGTAACAGCCGGGTATTCTATCAAATTTTGCTTCAACTGTTATAAAGCCACTGAGCTTCGAACAATGAGTCATTGGGTGAAATCTTGAACAACCCAATCATCAGCGACTGGTGGCAAGTTCATTCGTTCCATTTGGAATCGAGACACAAATTCTCTGAGAATTTCGTTGTCCTTTTGTCTTACCTTGAAAAGGTCTGATATCCTGGTTTCGACCTTGATGGCCCTGGTGTGTGCCTTTACGAAAGAATCTGCAAGTATAGCAAATGAGTCAATCGAGTTAGGTAGTAAATTATGGTACCATATCATAGCTCCCTTTGACAGGGTCTCTCCGAATTTCTTTAGCAAGACAGATTCGATCTCGTCATCCTTTAGATTATTCCCTTTGATAGCACATGTGTAAGAGGTGACGTGCTCATTCGGATCAGTTGTTCCATTGTATTTAGGAATCTCGGGCATGCGGAAGTTCTTGGGGATCGACTTAGGAGCCGCGTTCGGGAGGAAAGGTTTTGCACAAATTTCTTGGAGTCCAGGCCCTTCAATATCGATGATGGCCCCGAGATTTGATCGACCCTGGAGTTGTAAGTTTCCACCTTTTTATCATTTTCCTCGATTTACTTTTCCTTTGACTCAATTCGTTTTGTTAGTTCTTCGAGCATCTTCATGATTGCAGGATTGGTCTCCGATTCTTTCTCGCTCGATTTCCTTGAAACTGGTTCGACCATATGTACAACTTCCTGGGACGGCTCGAGCTTGGCCCTACTCGGTGGGTGATTCTGGTTTTGGAGCTGGGCTATCGCTGCCTGCTGAGTCTGCAACATTTCGAAGATCACCCGCAGACTGATCCCGCCATCTTCGCCGCCATATGTACTTTGACCGGCTGATCGAACGTCTCTACAGACGCTGCCTTCAGGATTGACGACCAAATTCGCGTTGATGGTTACGTGTGAGCTGACGTCGATTGGACCTACAGCCGGAATTTCATCGAGGCCAACTGGGGGCACATCGTTCCCTGGTGCTATATTATCATTTTTGTCGTGGTCGCCGAAATCATTGTCAACGTGTAGAGGTATTGATTGAGAGTTTGACATTTTGGTCCTGGAATCAAAGATACTTCAAAGAACAATTGTAAAATAGTGTGTGTTATAAAAGTTTGTACCGGTTAATCACTATTATTCTTAGCCCCATGGTGGGCGCCAAACTGTTTACCTTTGGATAACAATTGAATTTGTATGCGGTTTTAAGGATACGTGATATAACTTGATACAAATTAAGAAGACAGGTTAATGTTGAAATTAATTATAATAAAATAAATGTAAACCACAATATTGAACAGCCTTAGCTTCTGAGTTTGATCATCCTCGAGCCAAGAAATGTCTCAACCAGTGTTAGAACTAAACAACAAGATGATAAGAACTAGAAATGATCAATATATTGCTTTCTTTTTTGCGTGTTACCATATGTCCTACAAATGATTAGAACCCTTCTTTATATAGGGGATGTGTTCTACTTTTGATACAATTCTATACAAGGTAAAAAATCTCATGATTTGCTATTTAATTGGCCTCTTCTTGATACGTGCCTAGATTTCCGCCTTGATCCGCGATTGATTACGAATATTTTGGCTTTTCGTTATTTGGCTCGGTAAGTTTCCCTCGATCTTGCTCGGTCTCGATCTTGTTCGGTCTTTGGGTCACGAGCTCGACGATCTAATTTGCGCCTTGGTTCGATATAACCCGAACTTTAACCTGCCATATTTCAACCTCGATTGGTCTAACAATGGACGAACCCGATTTGGACCGTATACACTATTCCCTCTATTTCCTTTTATATACTAGTATTACTTTCTTATTAGTGTGTTTAAATAAATGATATATTTTTATTTTTATATAAATATGCATTACTTTACACGGAGTGCGGATTAACTTTTAGCCATAAGTAATCCCGAAAAGGAAAATAAAAAAGAAACTCTGTGTGCGCTGAATACTGCTTTAATTTTTAATTTCTCTTCCTTCAGTCCAAATTCAACTGAATACAACTCTCAACTCGCCGCCCTCCAGTATTCAGTTTTTGTTTTGCTTTGTCAATCATCATATCATTTATCTCCATTATATCTGTAAGCCCAGGTCATTTTCTTGATCCATCTTTCTGCTTCTCCTCTTAGTTCCTGTTAAATTATATTTGAAAATTAAAGTTGCGTTTTTTCTTGCATAAAATCCATCTGGGGTTTTTGCTGACACAGAATCTTCTTGATTTATCAAACAACAAAAAAGAGAAAGATGGGAATTTCATCAGAGATGAGGGACTCGTGGGCAAAGCGAAGGGAATCTTTGTTGATTGCTTCTGCATTTGAGGAGGACAGAATTCGCAAGTCTAGGGAATGTACTCAAGGTTCCCATTTTTTTTTTCTCATTTCTAGATATTTGGTGAAATAAACATTGAAATTTACCTTTGTTTTATGATTAGCGCTAATCAGAAAAGAACTTAATTTTAATTTTAGAGAAAAGTGTTAGTCCCTACTCTAGCTCACGATTCTGCTGAGCGCTTAAACTTAGTTTTCGTGGAGAACTAGATGGACCCCATTTTATAATATGGGGTTCTCTTCTGGGTCAACTCTAGTTTGGCTGTTAAGGAATATTAATTGATCAATTTTTGTTTTTTTATTTTAAATGAAAATTGATCGTATTTGTAATTGGTGTTCTTCTGCAGCCACAAGCTTCCCATTGAAAACAGCTTTGTATAGCAAGTTTTATATGTTGGAAAGAACCTTTTATAACCTCATTTAGCGAGAAGGTTTTGTCGTTTAGGTTCTAGATCGATTTTAGAAAGCATTGAAAATACTCAATTCACAAGCCTCCTGTGATTGGTTCATCATTTATCTTGTTTCATGGCCTGGATGAACCAACTACTATGATCACTCGAACAAACTACGAAGCTGGCAAGTAGGGTAAAACCAGCGTTGCTACAATAGAAAATAGCATAAAACATGATATGCTTTTATTTGGGACTTTTTGTGCTTTGCATACTTGGCATGTCCTGACATGGAATACTTTCTGATCTTAGGAGTATCCACATAAGGCCAGATTAATATATGTTATTGCTGTAACAGAAAGAAAAGGAAGACTGTGGGATATGGTTCCTCTGTAATTTAAGGCTGAGTCCGACGGAGTTTGTGGTAAACTACAAATGTTCATATGTTGGGATCAGTGGGAATATAGCTTTAATTAAGGCTTTTTTAACTGCCTCGTGCTTCTTTGGCTTTCTCCTTAATGAACTGGTGAAATACATAGTTAGTTGATTCTCTTTGTAACTATTTCATAAATAAATTCCTTTCCAATGGTGATGATAGTATGCATTGAACAATGTTAAGTCCTAAGAGGGCATTTAAGTATTTGCCAAACACATACTTCTTTGGTTTGTATTTAAATTCAAATGAAATTTTCAAGCAATCAATATCTGACAAAGTATTGAAGTACTAAACTCCATCATACATCCCATATCTGATTATTCTATTGAAGTATCATCTTCATCACACATCCCAATCTGATTATTTTAGTTCCTACTTCCTAATAACAAATGTTTTCTCAAATTATGCTTCTTTTTTCCATTTTTTTGAGAAAGGGGTTTCATATGGAGTTGACATTAAACAGATATACCGTGCATTCTTTATCACTTCAAAATACCCCACTTAATCTGTTTTTTTTTCTAAAAGTTTTATACTATAAAGTTGCTTGTTACCTACCTTATCAAAAAAAAAAAAATGTTGCTTCTGCTTTCTGGTTGGTGACAGACTTACAGTGATCAGGTTTCTGACATTAGATTTTCTTCTGCCTTTGAAATTGGTTTGCTGTAGATAAATCTCGTCATGATCATGAAGGAAAAGAAACTTTGTGGTGGATGATTCTTTCCTAATTTCAAGTTCTGTTAGTTTATATTGTTTCACTTCTCATGTCTGTAGGTTGTGATGAAGACTTATAAAAAAGAAAACAGCGGCTGTTAGAAAGTTGACTCGATTTCTATTATGTTATTGATTGCAAATTTGCAATGCTTGGTTTTAGGTTAATTCCTCTTATACATATTTTATTGCATTCAAAATTTTGAATGCTCTGTTTTTTACTTAGTTGTGGTATGAATATTAGTTCAACTGCTATGTTGACAATGTAAAAAGAAAGTTCTCTCGTTCTTCTTTTGCTATGCTAATTAATGTACATGTTATATGTGAAGTTTGCCTCTTTATAAAGTTTGGTTATTTCCATTTAGTGGAAAAGATATATCTAATACCTAATTGTTTGTGCATTTTCATTTTGCTGAATTTGCAGAGGGTGTCCGTGCGGGAAGTAAAGCAGCTGCAATTGCATGTGTTGCTAGTGCAATTCCTACGGTTCGTGAACTGATGTTCTTCTAGTGATCTGATTATATCCCAAGCATTTTTAGATTTAGACTATACTCTTGCTATTATAGAGGTACAACATTGTCTTTGAACTTCATTTTGGATTTTTAGTTTGTCAAGAGTTCCATTTTTATCTGCAGTCCTCTGGTTCTGATAGCTATTGATGGTCAAACTAGATAATAACGAATGATCTTGCTCTAGATAAGTAATGACCGGTGATGACATCTTACCTTCATGGAACCGACCCTTCTTTTATTAATATCTATTCTTCTCTTTCTAACACTTTGGTGCTATCAGCTGTGACACCATTGCTGTGATGGAGAATATATTCATGGACAGGGAAAAGGCTATTTTTCTTCTATCAATTTTCTGTAGCTTATAAATGTTGGCTCTCTGATATTCAGTTGGTTGCTGTGCGGACAATTCCTTGGGCAAAGGCAAATCTCAATTATACTGCTCAAGCACTCATCATATCTGCTGGTATGACCTTAACATATGTTCACATATTTTATCGATAAGTCCTTTAACTGTTGATTGCGTGAGGGCCTGTAATTTTATGATTAGGCTTATATACATGTGAAGATACATAAAAGCTACAAAGTGTATTTCTCCCATCTTGTTTGACTAATTTTATGTGAATTATTATCATCATCTTCTTCATGTTTGATCTTTTTCCTCAAACTGGAATTGGCATGTGCACTGGTTGAGTTCCTTACTTGATCGATAAACTATTTAATCCGAGTTGCCAAATAATTTTAATACTTAATATTACCAAGTTACTTCATTATGATGCAATTTTGCGACCTACCCAAACGAAGAGGAAAAGAAAAGGACACACCCCTATATACACTGAGGTTAAGCAATCTATTGGTCTTTTACCAGAAGATATTCGTTCTTTAGTGAAAAGTTTTAACTACAAGAATTTTATTTTACCCTTTTAACTTATTTACTGGAATTTACTTTAATAGGACCAAAAAAAACTATATGTGTGCATGCTACTATGTTAATTCTTCTTTTTTCATTTATATTCCTTTAATTTTTAACATTCTTTGGGAATCCTGCAATTACTATGGAAATTTATTTTGCCTTTTGACTTATTTAAACTCTGTGTGTTTTCTCTTCTTTTTGAGGCAAAAGATAGTTGGAACCCCTAAACTTTTTAGAAGGTCCATTAAGCACATCAACTAATTCTAGTCATTACTAAAACCCTTTAATTTTATTTCAATTCAGACAGTTCATTTCATCATGTTTTGTAAACTTAAAGTTATTTTCAAGGTTAAGGAATAATTATTGTCTTTATTTTTTAGAAGAGCCCTAATTTCTATCATCCTCGTAAAATGTGGAAACTTTTGATATCCTTATATGCAAACGTGAGGGTATTTACTCTTTTATGGCAAACCTTTTTGAATAAAAATAAAACCTTGTGAAAATGGTTATAAGATTTTGATAGAAAAGTTATTAGTGTGTTAATCTAGTCAACATCAAGAATGGATTTGAGCATAAAAGCACCTTTTCTTTCCGAAGGCAGAGGAAGTGAAGTCCTTGTCAAATTATTACACCTTATGGATGCATTCTTCTGATGAAAGGCAGCATTTGTGAACTTATCTTTTTTACAACTCATGATGCACTATTTTTTAAGTGATAATTTGCGGTATTTTTATCGTCTATTAGTATTCAAATGCATGTAATGTCAGGAGGTACTTCATCACTTCGTCTTCAGTTACCTTGTGTTAATTGTTGGTAAAGTGCGGTAGTCTATTTAAGTTCTTGAATGCTTCAGTCATCTACCGATGAGAAACTTCAATGTCCGGTTTCTTTATCTAGTATGTCTAGTTTGTGTTTCTCCCATGCTAAAGCTTCATCTTGTCATCAATGAGTATTAATTATTTCGTTTGCTGCAACCTCCTTTCGCTTTGTCACCAGACATTATTATCATGTATTGTACTTCTAGAATGACATAGCATGTTAGGTGATCTTATACTTGTATATTTACATCAGTTGTAGTAATATTTTCTCTATTTCCTTCATTTCTTTCTGCAGCTCCTAACTAGTCTCTTGAAGTCCCTAGTTTGTAGTGCTTACTTTGTTTTCTTACTGTGAACAGCTTCCATTGCTGCATACTTCATTAC
Source organism: Nicotiana sylvestris (assembly GCF_000393655.2). Lineage (NCBI taxonomy): Eukaryota > Viridiplantae > Streptophyta > Magnoliopsida > Solanales > Solanaceae > Nicotiana > Nicotiana sylvestris. The sequence continues at coordinate 166,023,614 of NC_091064.1, read as the reverse complement.
TGCTGACAAGACAATCTTGGAATGCGCAAGGAGAAACACTCACTACGATAAATCTGCTTAAAACACTAGTCCGGAGATCCTAATATGCTCGTTGTGAGAGCATACACTGGTGCTCCATTACTATGTACTCTGGCTTAAAAGGATAACTGAGGAAGTTTTATTAATTTGTTGATCATAGCACAAAAATGCCAGTTTGGATTTGTAACATGTATGAGTAATCTTCCCCACAATAATCATTTTACTTGTTTTCCTCTTTTCTGTATATCAAGGATCCGGAGTAAGAAGTGGTTGGTCCATGTCATTCTCAAAAGGCAAGCAAAGCTATTAACTGCTCATATTATAATTGCCTGGTGAGTGCTCAGGCTTTCTGAACTGCAGAAAATGGAAATGCGGGTTTGTAATGAATCTGTTTCCTTGAACCTTTTGCAAGTATGAAGAAGTTGATTTTTGTACAGAGAATAAATATATCATATAATCCAATTCAATGTAGGAATCCCTTTATATATTAGGTCAATCGAAAACGGGATGGAAGGTGTAGAGTAAATAGAAGATGTTAATAATCTGTATTCGAAACAGAAAATCATAGGAAAAAGAAACGTTAGCTCAATAAACAAATCGTAAAATAATTCCGAGCCCACAAGTTGCTTGTGTGTTTTTAAGGAATTTAATCCCCTCACTGTTGCCCAAGGTTATTGATTACTTCCTCTTAGGATAGAACGAAAAAACTATTCTGTAATACTAGCAATCGAAATTACAGAACTTCAACGAAATTAACAAACGGAACAAATCACACTTGACACTTTATTTATTTGGAAAAATAATGCAACAATGTAGAAAAGAATGGAGAAGTTTTCAGATTTTCCATGTATAAAAAATGAGATCAAGCTTCTAAATTTATAGACAATGAAAGGGTGAGATGAAGAGGTGCAATCCAAGAGGTGCCTCTTTCATTTCTCATTCACACCCTTTTGAAAAAACCCAACAATCCCCCACATGAATGGGGAATGACCATATTTATAAAAAATATGCATAAAAATTGTGTGATTCGCAAGTAAGGATTAATCACATCTGGATAAGTAGGTTTCCCTTTGAGCTTTTCGTAGTGAACTTATGTCGGATATACTTGATCAATCGGTAGATTTGATATCTTTGAACTTGTCACGACCCAAAACCTAACTTGTCGTGATGACGCCTAACGTGGTACAAGGCAATCCGACATTTCAAAAATAATTCCAGCACTTTTATCTGAAATAAGTTAAGCAGACTAAATAATAAAAGTTCTCATAAACAAGATAGAAAATCGAAAACACAACGCGAAAATTCTCAACATCGGGATGTCACGGAGTACATGAGCGTCTATACAACACAAGTCTAGGAGTACTATCTATAATAGTCTGAAACTAAATACATAAAGTAGAAAGATAGGGAAGGAGAGACAAGGTCTGCAAAACGTTGGGCAGCTACCTCGAAATCTCCAAACGATCAATAGTGCAAAGAAATCAACACACACCGTGTCCGGAAATACCTAGATCTGCACACGAAGTGCAGGGTGTAGCGTGAGTACAACCAACTCAGTAAGTAACAAGACTAAATAAAGAACTGAAAGTAGTGACGAGCTTCACAATTATAGTTCAATTACAATAATTTTAACATAGGAAGGTAGGCATGCTTTCAAGCTCGGCAATTTAGGTCAAATCAGTTAATTTATGTCAAGTTCAAGTGAAACAGAATATAATATCTCTCAGAAATTTCAAGACAGGGATATGTGACAGCGAATAATGAAATCAAATGCATCATCTCACAGCAATAGCCAGTCAACCCTCCCATTCACTCCAACCTCATAATCACTCATTCCTCACAGTCACTCATTCCTCTCAGCACTCGTGCACTCGGCACTCACACTCAGTAAGTACCTGCGCTCACTGGGGGTGTGTACAGACTCCAGAGGGGCTCCTTCAGCCCGGACGCTATAACAAGCCAACCATGGAATAAATCAATGAAACATGAAGCGGCGTGCAGCCCGATCCCATAAATATCATCACAACCAGAACTTCGGCCTTACTCAGTGATCAACCTCTCTAGTCTCTCGGGCTCTCAGAAATCATGGCAATCGGCCCAAACAGAATGATATAATGAATCAATAAGGAATAATAGAGACTGAAATATGATATGCAAGTAAAATTGTGATTGAGTACAAGCAGCAATTAGTAGATAATTCAACATGTAACACAACCTCTGTGGGTCCCTACAGTACCAACATATAGACTAAACATGATTTACAGTCAAATTCTATAACACATAGAGTGCATACAACTAACAACAGATTATTCAACTTCATAGCTCCATGGTATCGACCAAGTCACAATTCCTACGGTGCACGCCCACATGCCCGTCACCTAACATGTGTGTCACCTCCAAACCAATCATAAGACACATAATACAGGATTTCATACCCTCAAAACCAGATTTAGAACTGTTATTTACCTCAATCCGAGCAAATTTCTACTCCAAAACACATTTGCCTCGCGAAACAGCCTCCAAATGCCTCGAATCTAGCCACAAATAATTCAGTACAATCAACACGAGCTAAAGGAATCAATTCCATAAGAAAATACTAAGCTTTAAATAAAAAATCAAAAAGTCAACTCAAAAGTCGCCCCCCGAGCCCACGTCTCAAAATCGGGAAAAAGTCACAAAATCCGAACATGCTCCTAAGTACAACATCACCCAACGGGATTAACGGAATCAAAGTAAAAGACTCCAAGAAAGAAAACTAAATTATAGATATGAAAGTTTCCCTACAAAGGGGCTGACTTCAATAACCCATAAGGGACGGCTTGCCAAGCTACAGAAACAGTTAATTTGTTTATAGTTGCAAAAGTTTTCCTACAAAGGGGCTGGCTTCAACAACCCATAAGGGACGGTTTGCCAAGCTAAGAAAACTTTTATACTATAACCAACATTAGCTGTTTATAACTCAGAAAACTTTCGTACTATAATAAGCTAACTTTCAAAGAGTATTCTTACTCTATTTTCAAACGTGGACCGACCTTTCCATCCATTCGAAAGAAAGAACAAGAGAGAAATTTAGAAAACACTCATATGTAATATATCACAAAAGATTTACAAAGGTTACAAGATGATCTTCCAATTACTACATAGGACTAGGAGGTTATTACAAGACAAACTTACATAATAAAATAAACCTATCTTATATGGCAAACTTATCTACATATGGGTCCTTCTTGGCATGTGAAGGACTTTAGGCAAAACAACTAAAAAGCTCCTGAAAACATGTGAAAGTGGTGGAATATACATGGTGTAGCATGTGAAAGTACGAGGGAGCATGTGACTACATGTGAAAGTAGGGTGCTGTATGTGACGAAGCATGTGAAAACAAGTGAAAGTGGGGCCCAGATAGTATGGAAAGATGTGGGAATTTGTCTTGGCATGGGTAGAATATTTTTGAGGGTTTTTTGGTAGGTAATGTAGGATTATGGTGGGATTAGCAGGGATTTAGATAATTATCCTTCATTGATTTTAGGGTTGTCTTCTAGGCATCTTTCAAAGACCTTGTGTAGTAATGCCTGGAATTTGATGGTCCTTCTCCGCTTTGTTCTTTCTCCTTTGGATTGAGAGATGTAATCCGTAACTTTAATCTGGAAATGTCGTGAGTGATCTTTTCTCGGATAACTTCGTATGGGGTTTTATATTGTTTTGCTGCTTCCTGGACTCTTTCCCAGTGAGGATGAGTGTTGGTATAATTCCAGCTTGCCCAATCTTTTGGCCATATCTCTCTTGGGATGCACCTATTTTGCTAGAAAATGATTCTTTGTGCTTCGCTATATTTTTCTTCCATTGATAAAATGGACACGGGAAATTTCCACCAAAATGATGCCTCTGCTTGTGCCTGGACTTTTCCATTAATGATCTTCATTGGCCTATGGAACATGAATATCTTTGTTGCGTAGGAATCGCTGAAACATTTCATCTAATATCTTCTAGGCTTGAACAATAGTAAAAATACTTTAAGAGCTGGTGCAATGTTATCAAAATCCTTGAAGACGTTGCATTTGAATTCCATGAAAATATAATACCGATGGCATAGGTACCAAAAAAAACATAATAGTTCTTGTGAAAAATCCTTAGCTTGAGCTATGAATATATGGCAGAACGGATATTCTGGATTGACCCCATATGGCTTGAGAATGGATCATCTATATTGCCAGAAAACTTGGAGCTCATAATACGTTCTTCTTTCCATAATAATCGACGGATCAAAGGGATCCATGAGGTTGAACAACTCTGGTGGATGATCTGTTGGCTTTAATGAACTTGTTCCTGGTATATTTGAAAGCATGAAGACGTGGCTAATTAGCTTTTGCTTTGACTTCAGTTTTGCTGGGGAAAATCTTTTAGAATTCTTCCGGTCGAGACAGAAAACCTGCAAGAATATTATCTTTTCCTTTCAGGTGCTTGACTTGAAACTTGTATGGAGAGAATTATTGGGCCTATTTGAGAATCTGAGGATTGGGATTAATTTTTGAATTTATCTGGATCATCTTTGGGAAGGCATTCATATCTATCTCTATTAGAAATTCTGTATGGATAAGGAAGAAATTGAATTTCTTGATTCCATTCTTTACTGCAAGAATTTCCTTAAAAGTGGAGTGATAATGTTGCTCGGCATCTTTGAACTTTCCACTAGCGTATCCGCATATTTTCCTCTGGCCATCTTTTCTTCAAATAGAACAACACTCCAATATTCATGGCTGGCATCAATTTGCAGTATCTTCTTTCCATCTGAAGGGATGTAGAGAGACTTGACATTTTTAGATATCTCTTTTATTTTTTTGACTGCTTCATCCTGTTTCTCTCCCCATGATGGAGCATTTTTCTTGAGCATTTCTGTGAGCGGTGAAATGTATGTAGAGATATTTGGGATGAAATCTCTTACATAATTTATTACCCCCAAGAACTGTTGGATCTGCTTTGTTGTGAAGTTGGTATCCGGAAATTTGAGTAATTCCTGACATATATGCGATCCTGGACTGTATTCACCTTGGACAAAATGCATTCCGAGAAAATCGATCTCCTTTTGAGCAAGAACCATCTTTTTTGCAGAAAGCATGATCCCATACTGTGTTACCAATGCCTCAAATTGACGAAGCAAGTTAACATGTTCCTCCAATGTATCACTAAATAATAATATGTCATCAATGTAAACTAAGGAGGTATGAATGATGGGTTGGAAGATTTTTATCATGGCCTTTTGGAATAAAGAGGGTGTAGTTTTTAACCCGAAGGGCATGACTTTCCATTGGAAGTGATGATCGGGGATGCAAAATCCCGTTTTGGGTCTTTCTTCAGGGTGGATTCCCAATTGCCAAAATCCAGATTTTAAATCAAACTTGGAAAAATATTTGGCCTTGGCTAAGTAGGAGAAAAGATAGAGTTTATTTGGGATGGGGAATTTATCATCTTGGAGGAAATGGTTGAGTGGCTGGTAATTAATGACTAACCTGAGTTTTCCTCTTGTCTGTTTAGCTCTTTTGTTGACATAAAATGCTCCGCATGCCCATTGTGAATCTGATGGCTCTATCAGATCAAATTCCAAAAGTTCTTCACATTCTTTCTTTACAAGCTGAAGATGATCTGGATTCATCCCTGAATGGTTGGCTTTTGTTGGATTGATATTTTCATTCTTCTTAACAGGGAGTTTGATAAAAGAACTCTTCGTTTTTCCATAACGGGCATTTCTCTTTCTTCATGAAATCCTTGTGGGATTCAGCACATGAATGTTCAATGAGGTTTTGCTCAATCTCTTTGATTTGTTCATCGTTGGTGATTTGGAATAGCCTTGGAATCTCAGAATAAGGTCTGAACTGCTTTGTAAAAGCTATCCCGTTAGCCTTGATCTGGAGTTGATCTCTAAGTTGTCTGTAAATGTCGAATCCAATAATAAGATCCTTTCCTGGTACATCAGATCCTAGCAGCTTGGTTCTGTACTTCAACCCTGGAAAGAACTCAATTTTGACCGAGTGATTTGTAATGACAGTTGTGGTCAAGATTGCATTTGATGCAGTGTTGAAATCTTTAAAATGCAGCACCCATTGATTTTCAGGGAGAACAACGGGATTTATGAGTGAAGAAGCAACTCCGGTGTCGATGAAAGCAATAACTCGAGTTGGTTTATCCCATTTGGATGAATAGACTTTGAGTTCTACTTGAGGAACGACTGCGAGAGCGTTAATCTCCTCTTGGGCTTCGATCACTGGTTCTGAAATTTGGTATTGATCATTGCCTTGATCTTCATAGATATCAAGAGAGAATAAAGTTTCTTCATTAGGTTCATCATCCACAGAGAATATGGATTCAAGGTCCTCCTCTTTTCCAAGATGTATGCCAGTATAATCTTCAATCTCTTCAAGGAGTTTGACAGATCTTTTTAATTGGGGACAATTTTTTGCAAAATATCCAATCTTATGGCAAATAAAGCATTTGTTCTTCTTGTGAAAACTTCCTGGCCTTCTGCGTCTGAAATATTTTGTGCGTCTCTTGGACCTTGATTTCCCGTCTGGAATTCTTGGCCATCTGAACCTCCTGAATTCTCTCCTTCGCTCGGATGTGTGGCAGGAACATCCTGATCCGGTGATTAGATCAGATTTACGACATGCCTTGTCAAGCGTTGGATTGTGCTGGATAATTTGCTTTAGGGCTGAGCGCTTTGTACAAATGCCATCCAATGCAACAAATATAGCTTGCCTGATGTAACCAATTTGTGGGATTGTTATAGACTGAAACTTTTCTTCAATGATGGTCATGGTTCGGCTTGCCAACAACTTTGGAAGGGAAGAGACAAAGGCTTGCTTCAGATTGATGTCTCCGCCGATTTCAAAGTATATCTTCGCCATCTTTTGAAAATGCCTGTCAATGTCATTTCTGTCGAATGACACACACTTCATCTCGAAGAGTTGTCTTCGCATTTTCTCCTATCTTTGGCCAGTATCTCCGCAGAAAACTTCATGTAGGATTCTGATGTTGAAGGCAAAATCTTGGGAAGTAAGAAAAGTATTTTTGTCTTGAATTCCAAGTGAGTTCCACCAATCTCTGAGGATTCCTGAGAACTGTGAAGTGAGTTCTGACAGGATGATATACTTTTCTCGCTCCACCAAGTTTTTTGTCACCATCCAAGTATAGAAGTCTTGGATCCTTTGAGGCCATTTTGAAACCTTGACGTCATCTAAGGTGAAAGTGTGAAAGCCAGTTCCAACTGGTTTTGACGCCATGGGCTCATATCTTCTTTCTGGGATTGGCTCATCTGTCATGCCTTCTTGTTACTCATCTACTTCATATACTTCTGGGTCCCTTGGCTGGTTTACAGATATTGGGGGATTGTCATCTTCGGAAGAGTTCATTGTGGATTCATTGCTTGATTGAGAGCTATATTCCATTATTTCATCGTCTGATGAATTCAGAGACTTCGACCATGGAGTATCTTCTTCTGATATGTATCTTGGCTGGGAGATATAGAGGTCTGGAGCCTTCTGGTCAGAAATCATCAGATTTTTGGGGTTGGACCATTTTGAACTTTCTCCTTGGTCTCGCCTTTTCTTAGTTTGTTTCTGTGCTGCAAGGGCATATTTCCTTTCCCAAATCATTTTGCGATATCAAAATCATGTTCTTCTTTTATGGGTTGGGTGAAAGAGAATGGATTTTGTGAGGTAGATGGGAAAGTAGAAAAGGTGTAGTCTAATTTAGGTGGGGAATATGTTTGTGGAGACATAGGGAAGAAGGTAGGTTTTGAGGGGAAAACTGGGGTTTTTTTTTGGCTCAAAGTGGTCATTTCTCATAAGTTGAATTTGTCCTTTGATGGAAATCGCCTCCTTTTGTTGTTGTTGGAAGAATTGGAAAAGTGAAGTTCCTGGCGGATAAATCTCGTATTGTAAATTTGTCAATCTTAGTTCCAAGGCTTTGATTATTCCGGCATGGTGAGACGATATCTGCTCCATCTTTTTCTCAATTGTTTCCACTTTGCTCATCATTTTGTTTTGTGTATGGGCCATGTTCTTTATGGTGTTGCCTGTGTTGTTCAACACCTTGTTTTGGCAGATGGAGTTTTCTGATTGCCAGTTCATTGTTGCTTCGATGTCACTTGTTGGTTTTTTTTCTCCAGTAAGTAGCACTATGTTTTTCTTGGGAATTTTTGGAGCATGGCTTATACCCTCTTTTTCAAAAGGTTGAAGTGAAGGAAAATCTAGGGTATGACTGGAGCTTGAAGGACTTAGCATGAATATCTGTGGTTTTGTGAGATTTATGATTTTTTGAATTGGTGAAGTTTCAGGTTCAGGTGGCTTTTTGGATTCTGGGGTATGAGCTGATGGTGATTTGGGTTTGGGTGTGGTTTCACTATCCTCCCAGCTTAGAGTGAATTTTTCTGGTAATTTTGGCCATTCCTGGGGTTTGTAACTGACAAGAAATTCATATTTACCTAGATGACTTAATGAGCCAATTAAAGGATCGTTATTCTCATATTTGGCTCGAAATTGTTTTTAGTGGTTTTCCCCTTTTTCTTGGATTTTGGTTTGGTTTTGTTGAGGCCGAACCTTTCCCAATGACGCTGGTGGTGTTCATCATATTCTCCAATTGGATCTTCCAAATAGTCTTGATAGTTGCAAGCAAGATCCCAAGGGCAGTGTCCCGTAAAGGGTCATTTGAACCACCAAGTCCTTTTTCCTTCTTTGTCAAAATTTTGACACCAGTCATGTTCTTCCATGATGCTTTGTATATTCCAAAAGAACTCTCCATCAGGTTCAGGGTATGTATCTGTTGTATCTTTGGGTTGAATTATTTGGCAAGAGAAGATGGTTTTATTAGGTTTTTTGAGATGAGAATGGTCAAAGCTTATACAAACGGTTTTGTCATTTCTTTTGGTAAAAGTTGGTTCACCAGATTGTAGAGATTCCTCCGATTCTCTTAACTTTTCATAATTTATGATCTAGGAATCAGGAAGAATTTTGACAAGTTCATCTCTGGAAATTTTTCTGGGTATTTGGGTGCACATGGTGTTTCCTTTGGTAGCATCAATATTTAGGAGTAAAGCATTTTCTCCTCCGGGAAGGCAAAGATCCATGGCATGATTTTGGACTCGCCACGCCATTTGGTGATGAAGAGTGGCTTGGATGGACTCTTTAGCTTGAGGGGCTCCTTGGATTTGGACTTGGATTTTTAGAGCTTCGGTTAAGTATGGATCATAAAGGGACATGTTGAAATTTGGAAAGATAGTTATGAAGACAGTCCCAACATTAATTTGCATGTTGGTACTCCAAGTATCTTTTATCTAGAAGAGAAAGTCGAGCTACAACAGGTTGACCTTCCATGATATGTTAAAACGATTCTGATAGCACCAAAATGGATATGGGTAAAACCATGATCTCTCCATTGTCTGGGAAAATCATCTGGGATTTGAAGAGTGATAAATTGTTCCTCTCGAGTGGCAAGAATAGGATGCTGGTCAAGTTTTGAGGCAGCAACATATTCTTTGACTCCTTTTGGTCTGTGTTGGATTAAGGAACGAATTTGGGTCCAGGGTGCAAATAATTTTTTGGCGAAAGCTGAGTAGGAGTTTATGAGGGGTAGTTCAGTGGAGGATACTTTTTGTTCATCGGGCAGGATATCTACTTCATAGAGGTAATCATAGTTTTTGGACAAGGTTTTGTATAGAGTAGGAAACATATTCATTTTTGCAAGGGAAGAGGATGATGAAAATGACTTAGACATATTTAGTAAACTGTTCCTCCCTCCGAAAGGACGGGCTGACTCTGATACCACAGTATAAGGAACAAAGTAAGAGACTCCAAGAAAGCAAACTAAATTATAGATATGACTCCAATCCGAAGTCGTTTACACATAAGTCAACATCCGTTCAACCATTTCAACTCAAGCTTTCAACCTGGAGACTAAGTGTCTCAATTCATTTCGAAATCCCTCCGGACCCGAACCGATTAACCCGACAAGTCACATAACAGCTATAAAGCACAAAATGAGTAGTAAATAGGGGAACGGGGCGAAACGACCGGCCAGGTCGTTACATCATCCCCCTCTTAAATAAATATTTGTCCTCGAACGGGTCTAGAAACATACCTGGAGTCTCAAATAGGTGTGGATATCTGCTCCGCATCTCCCGCTAGGTCTCCCAAGTAGCCTCCTCGACTAGCTAACCTCTCCACTACATCTTTACTGAAGCTATGTTCTTTGACCTCAACTTTCGAACCTGCCGATCCGTAATGGCCATCGGCTCCACATCATAAGTTAAATCACCCTCCAACTGAATCGTGCTGAAATCCAAAATATGAAACGGATCACCAACATACTTCCGGAGCATAGAAACATGAAATACCGGATGCACACTCGACAAACTAGGTGGCAAGGCAAACTTGTAATCCACTTCTCCAATCCTCTGAAGTACCTCAAATGGCCCAATATACCGAGGACCCAACTTGCCCTTCTTTCTGAACCTCATAACACCCTTCATGGGCGAAACCTTAAGTAGAACCTTCTCCCGAACCATGAAAGCAACATCACAAACCTTCTTATCAGTGTAACTTTTCTATCTAGACTACACCGTGCGAAGCCGATCCTGAATTAATTTAACCTTGTCCAAAGCATCCTTGATGGGCTTAAGGTCTTTTAATCTATGTTTTGATGATATAAAAAACTTTCTGTATAGAACCAGATAAAGGACCTGAAGCATGCTGCCTGGTACAATCATTCAAGTTAATCAACTCAAGACAAACTAGGCAGTGTGCCTTTAGATTCACAAGAACCCGATTAGGGACCTGATCCCTTGGTGTTCCCCTGACAGAAATATAAGTCAACTATACAGTTGGAAAGCAACTGCAGAAAGTGACTGCCTGCAACTGTACACGCGACAGTGCAGCAGTCACTTCCCATTGGAAAAAGGCATGTACTAACCAAGATTTGCCATCACCATCGTGAATTGACATCACCATGGTGGTGATGTCTTTTGTAGTATAACAATCTGGTGCAAGGCATAAGACAACGACTTGAGCATTTTCAGTAATATTCTTTCAAGTGTTAGAAACATCTCTCTCAAGAACAAAGCTGCTGCAACCTCAAGGACCGGATCCAAAGATTGAAGATATCTTAAGTCCTTAGGTTTGTTGAGTATTTGTTATTTGTTCTTCATTGTAACTCCTATATTGCTTTATTAGAAGCTTTGTTTTAGGAAACTCAAAATCATAAACCATCTGAGTTTGTGTCTTGGCTAGAGTTAGTCGAGTTGTGAAGTCTTTGTAATAGAGTTATTACAAAGTGGCTTGTAATAGAGTTGTTACAAGTTAGAGTGATTAAAGTTTTTGCAACTAGAAAGTGGAAAAATGGCTTGTGGTGAGAGCACCACAAGTTAGTTAAAGTCTTTGTAACTAGATTAGTGACAAAGTGGCTTGTGGTGAGAGTACCACAAGTTAGTTGAGTTAAATTCTTTGTAATTGAGTCATTACAAAGTGGCTTGTAATAGGTGTTTACGAGTTAGTGAAGTTGAAATCTTACCAGTGTAGGTCGTGGTTTTTTGTCCCCTTGAGTTGGGATTTTTTCACGTAAAAATCCTGTGTCTCATTTACATACTGATTCAGTAGTTAGCACTGTGGAAACTGATATAGGACCAGATCTCTATACAGTTTAGTTCATTAGTATTTTCAGTGGAAACTCATAGAGGACCAGGTACTCTATACTGTTTGGTGGACTCATACAAACTAACAATTGGTATTAAAGCAGGTTCTTTCTAAAAGGTTAACACCTAGAAAGGATCTCAATGGTTGGTCCACCTAACTTTGAGTAAGGAGAATCAACGTACAGACCCCCTAGGTTCAATGGTCAATATTACGGCTGGTGGAAGACTCGTATGCATGATTTCATAATGGCCGAAGATTCAGAGCTGTAGGACATCATTTGTGATGGTCCACATGTTCCTATGAAAAAGCTTGTACAAAATGGATCAATGATGCCGAAAAATATAAAAGAATACAATGATATGGACAGAAAAGCTGTAGAAAAGAACTTTCATGCTAAGAAAATCTTGGTATGTGGTATAGGTCCTGATGAGTACAATAGAATATTAACATGTGATTCTGCCAAGAAAATATGGGAAGCATTGCAAACGACACATGAAGGAACTACTTAGGTTAAACAGTCCAAGATTGACATGCTCACCACCGAGTATGAGCTCTTCAGGATGAAGGATGATGAGTCTATACAAGATATGCACAGTAGATTAACATCTATCATAAATGAGCTTCATTCACTTGGAGAAGTTATCCCCAAAAACAAGCTTGTAAGGAAAGTTCTCAATGTTCTACCTGGCTCTTGGGAGAGTAAGGTGAATGCTATCACCGAAGCTACAAATTTACAAACTCTAACCATGGATGAGCTGATTGGAAATCTAAAGACATAGGAGATGAAAAGACAGAGAGATAGTGAAAGAAGAGAGCCGAAGAAGGAGAAGAACCTGGTGCTCAAGGCTGAAAACAATGACTCAAGTGAAGAAGATAATGATATGGCCTATCTCACTAAAAGATTTCAAAAGATGGTTCGAAGAAATGGTGGTATACCTAAGAGAAGTAGTACAAGCAAACCAAGAAACTATGATCTCTGTCACAAGTGCGGAAAGCCAGGGAATTTCATCAAAGACTACCCACTTTTGAAACAGGAGCATTGCCAACAAAACTCTGATAAAGCAGCAAAAAGGAACCCGGTTCCTGACAAACGATTCAGCCGAAAAAGTGTATCTGACAATGTTGTGAAGCAAACTCTTGCTGCTTGGGGAGACTCCTCCAGTGAATTAGAAGGGGAACCAGATGTAGAAAATAGTTCCATGATGGTAGTGGAACATGAAGCAAAGGAATATGATTCACTGTTTGCATTAATGGCTCAGTCCAATAATGATAAAGAGGATGATAATGATGAGGCAAGTTTTAGGGATGCTCAGAGAAATCTGAAGTCCTACTCTTCTAAGAAATTGATTTCATTAGAAAATGTTCTAATTGATGCATATTATAGTCTTGTTAATGATAAGGATGTCCTGACCATAGAGCTAGGAGATGCTGAACAATCTAGAGATGGTCTGGTGGTCTGTGTGGTGATTTTAAATGATACCATAACTAATATTGAAAAATAAAAGGAAGCTCTAACTGAAAAAAATAAATAGTGTAGAAAATGAGAGAGATGACTTGATGGTAGTGGTTGTTGACTTGAAGGAAACCATAGAAAACCTAAGCAAAGAAAAGAATGCGCTAGAAGAGAGAATTGCTGATACCGAGCAAGCAAGAGATGACTTTTAGGTGGTTATCACAGATCTAGCGGAAACCATTGAGGGACTCAAATCTGAATATAGGCATGTAAGTATTGAAAAGGGGAAGGGAGTAGCTAGTGAGACACATATCAAACTTGATAAAAAATTAAATGATGTGAGAACTAGTCTATGTGGTGAACTCAAGAAAAATAGGCAGCTTCAAGCTGAATTGAAAAAAGTAAATATTGATCTTGAAAAATCTCTCAAGTGGACCTGGTCCTCAGATGTTGTCACTGCCATGTACTTTAACAATAGTGGAAATAGGCAGGGAATCAGATTCCAAAAGGAGAAAACTCCTTACAACCCTCACAGCAAGTACGTCACGGTTCCTGATAACTGGCTTTGTACCCACTGTAGGAACAATGGGCACTTCAAAGAAAATTGCCAGGCCAGGGTTCAATCTGTACAGAAAAACAAGTGTTTGTTGAAAAAGTGACTACTAAAGAGGGACCAGGTACCACTCGCAAAAAACGAATGTTGCCTACATGGACTAGAAAAGCTCTTATTCATCCCTTTTCTCATTACAAGAGACCCAAACTAGTTTGGGTTCCTAAGTCTAACCCATAATTTACATGTGCAGGGAATAGTGAGAGGAAGCGGACTGCAATGGACCATGGACAATGGATGCTCAAAGCACATGACTGGAAGCACCATGGATTTTCTCTCACTGAAAGCCCTGCAGGAAGGGAATGTATCCTTTGAAAAAAGGGGTACATTCTCGGTGTTTCAAAAGTTGGAAAGCCTCTTTGACACTCAATTGAGAACGTGTACTATGTGGATGGCCTGAAGTACAATCTCCTGAGTGTTTCTCATATCTGTGATAAAGGGAACAAAGTAGAGTTCTTATCAAAAGTGTGCACAGTTATCAATCTGGTAACTGGCGAAGTTGTCTTAGTAGCCAAAAGATACAAGAACATCTACGTTGCTAACTTTGAATCTCTACAAGCTGGTGATATAAGATGCTTGAAGTTAGTTGATGATGACGCAGAACTTTGGTATAGAAGATTGGGGCATGCAAGCTTCTCACTTTTGAATAAATTGATTCAGAAGGACCTGGTTCGTGGTCCGCCAAATTCAAGATTCACCTGGACACTGTTTCTTAGAACAAAGGATAAGACTATCGAGGTATTTGTGGCCTTTGTCAAGAAGATCCAAGTGAAAATGGAATTGAAGGTAGCATGCATCAGATCTAACCCCGGGACAGAATTTGACAACGCCAAATTTGATAAGTTTGTAACGAAAATGGGATCACTCACAACTTCTTAGCACCAATGACTCCATAGCAAAATGGTGTTGTTGAAAGAAAGAACAGAACTCTAGAAGACATGGAATGGACAATGCTCATTAATAGTGGAATCACCAAATTTTTTTGGGCAGAAGTAATAAACACTGCTTGCTACTTGGTGAACAGGTGTATGATCAGGTCCCTCTTAAACAAAACCCCCTATGAGCTGCTCAATGGAATAAAACCAAAGATAACTCATCTGAGAACCTTTGGATGCAAATGTTGTGTTCTCAACAATGAGAAGGACCAGCTTGGGAAGTTTAATACAAAAAGCAATGAAGGAATCCTTCTGGGATACTCCCCTCAAAGCAAAGCCTACAAAGTCTACAATAAAAGGGGACACTGTATGGAAGGAAGTGTTCATGCGCTATTCAATGAGACACCCTTATCTAACAAAGAAGGAAACAGTGATGATCAAGATAATGAACCACTTTTGGTCTCTGAGAAATATCTAATGATTCAAATGGGAAGGCTGATATAATGAGTCAGATGAAGGAGACAGGTGAAGATAATGCAACATCCTCTTTCACTTCTCAAGAGAAACCTGGTACTTCAATTACTACCACTGAAGCTGAAGAAAGAGTTGGAGATGCAGTGCAAGACACTCCATAAGTAACAGAATAAGGAGTGCAGGGAAATCCATTGCAATGCAAGAGGAACTACATCAATTTGAAAGAAACAAGGTATGACACCTGGTACCTAGACCCTCAGACAGAACCATCATAGGGACCAGGTGGGTATTCAGGAATAAGCTGGATGAATATGGAAATACTACAAGGAACAAAGCAAGGCTTGTTGTCCAAGGACACAATCAGGAGCAAGAGATCGATTATGATGAGACTTTTTGCCCTAGTAGCTCGCATGGAAGCTACTAGGATCCTCATTGCTTTTGCTTCACATATATAATTCACCCTATTCTAAATGGATGTGAAGAGTGCCTTCCTGAATGGTTTTCTCAAGGAAAAAGTCTATATCAAGCTACCTTAAGGTTTTGAACGTCATGTATATCTTGAATATGTATTCAAATTGGATAAGGCACTGTACGAATTGAAGCAGGCCCCTAGAGCCTGGTACGATAGACTATCCAAGTTTCTCTTGGAAAATGGCTTCACAAGAGGAAAGATTGATAATATATTGTCTTTGAAGAAAAGGGGAAGGAACCTGCTCATTGTTCAAATTTATGTGGATGAAATCATATTTGGAGCTACAACTGACTCATTATGTGAAGAATTTGATAAACTCATGGGAAGTGAGTTTGCAATGAGTATGATGGGGGAACTAAATGTCTTCCCAGCTCTTCAAGTGAAGCAGTCCATAAAGGGAACGTGTATCAGTCAGCAGAAATACATTAAAGAAGTCTTGAAAAGGTTTGATATGGAAGCATCAAAGGTGACCGATACCCCTATTGCTATTGCTACTAAGCTGGACATGGATGATTCTGGATAACCTATAAATCAAACAATGTATAAGGGAATCATTGGATGTCTACTCTACCTAACTGCCAGCAGGCCAGACATTGTATTTAGTGTGGGATTATGTGTAAGGTTCCAATCAAATTCTAAGGAATCTCATCTAAAGGCTGTAAGAGAATTCTGAGATATTTTGAGGGAACACAGAACCTGGTTCTGTACTATCCTTCAGGTGAAAATTTCAACCTTATTGGTTATGCTGACGCTGATTATACATGCTATCTGGTGGACAGGAAAAACACATCTGGATTGGCTCATTTCCTTGGATCATGTTTTATCTCATGGGTACAAGGAAACAAAACTCAGTAGCTCTCTCAACAGCTGAAGTAGAATATGTTGCAGCTGCCACATGTTGTGCTCATTCATTATGGATCAATAAACAATTGGAAGATTTTGGTGTATACATTGATTGTGTACCACTTCTATGTGACAACACCAGTGTTCTCAACATGGCAAAGAACCTGGTTCAACACAAGAAAATCAAGCACATTGATGTCGGACACCATTTTCTCAGGGACGATGTGGAAAATGGTCTTATTTGTATAAGATTTTGTTGCACAGAAGATCAAATTGCAGATATCTTCACCAAAGCTCTGAGCAGGGAACACTTTGAGAAACCGGATGGCACTGGGGTTACTTAAACCTAATTAAGAACCTGGTTCTGTTGATATGTCTGTGATAGTCATACTAAGGTAAAATTGGCTAAAGTGTTTTCTAACTAGGCCTAACTCACATCTATACCGTTGTAGGTAAACACACATGATGATCATAAAAGCTAAAGGTACAGTGTTGAACTTCGGAGGATAGCTGCAAAACCCTTTTACGAAAACAGGTCAGGAACCTGGTTCATGTACCATAGGTTAGTAGTAATGTGTTTTTCGCATGATTATTCCAAAAGGATAGCAAAATTAATTCAACTGCCACATCATCCGATTTTTCAGAGTCTGCATAACATGTCTTGTCTCTCAAATCCTTTCACTTCCTCTGCATGTTACATATTCCTATAAACCTACCATTGTTTCAAAACTCTTCAGAATCCGTTCCTCTCACCTCTCATCATTAGCTCTTTCTTCCATAAAATCCTCACACTCCCAATAGTTCTGAACAATTATCTCCCTTTGCATCTCTTTAATTTTTCCTTCAGAACTCTTTACCACTTCTCTCACCATGGCCAATGAACAATCGTCTCCTTCTCCTGCCATCAACACCACTCCCACATCTCCACCTCTCGTAACACCACCACCTGAAACCCACTTCTTCACTATCCCTGATACTACTGTACCCATGCCGGTTTTCTCTTCATCTCCAATCACCTTTACTCCTCCGTCAAACCCTGTCTCACTTCCATGTGTTGCAAACCCTACTTCTCTTCTTTCTTCGGAACAAACCAAAAGTGCTACTCCTCAGGCGTCAGAGGTCTCTGAGGAAGATCCCGATCATTACTTGAACTCCTCCGTTCTAGGCTTAGTGGCTCCCACGGAATCACCAAAAAAGGAAGTGGCACTGAATATCATGGCTATCACTGCTAAGAGTCTTATGAATGAAGGAGCCTCCCTTCTGCCTGAATCTCAGGGGGAAGAAACTTCATTCTTAGGGGATGAAAGGACTCTGGTGCTTCTCGAGTCTTCGGTTCATGCCACTATCACAGAAAAACCTGTTGAAGAACCTGATTCTCTTTCAGCTACAACAAACTAGGAGGTTGTAGAAGACAAAGGCTTTTGAGTCTGCCTTGCAGAAGAGTAAGCTGGGTATCAAGAAAAAGAAGAAGAGGTTGATGAAATAGGGGGAAGTTGTGGCTAACAAACACATTCCAGTGGTTGAGGTTGATAAAGTGTTATGGAGGAACCTAGTTCCTTAATGAAAAGATCTACAAAAGTCCAAAAGTTTGTGGTTAAGAAAGATTTGTTTGAAGGTGACATTGTGGCTGTTGCAAGCAGGAACAGGAAGTTTGCTAAAATGTTTAGAAAACAAAAGTGAGAAACTATGGGAAGACCTGGTTCAATGAAGACCATTCCAAGTGAAAGTGGCCTTGGGCAGGAGAGTTGGAGAACTCAGAAAAGTTTTGTGGAGTCGCACGTTTGACCCAACAATCTTGGAAATGGCAGGTATGAGACAATTTCTGGACATAGGCAACAAGTGGAGAACCTGCGAGAGAAATTTCTTGACTAACATTTGTCTGCAAATGCCCACATGGACCTGGTTCTTAAAACCATTGCTGCCTTCTTTTCCAAGCCTCCCTCTTCTAGTGCCCCTTAGGATCCTCTTAGTGGCCAGTTATCTTTTGCTCTAATGTTTTGTGGATGTTGTTGTCTTTTTGTTTTGTCTTTTTGTGATGGCATGTTTGATTTCACCGTTGCTGCTCTTGTTGAAACAATTTTATTTTCTTATCAATGAAACAACTCTTCTTTTGCTTGTGCAATGCTTGTTTTCCTTTTTGCTTCTCTTTTCTATCATGTTGTGTGCACATATCTGGCATGAGTTAGCTTTGTTGGACTTCTTTATGCCATTTTGTCTGACTGTGTCTTTTTGTTGATGCCAAAATGGGGAAGAATCGATTAAAATTAAAAACTGAACTTGTAGCAAGTAATTAAAGGGGAAGCATAGAGTCAGGGGTACATATGCAGTTGTTGGTATCTTATCTGGTTAAGTTTGTCATCAATGTTAAAAGTTTGTCAACATCAAAAAGGGAAAAATTGATGGGCTTAAGGTCTTTTAATCTATGTTTTGATGATCTAACAAATGTTCTGTATATAACTAGATAAAGGACCTGAAGCATGCCGCCTGGTACAATCATTCAAGTTAATCAACTCAAGATAATCTGGGCAGTGTATGTTTAGATTCACAAGAACCAGATTAGGGACCTGATCCCTTGGTGTTCCCCTGACAGAAGTATAAGTCAACTATACAGCTGGAAAGCAACTGCAGAAAGTGATTGCCTGCAACTGTACACGCGATAGTGCAACAGTCACTTCCCATTGGAAAGAGGCATGTACTAACCAAGATTTGACATCACTATTGTGAATTGACATCACTATGGTGATGTGTTTTGTAGTATAACAATCTGGTGCAAGGCATAAGACAACGACTTGAGCATTTTCAGTAATATTCTTTCAGGTGCTAGAAACACCTCTCTCAAGAACAAAGCTGCTGCAACCTCAAGGACCAGATCCAAAGATTGAAGATATCTTAAGTCCTTAGGTTTGTTGAGTCTTTGTTATTTGTTCTTCATTGTAACTCCTATATTTCTTTATTAGAAGCTTTGTTTTAGGAAACTCAAAATCATAAACCATCTAAGTTTGTGTCTTGGCTAGAGTTAGTCGAGTTGTGAAGTCTTTGTAATAGAGTTATTACAAAGTGACTTGTAATAGAGTTGTTACAAGTTAGAGTGATCAAAGTCTTTGCAACTAGAGAGTGGCAAAGTGGCTTGTGGTGAGAGCATCACAAGTTAGTTAAAGTCTTTGTAACTAGAAGAGTGACAAAGTGGCTTGCGGTGAGAGTACCACAAGTTAGTTGAGTTGAATTCTTTGTAATGGAGTCATTACAAAGTGGCTTGTAATAGGTACAAGTTAGTGAAGTTGAAATCCTACCAGAGTAGGTCGTGGTTTTTTGTCCCCTTGAGTTGGGATTTTTCCGCGTAAAAATCATGTATCTCATTTACATATTGGTTCAGTAGTTAGCACTATGGGAACTGATATAGGACCAAATCTCTATATAGTTTGGTTTATTAGTATTTTCAGTGGAAACTCATAGAGGACCAGGTACTCTATACTGTTTGGTGGACTCATACAAACTAACAATCCTGAACCAAGTCAGTACCCAATAGCCTAGCCTTACCCGGCTCAAACTAACCGATTGGAGATTGAGACCATCTCCCATAAAAAGCCGCATACGGAGCCATCTGAATGCTCGACTGGTAGTTGTTGTTGTAGGCAAACTCCGTGAGCGACAGAAACTGATCCCAAGAACCCCCGAAATCAATGACATAAGCGCGTAGCATATCCTCCAATATATGAATGGTGTGCTCAGAATGTCCTTCCGTCTGAGGGTGAAATGTCGTACTCAACTCAACTTGGGTGCCCAACTCTCGTTGAACGGCTCTCCAATACTGTGATGTAAACTGCATGCCCCGATCTGAAATGATGGACACTGGCACACCGTGAAGGCAAACAATCTCGCGAATGTAAATCTCAGCCAACCGCTTTGAAGAATAAGTAGTCCCAACTAGAATGAAGTGCGCGGACTTGGTCAGCCGATCCACAATCACCCAAATAGCATTGAACTTCCTTGAAGTCCATGGGAGCCCAACTACAAAATTCATGGTGATCCGCTCCCATTTCCACTCTGGGATCTCTAGACTCTAGAGCAATCCACCATATCTCTGATGCTCATACTTTATCTACTGACAGTTAAGGCACCGAGCTACAAACCCCACTATATCCTTCTTCATTCTTCTCCACCAATAGTGTTGCCTCAAGTTCTGTTACATCTTTGCGGCGTCCGGATGAATGGAATACCATGAACTGTGGGCCTCCTCAAGGATCAACTCCCATATCCCATCTACATTGGGCACACATATTTGGACCTGCATCCTCAACACCCCATTATCCCCAATAGTAACATCTCTAGCATCATCGTGCTGAAGGAAGACCGAGAAACCACACAAGCCAAAATCCAATTGGGCTCCAAAACATCTAATCTCACGAACTGGTTGGCCAAGGCCTGAACATCAACTGCAAACGGTCTCTCACCAATAGGAATGAACCCAAGGCTACCCATACTCACCGTCTTCCTACTCAAGGCATCGGCCACTACATTGGCCTTCCCGGAATTAATACAGAATAGTAATATCATAGTCCTTTAGTAGCTCCAACCATTTTCGCTGCCTCAAATTTAGATCCTTCTATTTGAACAAGTGCTAGAGACTCCGATGATCTGTAAATACCTCATAAGACACACCATAGAGATAGTGCCTCCAAATCTTCAATGCATGAACAATGGCAGCCAACTCCAAATCATGAACATGGTAGTTCTTCTCATGACGCTTCAACTATCGCAAAGCATAAGCAATCACTCTACCCTCCTGCATCATGACACACCCAATACCGATCCGTGAAGCATCACAATACATTGTATAAGAGCCTGAAGCTGAAGGCAAAACTAGTACTGGAGCTGTGGTCAAGGCAGTCTTGAGCTTCTGAAAGCTCTCCTCACACTCATCCGACCACCTGAAAGGAGCAACCTTTTGGGTTAATTTGGTTAAAGGCAATGCAATAGACGAGAAACCATCCACAAAGCGACGATAATAACCAACCAAACCAAGAAAGCTCTGAATCTCCGTAGCTGAGGACGGTCTGTGCCAACTCTGAATCGCCTCTATCTTCTTTGGATCCACCTGAATCCACTCACTAGACACCACATTCCCCAAGAACGCCACTGAGCTAAGACAAAACTCACATTTAGAGAACTTGGCATAAAACATCTCCTCCCTCAACTGCTGCAACATAATCCTCAAATGATGGACATGCTCCTCCTGGCTACGAGAGTACACCAGGATATCATCAATGAATATTATGATAAACGAGTCGAGATAAGGCTGAAATACATGGTTTCTTAGATGCATGAATGCTGTTGCGGCATTGGTTAGCCCAAATGACATCACAAGGAACTCATAATGACGATAACGGATCCTGAATGCTGTCTTTAGAATATCCGAGTCCCGAATCTTCAACTAGTGATACCCAAACCTCAAATCAATCTTAGAGAACACCCTCGCTCCCTGAAAATGGTCAAATAGATCATCAATGCGCGACAAAGGATACTTGTTCTTGATTGTAACTTTGTTTAACTGCCTATAATCAATGCACATGCACATAGTACCATACTTTTTCTTCATAAATAGAACCGGTGCACCCCAAGATGACACACTAGGCCTAATAAAACCCTTATCAAGAAGCTCCTAAAGTTGCTCTTTCAATTCCTTCAACTCAGATAGTGTCATATGATATGGAGAAATAGAAATAGGATGAGTACCCGCACCAAGTCAATACCAAAGTCAATGTCCCTGTCGGGTGGCATGCCCGACAGATCTACAGGAAACACATCCGAAAAATCTCGCACCACCGGAACAGAATCAATAGTAGGAGTATCAGCACCAACATCCCTCACAAAGGACAAATAAGATAAACAACCATTTCCAATCATCCATTGGGCCTTCAAATATGAAATCATTCTGTTGGGAACATAACCTAAAGAACCTTTCCACTCGATCCTTGGAAACCCCGGCATCGCCAACTTCACGGTCTTAGCATGACAATCCAGCATAGCATCACACGGAGACAACCAATCCATACCTAATATCACATCGAAATCAACCATACTAAGCAACAAGAGATCAACTCTAGTCTCTAATACCCTAATAGTCACTACACACGTCCGATATACACGGTTTACAATAATAGTATCGCCCAATAGCGTAGATACATGAACGTATGAAACTAAGGACTCACGGGGCATATCCAGATAAAGAGCAAAATAAGATGATGCATACGGATAAGTGGAACTAGGGTCAAATAATACAGATGCATCCCTGTGGCATACTGAGATAATACGTGTGATCACTGCATCTGGTCTGGTAAGAATAGCATAGAATCGGACCTGACAGCCACCTGATCGGCCTCCCCATGTAGGGCAACCTCAAGCTGACTGGGCCCCTCCCTGAACTGGCTGTACGGGTGGTAAAACAACTAGTGCGTAAGTCGCAACCTAACTCCTCTACTGCACTTGACCTCCCGGGCGATGAGGACACTGCCTCCACATATGCCTAAACTCCCCGCACTCAAAGTAACTCCCCAATGCTGGTGGTGGGGACTGAAGGGAGTCCCGAGCACTGGGATAACTGCTACAAGGACCCGACATAGATGAACCCTGAACCGATGGAGCACGGGACTAACTCTGAGCTGGAAGGGCACTAAGAGATGACTGACCCTGATGAGCATTGCATGAACCATGGTTGGATAATTCACCACGGTGAACTGGACAAGCCATTTGAGCGTGCCTATAAGGACTACCCCTGTTGTGGTAGAACTAACCCCCAGAAGGAACACCATTAAAACCACCCGATCCACGAGGCCTCTTGGCCTCCGTCTCCCCATAATCCTAGCTACGGACCATCTCTATATGCCGGACAATATTGACCACCTCGTCAAAAGTAGCACCAGATACCCTATCCCAAGTCATAAGCAACCACAGCTGATATGTGAGGCCATCAATGAACCTCCTAATCCTCTCCCTTCAGTGGGAACCAACCAAACTACATGCCGAGCTAACTCTAAAAATCTCATCTCGTACTAAGTCACAGACATGCCCTCCTAATGTAGCTGCTCAAACTATCTGTGCAGCTCCTCCCTGTGAAACTGCGGCACGAACTTCTCCAAGAAGAGAACGAAGGACTCATGCCATGTAAGTGGTGCTGCACCGACCGACCTACGCCTCTCATAAGCCTTCCACCATCTGAAGGCATCCCCAATAAACGAAAGGTAGTGAACAAGACCCCACTGGTCTCTAGAATACCTGTTGAACAAAGAATCCGATGACACTTGTCCAAGAAGCCCCGGGCATCTACTGACTCAACCCTGCTATATGATGGAGGCTGAAGCCTCCCAAATCTCTCGAGTCTCCTCTACTCATCATCAGTCATAACGGGGACCACATTTATATATCAATTAAGTATTAAATATTATTTATTTAAAAACTATTTACATAAATTAACTAAAAACGACCGACTTCGGTCAGTATTTTCATTAAATTAATATTTAAAAAGATTTAAATTGATATTCCGACCGAATTCGATCAGAAAAATTTAATTAAAACTTATTTCGGTATATATATATATATTATATATAATATTAAAAAATCAATTGCCTTGGGTGGGAAAGAATAAATCGACTGATTTCTGACCAAACTCGGTCGAAATTTTTATATCTTTGTTGTGAGACCACTATTTCCGTTATCAGATATTTTTTCTTTGATTTCGCGTCCAATTTATTTATTTTTCGGTCGATATTCTGTGGGCGGATTATGCCAGTTTTCTAGTAGTGTTTTCTACTTGAAATCTATCAAGCTACACCAAATTGACCATACATATATCACTGCTATTTCCTTCATCCCAGTATAGGAAATAATATCACTATATGAAAGACGAGACATGATGGCTATACTTCATGAAACTATTTTCAAATGGCGAGTCGGCGACGGCCAATTCAAATCCCAGCTACTTTCCTTAACGCTTTCCATACACACAGACACGCGGGCATAGTTAGTAACGTTCTTCCTTCAGAGTTATAAGAAATGTGTATTTTTTCAATGGCTAGGACACATTAGATCATGCGTACTGTTGGATGCTGTATATATCAAAAGCAAAATTCTTCTTCCTTGTTACATGGATTTTCTAGAGAAAATCACAGCCAACATTTTCCAAGGCAAGAAATGTCGTGCCGTTATAATCTGACTCAATAGGTGCGGATAGGTGAATGCACCGTTATAGAAAAATGCCTTCTAGAGAGACAAAGATACTAGCCCTTTGAAAGTTGTTCCCACATGGTCATTCCTTATGTTTACAACATTTGGTATCACAGAATAATTAATTCATATGACAACTCAAGTCAAATGTGACTTGATTATTTCTTCAATTTTGATATCTTTTCCATGCACCATTTCACAATTAGATCCAAATGAGCGTAAACAATTGTATTTACGTTAAGAATACATTAAATCATATAGTCATTATTTAATTATATATAGATAATATGTTTGATGAAATATCCCGGCAATTACCAATTTATAATGCTAGAAATAAACAAATCAAGAAACACAAAATTTGCGAAATTCAGATTCGAACATATCAAAGGCATTCCACAAAATTTCAAGAACAAAATATTTTTTATTTATCTGAACATATTTCATTCGATGCATTCCCATCTTTGAATACTAAAATACTCTTCTCTAAAATTGCATGGCACAATATTGCAATGCTATAACATTGTTTCCGACTTTGTCATTTCCATGACGTTTTGAGTCTTTCTTCTTTTTGTCGGAGATGTTAAGACGAACACAAAAAATAAATGTTAAATTCACTAAGATTGTTAATAATTTGTGTTTGAAATCATAAAATCATAGGAAAAAAAACGTTAGTACAATAAACAAATCATAAAATAATCTCGAGCCCACAAGTTGGTTGTGTGTTCTTAAGGAATTTAATCCCTTCACTGTTGCGCAAGATTATGGATTTCTTCCTCTTAGGATAGAATGGAAAAACTATTCTGTAATACTGACAATCAAAATTACAGAACTTCAGCGACAACAAATGGAGCAAATCACACTTGATACTTTATTTATTTGAAAAAATAATGCAACAATGTAGAAAAGAGTGGAGAAGTTTTCATATTTTCCATGTATAAAAAATGAGGTCAAGCCTATAAATTTATAGACAATGAAAGGGTGAGATGAAGAGGTGCAATCCAAGAGGTGCCTCTTCTATTTCCCATTCACACCCTAAACCCTAAACCCTAAAACCCTCAACAGAAGATACTACAAGTTTTCCCCTAGGTCTAACGGGAAGTCAGGGTAGCTTACTTGTGATGTAAGGTGTCCAAAATTTAGGTGGATGTTCCATTATTCTGGGCTGGACTGACGAATAATACACTTCTTTTCTTGTAATGTAACCACAACTAGTTTTGAATTCTCATTGTAAATGTAGCAAATCAGCTTAACATGTCGAATCCATGTTTGGATTTCCACATAAACGCTTCAACTCTAACAAAATGGTCCTTTCACCTTGCTTTTCAGAATTTGAATGGAATAGGAGTGAAAACACACAGAATGAAAATGATGATAATATCACAGCTAACAATAGTATCTTGCGTTTCCATGATCTATACTACCTGTTACTGATAAAATCCACCATTAGAGGGTGGAGAATTGAGGTTAAGATTGAATCAAAGAAGAAAGAAGAAGAAGATTCTGGAAAATGATCTTCAATTACAGAGCAAAAGCAAGAGAATACAATGGCTAATCAGCCTTTTATCACTGTACACGTAGGATATATATAATTATTTCCTAATACTAACTAATTAACTAACTTGCTACTATACACAGCTATCACCTAACTGACTTTGTCACCCTTCAAGCCTTCAGCTGTGCAACTGTCACCAGCTGTCACTTTAACCATATCAACACCCCATTCAAGCTAGGTGCCATGAAAATGTTCAAAACACCTAGCTTGCACATCAGATGGTGATGTTGAACACTTCCAAACCCCTTAGTCAAAAAATCTGCTGCTTGTTCTTCTGTAGGAACATACATAGGTTGAATCAATCTTTCTTGTACCCTTTCTCTTATAAAATGACAATCAATCTTTATATGTTTAGTTTGTTCATGAAATACTGGATTGCTTGCTATCTGCATTGCTGCTTTACTATCAGTGAACAACTGAATTGGAGTAGGCAATTCAACTCCTAGCTCCTTGAAAACTCCTAGCAACCAAATCAATTCAGACATTGTTAGTGCTATACTCCTATACTCTGATTCTGCTGAACTTCTTGCTATTGTACTTTGCTTTTTTGTCTTCTATGAGATTAAGGACTTCCCAAATTTCAGCAAGTAACTTGTTACTGATTTCCTTGAATTTGGACAGCTTGCCCAATCTGCATCACAGTATGTTCTCAGAGTCATATCACCATCTGCACTCATTAGAATGCCCAATCCTGGTTCATTCTTCAGGTATCTCACTAATCTGTGCTGCCTCTAAGTGTGACTTCTTAGGAGCTTGCATGAACTGGCTTAAAGTCTGTACTGTGTAGGCTATATCAGGCCTAGTTAATGTCAAGTACAAAAGCTTCCCTATGAGCTTTTGATATCCTTTGACATCTGTGAGTGCTGGATCATCCTTTAAGTTGCAGTGTGTATCATATTCAATTGTTGTCAACTTCATGTTCTTCTCCATTGGAGTGATTACAGGTTTGGACCTTTCTAAGCCCAACTCTGCTATTAGTTCCACTGTATACTTTCTTTGACACAACAATATGCCCTTTTGGGATCTGCTAACTTCAATTCCCAAGAAGTATTTCAAAAGACCTAAATCCTTGATTCTGAATACCTTATGAAGGATTGTTTTAGCTTCTTGAATCATATTAGCATCATTACATGTGATAAAGAGATCATCAACATAAACAAGGATGATGACAAGCTTAGCATTCTTCTTCAAAGTGAACAAAGAATGGTCATGTTTGCTTTGAGTAAAGCCTACAGTAATCAGTGCCTCAGTGAGCTTCAAATTCTACTGACTTGAAGTCTGTTTGAGTCCATATAAGAATTTGTGTAGTCTACATGCCTTGTTCCCCCCTTGACTACCAAAACCAGGTGGGAGTTACATATACTTCAAGGTCATCTTGAAGGAAAGCATTATAGACATTCATTTGATAGATATTCCATTTATTCATGGCTGCAAGGGCAATAACCACCCTAACTGTGGCCATCTTAACTATTGGAGAGAATGTCTCCTGGTAGTCCAATCCCTCTTGTTGACTATAACCTTTTACTACTAATCTGGCCTTAAATCTTTCAATCTCCCCATTGAATTTATACTTGATCTTGTACACCCACTTACATCCAATAGGGACTTTTTCTTTAGGTACATCAACTACCTCCCATGTCTTGTTGAGGACAAGGGCATCAATTTCTGTTTTCATAGCTTCAATCCATCGAGGGTCCTGCGTTGCTTCAATATAAGATGCAGGTTCTGTCTCAGAAGTAGCAACTAAGAAGGATTGGTACTTTGGTGAAAGAGAGGAGTAGTCTAAATAATTGGATATAGGATAGATGTAATTGGAGGATGAACTAGTCTTCCCTGGACAAATGTAGTCTTTCAGCCAAGTTGGTGGTTTTGGATCTCTTAAAGATCTCCTTAGTGGATCTGGTTCAATAGGATCAGTTGTAGGAAATGCATCATGCTGAAGTTGTCCTTCAGAGTTATGCTCATTAACTGCTGCATACTGAGTATCACAGGCTGGTTCAGCAAGTGAAGAATCAATTGTGGTGGTTACATCCTATCCTGCATCAGTTCCAATTGCTCCCTGATCTACCATTGGTGCAGTTGTCCATGAGATGTCTTCTTGAGCATCATTAATCTCCAGAAATATAGTGGGATGCTCCCCTGAAACCTCAATGCTCTTGCCACCTCTAGTATGTGTCTATGTCTCCTTTTCACTATTCCATTTTGTTGTGGAGTGTATGAACAACTACTTTGGTGAAGAACTCCAGAACTATATAAGAAATCCTTACATTCTTTGCTAAAGAATTCTGCACCATTATTTGATCTTAACATTTTAATTGTCTTCACAAACTGCACATTCACAAGTTTAAAGAATGGTTTCAACAGAACAACAATATCACTCTTCAATTTCATCAAAAACACCCAAATCATCTTGGAATGATCATCTACAAGTGTTAAAAAAAATATCAGTTCCCATTGTATGTTGGGACTCTATATGGACCCCAAATGTCTGCATGAACTAATTGAAAAACATCACTTGCTCTACTGTCGCTAAGGGGAAACAATCTTCTAGTCTGTCTAGCCAAAGGGCATACAGTATAATTATTGAGATTACAATCTAGAAAGATTTTATTTTTCATAACATCCAGCTTCTTCATGACAGCTACTGGAATATGTCCAAGCCTCTTATACCAGGTTTCAACATCAATCTTCACTTCTGCTGCAAGACAACTCCTAATCCTTTGGGTCTCCCTGTATTTGTCTGTTTTCCTTGGAATTAAGATATACAAGCCACCTTTCTCTTTATCAATCCCCTTCACCTTCCCAATGAACAGATCTTGGAAGACACAAAATGTTGAGAAAAAATTCACTGAGCATTGCAACTCTCTTGTCAGCTTAAAAACTGACAACAAATTATATTTAAATTCAGGTACACACAACACATCATGTATGGTGTCATCTCCTGTAAGTTTATATCTGCCTTGATAAGTAACAGGGACAGACTTACCACTTACATCTCCTATGTTCAGGCATCTTTACTATATCATCCAACATATTATGGTTTGAAGCCATATGATATGTTGCTCCAGTGTCTATAATCCAAGAATCCCTACAGTCTTTCAACAAACTTGAATTATCATTACCTGCTATATTAGCTGTGTGCCCCTCTGCCTTGTCCTTGTTCAGAAATCTTATTATCTGCCCATACTGCTCCTCAGTGAAGAAGTTTGTCATTCCTTAAGGCATTTCAGCTTTTCCTTTATTTATAGCATTCTCTTGAACATGACTGTTGCTATTCATAGCTGCATTTGCCTGTTTGTATTGTTGTTGTCTTTTCCCTTTGTATCCAGATGGATATCCATGTAGCTTGTAACAAGTATCCTTTGAATGACCTTTGAACGGGCAATACTCACAATACAAATCATTTTGCCTTTTAACTTTGACTGATTTCCTCTTGTACTCATGAAAACTGTAGATTCATTCATTTCATTTGCTAAGCTAATCTGAGAATTAGAAACACACACTTTCCCTCCTCATTTATTAGCATTGCAAATGCACGACTAACAGAAAGTGATGGAGATTGCAGCAGAATTTGACTTCTAGTTATTCCATATGATTCATTTAATCCCATTAGAAACTGAAAAAGCTCTTGTTGTTCTAAATATTCGATAAAGTCTCTAGTACCAGCAGTAACTGGGAGTGAGGGTATTAGAGAACCATATTCATCCCATAACGGCTTCAACCTAGAATGATAGACAGAGATACTAGAGGTACCTTGAGAAATTGTGGCTATTTCTCGCTGTAGATTGTAGACTCTAGAACCATTGACTTTATTGAATCGATCTTCAAGATCCAGCCAGACTTCATGAGCATTTTCAGCATACACAATGCCATTTACCAGTTCTGGAGACACGGTATTCATAATCCATGTCAACACTGTTACATTAACTCTCTCCCAGTCCTCGCCCAAATTTTCAGCGAATTGAGACTTTGTACAACTTCCATCAATAAACCCTAATTTCCTCTTCGCTCGCAGCGCAATCACCGTAGCTTTACTCCAGACGGAGTAATTTTCTATTCCTTTCAACTGAATTGAAATTATCACATTGCTAGGATTATCGGACGGTTGCAGGAATAGTGGATGCCTAGGATTATCAATATCTAAATTTGCCATTGTTGAGCTTCAATTTCAACTCAAGAAGAAGAATCTATGAACTTACAGTAGAGATGCTATGCTCTGTCCTCGATCGAATCACTCAAGCTCTGATACCATGATAAAATCCACCATTAGATGGTGGAGAATTGAGGCTGAGATTGAATCGAAGAAGAAAGAAGAAGAAGATTCTAGAAAATGATCTTCAATTAAAGAGCAAAAGCAAGAGAATACAATGGCTAATCATCCTTTTATCACTGTACACATAAGATATATATAATTATTTCCTAACACTAACTAATTAACTAACTTGCTACTATACACAGCTATCACCTAACTGACTTTGTCACCCTTCAAGCCTTCAACTGTGCAACTGTCACCAGCTGTCACTTTAACCATCTCAACAGTTACTACAATGGCAATTCAGATACAATATAGACAAATAAGAATGTCATATATATATATATTGACGGAGAAAAAAGAAAAGTAAAAGTAAATCCATATTTTGCAATAAATAAAATATTCTTACCAAATATTTATATTTATAAAACTATCCCTCATTATTTAATCCATCAATTTTGTAAATATAACTTCCTCTTCCTCGTTTTCCTTTTTTGTCAATTCTCTCTCTATATTTGTACTGATTAAAAACTTTAATTTATACTTTATATTTAAAGTAGATAGAAATAATTAAAATCTCCCATAAATAATTAAATCATTTCTATACTTAAATAATACTCCTACTAATTGTACAATGAACTTTGATTTTATTTTATTTTTTCATAATTATTTGACACTCAAAAATACTTTTGGAAAGAATGTCCAAACACAATAGTTTATCAAACACTTCATAAATACTTCTCAAACCAATTGATCCAATACAAACTGCTACTTTTCAAAAGTTCTTTTAAAGAAAATGTTTCTCAAAAAAGTAATTTTCTGAAGTTTGATCAAATAGATTTTAGTGTTCTATGTCGAAAATGGAAGATATTTATGGCCGATTACAAACATTATTTTAGTTTTATGACATATGAGATATTTATAATAATTTTCTTCTGCTCAAACTCTAATTGGTCATATGAGATCATTTCCTCCAAAAAGTGAGGAATAATTTAGGATATTTTCTCATTTGCGACCCTACCGAAATGGAGATCAAAGTTGATGGGCACCAGATGAGTGAAAGTGTTTTTTATTCTTCTCAATTTTTTCTCTATCCCTCCTCACAAAGAGCAAACAACACCAAAATTTTGGCCACTCAATTTAATAGTTTCCCTTAAGTTTTGGAGAATTTGTTAAGCAAACACTTTTAATCACTTTCTTGATATTCAAAGGCATCAAATTCCACTGTTAATCATAATTACAGAAAGAAATAAGCAAAATGCCTCCGATTACCGAAGAGCAAAAAAATCAGGACGTTCAACGTAATTTTCTTTCCTCTTCATTCATTTTTTCTGCTCTTAAAAAGATAAAGATCCTTCATTTCCTTTTTTCTAAAAGAAATATATCGTATTATTTCTACTTATTGTTTGTCTAATCCTTTCATTTGTTTTCTTTAATCTTCTAATCTTGATTCATTATGCAGATATCATTCAAGATGGATTTAAAGGAGCTTCCATGACATGTGCAGTTACTTCTCTAGTTGTGGTAATCTATTTTCTCCCTTTTCGAAAAATATTGCTCCTTTTATTCCTTTGTACTCCTATATATTAACAACAATGATCTTTATTCTTTTTTTATATTTTTATAGATAATTCCAATGAAATACTTTGTGTATTTGTGCGTTTTGTTTCTTCCTAAATGTCTCTTTTTTCTGGGGATAATGTTTCAGTTTGGACAAAATACAATAGTGGTCGGTCATTCCAAACTAATTGCATTTGCTAGCTAAAAATATATAAAATAGCTATTTCTTTAGGGGCGGCTAAAAATATTCATTTCTCTTTCAGTTAGCTGCATCTCGCTACTGTCCATGGACTAAGAGAAATATAAACTATGCTGGTAAAACATTCATTATATCAGCATGTAAGTAATCTAAAATTATAACGTAACATTATTTTATCTTCAATTAAAATCATTTCATTCTTCTCAATTATTTTGCCTTTTTTTTTCCACAGTGACTGCAGCTTCTTTTGCCTTCAGTGCTGAACAATCTATGGTGAAGAAGCACCGTGGTCATGGAAAAGGGGACTGACCATGACTCTATACAATGAAGAAATTAATTTTGGAAAATAGAAAAAATAAATCCTACAATAATAAAAAGATAATATTTTGCTTGTGTTTCCCCTTAAATTTTGTAAATTTTTTTAGTTTAGGGAGATGGCTATGCTGTCCTTTTTCATTTATATATATATACATCGGTTTCCCTACTCATTTATTAATGTCAGTTGAAGAAAAGATTATTTCCCCTTTTTTGTTCGCTTTAGATCCTTTACGACATTTTATGTAATATTTTAAGATATATTTTCCATAATATTGCCATGCATTCTCAAATTTTCTGTCCTACTACAAATTTCTTTTTTCACAGCAATACAATTCATGCGATATAAGCCATCTCCAAACTGCCCAAATGTAGTCCTTGATATAGTTAAGTCTCTTTAATTGCAATACGAGGTGAATTTAAAATTTAAACTTGATGAACTTAACTCTTAAAGGTTCTTTAAACTTTTGAAATAATGGGTTAGAATCTACTATTTATTAACGGAAAAGGGTCAAAATTGCCCCTGTGCTATTGAATATTGTTTAAAATTACCCTCTGTTATACTATTTGGTCAATCGTGTCCCTACCGTTATACTTTTGTTCGGATCTACCCCTAATTTAGACGGCTGGCCACGTGTCATTCTCATATTCAATTGACCCATCCCCAATTTAAATTACCCGATAACTCTCTTATCCGACCCGTTACCCGACCCTAAACACCCCCTCCAAAATAATCCTACTAGACATGATCCCAGCCCCACGCTCTTACCTCTCTTCCCTCTTCTCTTTTCTTCCCCCACGTCACACCAAAATCGCCGGAAATGGCAGCTCATCAGAAAACCCCTCCAGCAACACTAACTTCCATTGTGCTGGACTCCTCTTTATCTCCCACCTTCTTCTTCTCCTTCTTCTTTCGTCATTCAAACAGCAACTTTGTTCCACCAAAAAGTAGCAAAAAATGGAACTGGGGAAAACTCGCTGGAAAAATCACAAGATCACTACCACTGCCTCACCCCCTCCTTCATTTTTTATACTCAATTTCTCTTTCTTCTTTGCAATTTGTTACATCTAAAAAAGTAGGAGGTTTTGGCACTTTTTGAACTTCGCCGGCAAATGGATCCCCGCCAGATCCCACTAAAAATCCTTGGATCTGCTCATTGTTTTTAATTTTCCAATGACTTTTAGATATCTGCTCCTGTTAATAAATATCTTTTCAGGTGACCTTTAAAAATCTGCTCGTGTTAATTGCAATCTTTTCGGTCATCGTGCAAAATATTGCTTCAGACTTTAGCTAATAAGAAAGCACAATCACGTGATGAACTTTCTATTCATTTGTCCTCTCAACTTAATCCCATTTTCATTTATTTGTTCCAACTTTTACTTACAAAAAAGATGAGTCAAATAATGATTGTTAGGAATAACGCCAAAATTTTCTTTTAGTGATTGCTAGGAACAACGTTGGAAACCTGCTGGTGTTTGATGGAGTTATATTAAGTGGAGGGTTTTAGGGTTAGGTAACGGGTCGGTAAGAGAGGAATCAGATATTTTAAAGTGGAGATGGATCAATTAAGTCCGGTAGTGACACGTGGTCAACCGTTTAAATTAGGGGTAGATTTGAACGAAAGTATAACGGTAGGGACACAATTGACCAAATAGTATAACGGAAGATACTTTTAAACAATATTTGATAGTACAGGGATATATTTGGTCATTTGCCGATCTATTAATGTTCTAGTACTTCTTCACAGTGTATCCGTATTGTGTCGAAATTTTTGCGTTCAATTGAATCCATTTGACCTATGCTCCATTCGCCTCAAAATTGGCGTGGTGCCAACAATTATACACCAAGCAGTAATCTGTGAATGCATTTTACCTGTTCAGAGTCTAGACAGCAAAATGATAAAATGAACCAGTATTTTATCAAATCAAATATCTGCACATATGTGGGGACTTGGAGCATTACATATTTATCTTGCATGTAGAGTTCTAAGAATTAAATCATGGTTGTGATATGTATGAGCTCAGGCTCACATGCAATGAGTATAAGATGCCATTGACATTCCCTATATTCAGGGGAAAAAAAAAGATATTCTCTGCAGTTACAAAAATGTGGTTCTTTCCTCATTCCTTCTGAGGAAAGGTAAATGACAGTAAGCAAATTCTTGATCTAAACTCATTATATGGGACCTATGGAATGAAATAAGGGAGCAATTTGCTCCACACTTCAGCCTTATTGCTGGCTTAATGAAAAGTTTCCTCGAAATTGAATAAATTAAAAAACTAAACCTTTAAAACTTTTGAACCTCTCCATTTCCCCTTTTCTGGTTCTTCCATTCCTGAACACAGCCTCAAAAAGCATAACGATAGATTGCATCAGCTGCTCCATTATCATCATTACTGGCACCAATCACATCTGCAGCGGCTTTTGCCTTCTCTGAACCATTGCTGAGAGCAACACCAAGAGAAGCCAACTCAAGCATCTCCACATCATTTTCCCCATCACCAATGGCCATTATCTGAAAATAGAAAGTGGAAGAGAAGTTGGAGAAAACTCTATAACTAGAGTACACAATTTTAGATAGCGCACGCCCATGGAGATCTAAAAATGGTTCGGTAGCGCTAAATTGATACCAGCTTCATCATATTTCTGCCTCCAGCTTAGACTAGTCAGGGACAATATGCAATGGAAAAATCAATCAGTCTCCCAAATCATGGCCCCATCAAAGCTGTAGAGCAAGGAATTGTTTACCCAACAGAAGCAACAGAAGGAAAGCTCCATAGTGTCAACCAAATCATTGTTGTTTTAAGAGGCTAGGGGAAAAACATTAACAGATCTTCCAATAAAAAATGCTCCATGAATTTTGAGAGGTTTTACAGTATAGATATCTCCTGCTCACTCCTTCATATAGGCAATTTTTTCATATTGAAACTATTGCACTGACACCCTGTAGCATCATAAGATTTGCACCATATCGAGTGAAAGAACAAGTATATACCAGAGGTCTATACCAGAGGAACACCAAAGGTTCAGAAATTTCAAAGGTATCTGAGGTGACATCGCTCAATTAAGTCTATAATTTGGGAGTGCCGTCCTCATATTTAACCACTTTGATGTTCACTTTATCTTTGACTGAAAAATACGTGAGTACATGTATACAGTAAAGCCCCGTGAATTAACAAGCTAAATGTTATTAGCACGTAAACCGTATTTCTTCAAACATACAAGAGGTAGACTTTTCTGGTATTCTACTATTACACATTTCACGGGCTAAAAATCCATTTACCCTAACATCTGCAGATGTGCATTGTGCAGAGAGAATGAAGCATGTTTCAGGAAAGAAAATGATAGAAGCAACATAAAAATGTAGGTGGCGCAACATTTATGCTGAATAAAGGTACCTAGGGAAATTTTCGGTAAACTTAAAAGTGTATCAGGATTAAATGCTAAGAAGTTAAAACTTTGGAAAGATAACTATCAATACTCTGTCAATGTAATTCTGAATAACTTCCAATGTTTCTAGGTAATAGAAGAGATTATGGAACAAAATTAAAACAGCACTCACCTCCTTAGGACTAACACCCAAATGATCAAGAAGTATTTTTACTCCACTGCCCTTGGAAGTTCCAGGAGGAACAATTTCAAGCATGTCCGGACAAGCTTGGACAACAGAGGCATTATCTCCAATAGCCTCTGCCCAGTACGGTCTTAATGTAGTATTCACTCCCTCCACAGTATCTAAGAAGATCACTTTCTGCAAGTTGGAAATGAAGTATTATTTACAACCAAACCTAGAACATGGATGCTGAATGAAAGAAATCCAACTTGCTCTTAGTACAATAGAACAGGTGCACAAATTGACAAGGGATTTTCCTTCTTCTTTTTTTGTGTGTGTGTGTGTGTTGGGGGGGGGGGGGAGCCAAATAGCCTTCTTACAGAAATCAAAAGATCATTTAAACAACCAAAGAAACGGGGAGGACGGCCAAAGTGAAATTTAAGAATAAACAGAAACATGAAAAAAGATTTAAAACACTTTTATTTTAATCAGCATAAAAAGATGTAGAACACAATAGAAAGAAAACAAAAAAGGTCGTAACTGTTTGCCATTTAGCTTGGACCTCGGTTTACTTTGCGTGCCATGCCAAAGAAAGGGGGAGTTTTTTTTCCCTTTCTACAAATGGAGTGTTAACCATGTGTTTTCCGAAAGCCCCCCCCCCCCTCCCTCCCTCCCCCCCAATAAAAAGAAGGCCCCACCCTCCCATCAACACCCCAAAAAGAAAAAAAAAAAGAAAACCTGAGAAAACTAACAAGACTGTGCAATGATGCAACTGGCCCCTTTCACCTTCCATTGAAGACACAAAATAACCATAAGCATGAGAAGGCCAAAATATTACAACCCAAAATACAACAACAACAACAACCCAATGGAATGCCACAAGTGGGGTCTGGGGAGGGTAGTGTGTACGCAGACCTTACCCCTACTCCGGAGGAGTAGAGAGGCTGTTTCCGATAGACCCTCGGCTCACGACGATGGAAAGAGACAGTGGAGCAGCAACACCACAGGAAGCTAGAAAGATAATACCAGCAACGTAATAACCAGAAAATGGAAAGAAAAGCAATAACAATAAGCAGTACAATGGCACAGTACTACAAACACAGTAGAAGTAATAAGGACACAACAAGAGCCACTAGCATCCTACGACAAAACACTATCAAACTAGCCTCCTACAACCTAACTTGCAACCCTAATGAACTAGTATGTACACCACAGGAGCTACTAGCAGCCTAAGACAAAACACTATTAGACTAGCCCCATAGCTCCTAACCTACAAACTTAATGCTCGACCTTCACAGCTTCCTATCAAGTGCCATGTCCTCGAAAATTTGAAGCCGCACCATGTCCTGCCTGATCACCTCTCGCCAATACTTAGGCCGCCCTCTACCTTTTCTCATACCCGTCAAGGACAACCGTTCACACCTCCTTACCGGCGCATCTAGGCTTCTCCTCCGTACGTGCCCGAACCATCTAAGCCTAGTTTCCTGCATCTTGTCTTCAATGGAAGTCACGCCCACCTTCACCCGGATATCTTCATTCCTAATCCTATCCAGCCTAATGTACCCGCACATCCATCTCAACATCCTCATTCTTAATCCTATCCAGCCTAATGTACCCGCACATCCATCTCAACATCCTCATTTCTGCCACTTTTATCTTCTGGATATGAGAATTCTTGACTGGCCAACACTCTGCACCATACAACATGGTCGGTCTAACCACCGCTCTGTACAATTTACCTTTAAGTTTCAGAGGCACCTTCCTGTCACACAAGAAAGCCAGACGCTAGCCTCAATTTCATCCACTTCATCCTTATACGGTGCGCGACATCCTCAACAATCTCCCCATTCCCTTGGATTATCGACCCCAGGTACCTGAAGCTCCCTTTCTCGGGGATGATTTGAGAGGCAAGCCTCACGTCCATGTCCGCTTCTCCCGATACGCAGCTAAACTTGCACTCCACGTATTCTGTCTTAGTCCTGCTCAACTTGAAACCTTTAGACTCGAGGGTCTGTCTCCAAACCTCCAACCTCTCGTTAACAACGCCTCGCGTCTCATCGATCAGAATTATATCATCGGCAAATAACATACACCATGGCACCTCTCCTTGAATATGGTGTGTCAAAGCGTCCATCGCCAGAGAAAATAAGAACAGGCTGAGCGCAGATCCTTGGTGTAATGCCATAACGGGAAAATGCTCCGAGTCGCCCCCCACAGTCCTAACACGAGTCTTCGCTCCATCATACATGTCTTTAATCACCCTAATATAAGCTACCGGAACACCTTTTACCTCCAGGCATCTCCAAATAACTTCCCTAGGGACCTTGTCATATCTTTTTCTAGGTCAATAAACACCATGTGCAAACACCATGTACAATCCAAAATAACCGACACATTAGCAAACTGGCATTTGCATCTTCACCGACAAGCCGACCCTCAATATAGTAGGGAAATCTACCTCTTTAGATTGTCTTTTATTTCTTATCTTTCCTTTTCTCTCCGCTTGTTTTGCTTTATGGAACTCACTCGTGTTCTAGCTCATTACCTCTTCCCATACTTTTTCTGTGACTACAATAATATGTAAATTATGAAACTCAAACCCGATAAGAAAAATGATTGCAAAAAAAAAAAAAAAAACTAATCAATGCTCGACTTGCATTAATAAACAAAAATTGGGAACGGGCTATTTCGAACATTTGAAGAGGAATTTGATGTCCACACAAACTTTAGTTGGGGAGGGGAGGCTTCACCTCCATAATATTGCAATTTTCATCACAAACTGTAAGCCACCAAAATTAGAAAAGGCCTATGGTCGAATTTAACCAACTACCTAGGTATGTGTAGCATCCTAAGTCAGCTAATAATTTGAATAAAGACTCTTCCGGGGAATACTGATGTCTTTTTCCTTTCAGCTTGTGTGTGTAGTACAAGTGC
This sequence comes from Nicotiana sylvestris, assembly GCF_000393655.2. NCBI lineage: Eukaryota > Viridiplantae > Streptophyta > Magnoliopsida > Solanales > Solanaceae > Nicotiana > Nicotiana sylvestris. Next base: position 165,984,608 of record NC_091064.1, on the reverse strand, counting down.
AAACTGCAATTCCCTCTCAGTGATGAATAGTATATGTTCAGGGCAACAGTGTGACCCTACAGTTAATTTCCCATACCGTCCGATACTTGGAAAGTACTAGTCATATAATTAGCAGCTAATTTTAATAACATACCTGTATGTCCGTCCGTGCCAATAGTTGGTCGACTGAAGGAATAATCTCCGCCTGTCAAAAGATTAGATATGAAGCATTCAGCAAGGCATGTATAATGTCTAGTGAGATAAAGACTATTGATAAGTATGGTACCTTTGGCTCGTTATATATAGTATGAAGTGAATCCACAAGAGGGTGATGAAACAATGTTAAGCAACGATCCTCACTAAATGCAATGAGAGGAACCTTATGCTCAAGAGAGTACAGAAATGCCTGTAAATTGAAGAATGATCAGAATCTGGTCTCATATTGACCAGTAAATGTAATAGCATGTGTTGAGGTCAGCATGAGACCAGCAAATGTAATAGCATGTGTTGATGTCAGCATGAGACCTTATGGAGCATAGTTTACATATATACCCTTGTGGATGGAGTACCTGTTTTACAATTGGTATGCCGTAATCTCAGTAAAGAGCATTTCTCACTAACAGTATGTATGTACTATCATAAACTTATAGATAATCAACAAATCCGGCATCACCCAAGTATATGATAATCATGCAACAACAACAACAACTACGTCTCAGTCCCAAACAAATTGGGGTCGGCTGTATGAATCCTCACTTCATTCTTTAAGCTCTCAACTCATATTATCATCATATCAAAATAAAATAAAAGTGAAAGTGAAATACAGGTTAAGTATATATATATATATAAAATAAGAGTAAAATAGAAAGTAATTAAGACAAACAGAAAGTACCCAGATGTTCTTATACTCGCAGACAAATCACTATAAACTCACATTTAAAACAAAAAATTGCACCTTTCAGAAAAAAATTGCGCAATCACAAATTTGTACTTTAACTAATATATATTTTAGAAGAATGTAGAAGTTACTTTCCATCTATAACATAGAGAAACAATGAAAAAACAAAATTCATTAAAAAGATTCTCCGAGATAATGTTCAAACCTTAAAATAAACCATTTTTATTTTGTTTTTGATAATCAAAGTAGTTCACAAAAATCAGCAGCTGGGAAGTGCTTAACTTTACAAATTATAAAGGACTTGAACTCCTTGAACTAACGAAGTCCATCAACGTATAAGGATTACACAATGGTTGTGAAACCAGTGCCATTATATGAGAATGATGCTGGGTTTTATATCCACAAAACATGCCATATAAATGCAGATATTAAGATGGAGCTGTCATATAAAATACTACGCATGATAGAAATGACCAAATCCTACAAAAGATGCAAGTAGCCTGAATGGTGGATAAAATGAGAAAAGGTCGCTTAAAGTTGGATTAATCGCGCCCTACATAGACCTCCAAATGCATGATGTGTGCATTTAACTGTTGAAGGGTGAAATTTAATAGTGGCATATATTCTAACTGCATTGAACATACAATGTATTGGTAGCCTTACAGTCATAATAAGTAGATTTCCAAATTACTTAGGAAAGGTAATCTAAGAGTCATTTCTTTATAATGGTAGTGTTCAGACCCAGCTCGCGTGCACCTCCCACCAGTGCAAATACCAAGTAATTTTGTCCATCTCGGCTTTGGCAAATGGGAAGACATCACATAGTGTTTTTTGCCTCATGTGTTGAACCTTGGTTTTTCAGGTTTACATCCACTTCGTTGACCAATGGACAACCCTTGAGCGCATCTAAGAACCATTTGCTATTGAAGTTACGTCATTTTTATTTTAAAAAATAAGAGAACCAATAAATTGACACGTGAAACATATGATTTACATCCATAATTTACTCCCGAGTAAATCACAACATTTTGTAGTGCTATAATATTTATTTTTATTCAAAGAGATTGATTAATGATATATGAGTAGTGGATAAAAGAGAGATGTTGTATAACATGTTGCTTGCTATGAAATAGCATTGTATAAAAATCTTGATTTGAAAGAACGAGATGAACAAGACTGTAAACAAATGAAAGTGAACTAAGACAGCCACAAGCAAAGGCACATACCTCTTTACACACATTCAGATCCAAGTTTCTTCGAGAAATTTCCCGGCCTTGTCTGCCATAAACGAGCAACCCCTAACAATTGTATGGTTTTGAAAAACATAAGAAGCTTATAGCCATGGGAAAAATTAGAAAAGTGATAGCTATAAAATTCTATACCACAAAAAGAAACTATTACCCCTTTTAGCAAAACTAATGCCTCAAATATGCCACAAACTTGAGAAAATGGCTCATATATGCCACTTGTTAATAGTTGGTCTTGAATATGCCCCGGTCTTTATTATTTTGGGTCATATGTGTTATACCCACTAACAAAATCTAATTAGTAACATATTTTTCCAAGGGGGTGTGCCGCCACAATGGTTTTCATGGTGGATTTTGGAGATGAATCGAATGTGGGTTTGTATGTTGCTTGGGGTGATTTTGTGAGAAGATGAAAATCAATGACCAACTTTACATTTTGGGATGTTAGAAAATATATTCGTTTTACTCATAAAAGGAAATGTGTCCTTTTTCTCCCAACTTCCGATACTAATTCGATATCTTATAACCAAAAAGTTAAATGGGACCACCTTTATACTTAAAAATGCTAACATTCTCATTAAACTTCATCTCCGCTCTAAACTATACAATAAAGTTCAGGTCCAGTCAATACATTTACCTAATTAAAGTAGGAGTATTTGTTTACTTCATACTCCCCTTAACCCATTTCATGTGGCACACTTTCCTTTTTAGTTTGTCCCAAAAAGAATGGCATCTTTCTATATTTTTAAACTATTTTATCAAACTTATAATTTTACCCTTAATGAGATGATTTATCGCCACACAAATGTATATGGCTTGTTTTAGACCATAAATTTCGAAAGTTTGTCTTAAACTCCGTGCCACTCAAACAGTGCCACATAAATTGAGACAAAGAGTACCTGTTTATTTCATATTTGTCTAAAAGGAAACAGGAAATAAGAATCTCATAAGGGCATTCAACATATAGAGATGTCCAGACTCCAAAAAACATTGCTAATGAGAATATGTTTGCCAAATTTCCCTGCATAATCATCCTTCTAGTTCTCCATCTTAGGCAACTTCTTCTATTTGATAATCCTTTCAACCTACTTGTATTTTCCGCGCTTTTCCTTTTTGGGCTCTCTCTCTCTCTCTCCCTCCTTCCCTCTCCCTCTCCCTCTAACAGACAATTTGATGTCATAGCTGCTGAAATAGAATGAACAAATCATGCTATAGAAAAGAATTTGTTAAGCAGTTGTTTCCCAAGCAAAGGTTTATCCTAAATAACATCATCAGATATGGTTCACAAATAGGCTACTCCCTCTATCCCTAATCGTTTCACTTTTTTCGTTTCTGTAGTACCGAAATGGTCATATTTGTTCCCGAATGGAAAACATGTAAAACCCTTCTATTTCACTTAAACTATGTGAAAAAGCAAATGGGACAAAGTTACGAGAAGGAAAGATTACTGCAACCAATAAAAATCCCTTTTTTTAGGAAGTAAAAGACGTTATGATTATCTTAAATGAATCTCTCCGTAATTTTGAAGTGAATGACTATTACCCATATCCAATTGGAAAGATTAAATGGTTCGAAAATTGAAGATGCTATTGACTAAGGATAGGGATGGAGTAAGACAGTAAGTTAACCTGCACGAATACTCCTGGAGAAACCTCTGAAGCAATGCCGTCTTTTCCAGCTAAACCTACACTCTTGAACAGAGTAATGACAGCAGGACGGGTCTGCCAAGACAAAATACAAAGCTTATGATAGTTACTCCGAGGCAGAGGAAAAAAATGGTATATTGCATAGGGAGATACTATTAGATCAGAATTGAAATCAGAAAACTACTGTAGGATATGGGAAAAGAAAAAAAACGTGTCCTCACTTTTCCAGTAGCTATCACCACTTTTACACCCCTAGAAGTGGCCTCTCTTAGAGCTTCAACAGTTGCTGAACTAATCTGACTTTTGCTGTTGAGGAGGGTACCTTACATCAACAATGGGAAGAAACCAACAAGATAATAAACAGGTGAAACAGATTAAAGGAACCAATTCTAAGAATCACAACTGTTTTCTTACCATCCATATCACAGAAGATGTAGCTAAACTTTGGTCTGTAAAATCGAAGACTCCCTTCTTTCTTCCTGTCTTTACACAGTTGGCATGTAAGATTATCTCTTCAATGTAAACTTACGAAAGAGAGTAACAACATAACTGGAAGAGAGTAATTTAACAAAGAAAGACACAATCTTTTTGTTATTATTAGGCACATTACCAATGTTCTCCAAAGGACGACTATCAGCATCCTCAGCATCATATGCACTCTGAATCAATCCTTTTCCCTTCCACCCAAGACTTTTTAGAAGGATCTCCTCTTCTTTCTCCATTTCAGCTTCAGCTTCATCACTAAGCTCATGATCGAACCCCAAAAGATGTAGCAAACCATGAACCTGCAGGGGAGACAAATAACGATTGTCTCATTTGTAACACAATACTCCCTCCGTTTCAAAAAGATTGTCTTAGTTTGACTTGGCACGGAGTTTAATTTTTGGGAGAAGACTTTTGCCAGCTCATTTAAATATACTCCCTCTCTGTTAAAAAGATTGGCATCTTTCTAAATTTGGTAATCCTCTTACTTTTGAGTTCCATTACTACCCTAGCTATCATTCGCTTTAAAAAACTGACAAGACCCCCACTGAATACAAAAGTAAACAATGCGGGAACTAGGATTATTACATTAGGTAGAAAAGTCAATGTTTTAAAAGTAGGGCTAAAACGTGTCAGATCTCTTTCATTTTCTTAAGATTTGGCTTTTACACTTTTATTCTTTTCCACTCTTTTGTTGCATTCAAACATAATACAGCAAACAAGATTTGGATTTGACATGTTTTTCATTCTTTCTCACTTTTGTTGTAACACCGAAGATAGAGTACTTGTTTAGGCAAAATGATATCTTACTTTATGAATAGTTTGACATTAAACATAACCAAAGAAACAAATCCATGATTTAATTTTTTAGGTCACGTATGTCTTCGACACCTTAATTAAAACAACCTAAAACTTCATGAGATATGCACCATATTTAGATGAAAAATCACAACAAAACGACTAAGCTCCAGGAACCTCAGGTTCACACCAAAATTTTCTAAATAGCCACTATAGTGCAACACTTTTCAACTAGAGTAACTAGATAATCAACCATAAATAATCACATCACTTAAACCTATAGCGATAAACAACACAAATCAATTTTCAAAAATTGGCAATTGCTTAAAAAATGAATTGTAATCTCAACCATCAGAATAATAAATGACAAAATACAATGTTCTCTTCAACAAGATGATTTTAGCATCTCAAGATAAAGAAAGCAACTCCAATGGAATTTTAAATTTCTAGTCAAAAGTCCTCAAACTACAAACTGCAGAAATTGAGCAAGCCTCTCCCCAAAGCAGTGAACCAAGAAGCACAAAATAATTTTGGGAGCAAAACGCATCAGGATACAGTAAACATCAACGAGATTAATTTCTTCAAAAAGCTTGACCTTCATATTTTTATCAATCTGTACCAATTGTCATTATAAACAGGGACAAAAACCAGATTGTTACGATACATATAATTTATTAAAGATATACAAACTTAATATTCCCATTTCTTAAAATGTAGTACATGAGTCTTGGATTATAGACTTAATGTTTATAGCTTCATTAAATACACCAAGTGTGTACAAAAAGAGCTAACACAAAAATTATACTCCAACAGTAGTCAAGGTTATAAATCAGAAACAAACCTTACAAAAAAAGTTATAGATAACCTTGACGTATTACTATCTGATACACCTTAAAGAACAGCTAGAGATTCATCAACAATGACAATGTCACAACAAACTTGAATAGGAAGATTTCCCTGTCGTTCTAGCATCTCTTTTTCATATGTGGCACTTTGTAGTTGTTCCCACATTTATCTTTCATCACCTCGACCATGCAAGATTGTAGATTTAGAAACACATGATTCAACCGTTCAACTGTATATCATTAAAAGATCTCTCAACTGCATTTATTAACTCATCAATCTTTAAAGGAGCCATTTGATATTGAAGGGATTTGATAGCTCTAAAGAATCCAAAATCCAAAACATTTAGATCGAGACTATTAGGAGGTTGAAAATATAACCTAATATCAAAAACATCTTGTCGAGCAGCCCCAGTAAATTCCAAGTCATCAACCACTAAGATGAGGTCTTGCATTATCTTGTTGAATAAAAATAAGAGCATTTGATTGCGAAAGTGGCCACTTTGATTGAATCGATGGAAGAACTCTTTCTATTAAGCAAATCCTAGTGAAAGATAAAACAAAATTAGTTTCTGAAGTTCCAGCCACTCTATTTTTGTTATTCCTTTTAGCTAGTTCCTTGACTACAAAGGGAAAAATGCCTATTTTTCCAAAAAAATAATTCAACTACATCTTCATCAAACTAGTCGCGCAACGGCACTAATAAGCATAACTTTTGTTATGAAGCTCTTACTTTTAAAAGATTTATATGGGTTTGGCTAATGTTCCTCAGGAAGAAAGTAGAACTTTGCATATTTTTCGGTCAGAAAGAACCATTTTTCGCCTATATAAGCATATCAATAAACATAAGATTTGAATGGAGTGTACCAAGACTCAATCATTTATACGCAGAATCGAACTCTTGCTTTCTTATTTTCCTCTGTCAATGAGGCTTTATGACATTAATATGTGACCTTATTATAGAACCTTCTTTCATATGCGACAAAACAGTTGATGTTGACATATTTATAGTACAAGCCAAAGGCCGAATATTTGTTCGATGACAAAGAGGGGTTTCCTTGACAAATTAACTTTGATGTGAACCCGTTTCCTCCCAACTTTGTCAGCATAAATAGTAGACACATCTAATGAATTAGCATTACTAACACTTAAGTTTGCATGTTTCCAAATTTGTACCACTACTCTCTTTGAAATATTGAACAAAATTTATGTTTCCTTTAGAGAACCATATTTAAGAGTTCCTCTTTTACTTTCCTTTAAAAGCCATTTTGTAATAGTTTGGCGCTCCTCATTTTTTAGTTGTAACCAGAATATAGATAAATATAAAAAAGAAACAAAGGAAGCAAAAATGAGTTCATCTCAATATATATGTATAAATAGATAAGCCTTTCATTTAATCTCACAGTGGCGCCACTAACAAAAATTTCACCCACCCTAATATCAGTAATAGCCAAAAGTTGCTGAATTTCAGGAAAAGAAATTTTGAAATATGTTTTCATCCCATCAATATGGTTGGTTAAAAATATTCACCAAATCTAGAATAAAAAATTCATAGAGATCTTGTTCAAACCTGGTTTGCTGATAAATCCATAGAAATCTTGTTCACTCCATTCGTAGAGAAAGAAAGTTTTTCCTTTTGACTTGGTGAAAACGCTTACGGTGAATATTTTGTTGAAATGGGAAAGCTCCAGGATGGGGTAAGTTACCGGGGAAAGGACACCAATGTGGAGAGAGAAGATGGACCATGTCAAGTACTTTATCTATTTTCCATTCAAAATCTAGTTAGCTGGCCCTTAAGAGTATAATTGGAACTTGGTATATTCCCTCGTAAAAATAGCACGGTATAGCCTGTTTTCGGACTGGTCATTTAAAAATAGCTAGCGTTTACCAAGTCAATGAAAAATAGCCATTATTTTGCTGCAACAGAGACCGGTCCAGTATAATATACTGGAGTTCGATGCACCTGTGTATGAACTCCAGCATATTATACTGAACCGGTATACTTTGCCGGCTCCAGTATAATATACTGGAGACTGAGACTGAAGCATCGGTGCTCCAAACTCCAGTATATTATGCTGGACCAGTATACTTACTGGAACTCCAGTATATTATGCTGGAGTTCTAGTGTACTTATGCTGGAACTCCATCATATTATGCTGGAGTTCCAGCATACTTATCCTGGAACTCCAGTATAATATGCTGGAGTTCAAGTATACTTATGCTGGAACTCCAGCATAATATACTGGCGTATTTTCCGGGTTTTGAACAGTGTTTTCGCTCAGATTTATCTTTACATGAAAAGTGGCTAAATTTCGATTACTTTTGAAACTGCCTATTTTTGAACGACCAGTTGTAAATCTGGCTACTTTTGAATTTCACCCTATTCCCTCTGTTTCAAAAAGATTATCTTAGTTTAACTAGGCACAGAGTTTAATTTTTGGGAGAAGAAGCCAAATTTCTTTTCCTGAAATATAGCAGCTTTTGGTTATTACTGATATTAGGGTGGGTATAATTTTTGTTGTGGCGCCACAGAATTTCACTTTAGATTAAGTCAAAGTCTTATATATTTATACATAGATATTGAGATGAACTCATTTTTGCTTCCTCTGTTTCTTTTTTATATTTATCTATATTCTTGTTACAACTAAAAAATGAGGATACAACTAAAAAATGAGGAGCCCCAAGTTATTGCAGAATGACTTTTAAAGGGAAGTAAAGGAGGACCTCTTAAATATGGGTCTCTAAAGGAAGCAAAATTTTTGCTTAATACTCCAAAGAGAATAGTGGTACGAATTTGGAAACAGGCAAAATTAAGTGTTGCTAATGGAAATTCATTAGATGTGTCTACTAATTATGCCGGCAAAGTTGGGAGGAAACGAGTTCACATCAATGTTAATCTGGTCAAGGAAACCCCTCTTTGTCGTCGAACAAATATTCGATCTTTGGCTTGTGTTATAAATATGTCAACATCAACTGTTTTTCGGCGTATCAAAGAAGGATCTATAAGGTCACATACTAATGTCGTAAAGCCTTATTTGACAGAAGAAAATAAGAAAGCAATAGTTCAGTTCTACCTATCAATGATTGAGTCTGGTGCACTCCATTCAAATCTTATGTTTATAGATATGTTTAATTATGTTTATATAGACGAAAAATGGTTCGTTCTAACCGAAAATCTGCAAAGTTCTACCAACTTCCTAAAACATATGAGCCAAACCCATAGAGATCTTGCAAAAGTAAGAGCTTCATGACAAAAGTTATGTTTATGAGTGTCGTTGCGGCAACCTAGGTTTGATGAAGATGGAGTTGACTTATTTTCCGAAAAAATAGGCATTTTTCCTTTTGTAGTCAAGGAACCAGCTAAAAAGAATAGCAAAATAAAGTTGTTGAAACTTTAGAAACTAAGCCTATTTTATATGTCACTAAAGGTCATTGGATTTGCTTAATAGAAAAAGTTCTTCCAGCGATTCGATCAAAGTGGTCACTTTCGCAATCAAATGCTCCTATTTTGATCAACAAGATAATGCAAGACCTAATCTTAGTATTGATGACTTGGAATTTACTGAAGCTGCTCGAGAAGATGGATTTGATATTAGGCTATGTTTTCAACCTCCTAATAGTAACAATCTAAATGTTTTGGACTATGGATTCTTTAGAACTATCAAATCCCTTCAACATCAAATAGCTCCTTCAAATATTGATGAGTTAATAAATGTAGTTGAGAGATCTTTTAATGAGATGAAAGTTGAACTGTTGAATCACGTGTTTCTCAATCTACAATCTTGCATGGTGGAGGTGATGAAAGATAAAGGTAGGAACAACTACAAAATGCCACATATGAAAAAGAGATGCTAGAACGACGGGGAAAATCTTCCTATTCAAGTTTGTTGTGAAATTAACATTGTTAATGAAGCTCTAGTTGTATTTTAAGGTGGTATTAAATAGTAATACGTCAAGGTTATCTATAGCTTTTTTTGTAAGGTTTGTTTTTGATTTATAACCTTGAATAGTAGTTGGAGTATAGCTTTTACGTTAGCTCTTTTTGACTTTTTGTACACACTTGGTGTATTTAAAAACGTATAAACATTAAGTCTGTAATCTAAGACTCATGTACTCTATTTAAAGAAATGGTAATATTAAGTTTATGTATCTTTAATAAACTATATTTATCGTAACAATCTGGTTTTTGTCCCCGTTTATAATGAAGGTTGGTAGAGATTGATAAAAATATGAAGGCCAAGTTTTTCGAAGAAATTAATCTCGCTGATGTTGACTGTATCCTGATGTGTTTTGCTCCCAAAATTATTTTGTGCTTCTTGGTTCACTGCTTTGGGGAGAAGCTTGCTCAATTTCCGAAGTTTGAAGACTTCCGACAAAAAATTTAAAATTCCATTGGAGTTGCTTTCTTTATCTTGAGATGCTAAGATCATCTTCTTCAACTTAGGCTTGTTTTGTTTGGATTTCCCGTCTAAATATGGTGCATATCTAATGAAGTTTTAGTATATTTTAATTAAAATGTCGAATACGTACGTGACCTAGCAGATTAAACCATGGATTTGTTTCTTTAGTTATGTTTAATGTCAAAGTATTCACAAATTAAGATATCGTTTTGCTTAAACAAGTTACAGCAAAAGTGAGAAAGAATGAATAAAGTAAAATCCAAATCTTGTTTGTTGTATTATGTCTTCAATGTTGAATGCTTGAATGCAACAAAAGAGTAGAAAAGAATAAAGTGTAAAAGCCAAATCGTAAGAAAATGAAAGAGATCTGACACGTTGTAGCCCTACTTTTTAAAACACGGACTTTTCTACCTAATATAATAATCCCACATTATTTATTTTTGTATTCGGTGGGGATCCAATGATGATTATCGGAATTCGGGTTCAAACCCCGGCAGCGGAAATCTTCTCCGGAAACAGCCTCTCTACCCTCAAGGTAGGGGTAACGTCTGCGTACACACTACCCTCTCCAGACCCCACTCGTGGGATTATACTGAGTTCTTTGTTGTTGTTGTTGTTGTATTCGGTGGGGTGTTGTCGGTTTTTTAAAGGGAATGATAGCAAGGGTAGTAATGGAACTCAAAAGTAAGAGGATTACCAAATTTAGAAAGGTATCAATCTTTTTGGAACAGACCAATAAGGAAATAGTGCCTATCTTTTTTAAAGAGAGGGAGTATCAAATTCTGCTACCGTTGGTTCAAACTACTATGCTCCTTCCTACTTCAGGAAAATGACAATCCAAAAGGCTTTAAATATATAACCATATGACTGCATGAATCGAGCAACCGAAATAAAGGAGTGAAAGAAACGATGCATGTCCATATTTAATGGACACTAATGGATGGACTACCTAGTACAAAAATGCCAAGGGTACTTATCATGGAAATATATTGACAACCAAGCTTGCGGACTAGCCTTTCTTTTAGTGAAAATATTCCGAGATGACCACATATTGCATCATAAATTAGGGACAGGAATCGGTCATCAACTGTAAGACAGCTCGGATTTAACAGCAGCATACAGTGAGTTTTTCAGAGGTATGTGAAACCTACCAGTAAGATGCGTATCTCGTCCAGTAGACTATGTCCCCTTTCCTCTGCTTGCCGTGCTGCTGTCTCCACCGAAATCACAATGTCTCCCAACATTAACTGTAGAACACGGACCTGGTAAGCCTTTTTAAATGAGGTGTGACATGCGAATAATGCAGCTAGTTCTTACAATTGGAAGCTCAAGTTCAGGTATATGTTGAGACATTGAAAGAACATCAGTAGGGTGGTCCTCATCTCTCCAATCCTTATTAAGCTCGCGGATGAACTCATCGTTGCAAAGCAGTACTGATAATTCAACAGTTTCAAAGCAACCAACATCATTAATTACTCTATCCCTCGTTTGATACTCTGAGTCTTTCAAATTATCAAATGCTAACTTCATAGCCATTGGAACATTAAGACGAAGCATTTCAGCAATATCCTGCAGTGGCAAAACTGGGAATGAATAAAATAGAATGAAACGGGTTTACATTTTTTAAATAAGAAACAAATTTACAAATAAGAGTTGCTGCAAAGAATTAGTGCATAAACTTTCTTGATGGAATTTTACTTGGAATTTTCAACTAGCTCAAAAGGGGTGGATTACTTTACTTAAAATGCATATATGTTCCTGCCTATATTACTGATTTTGGCATATTTGATGCTGAAGTTCTTTCTTTTGATGAAGAATATTTGATGCTGAAATTCTTGCAACTTCAATCCCTATTATCCATTGTGGAAGTATGCATGACCGTATCTCCTTCCTGGCCCGTGAAACTCGTTTATCGGATTTACATTGCGTTGTCTTTTTCTAAGTACTAATTCTCAATCTCTTTCTTACTAAGCCCAGTTTGGAAGTGAAATCATGAGATACCTGTAATTCAATTAGCAAGACCTACTTATTCTCCAGTTGAGTCCTTGGCATTCTAAACAATAAGTAGATATTTTTTCCCAGAGGAAAATGATACTAAGACAAAGTTAAGACTTAAGAGTAAAGAAGTTCAAATATTGCTCATGAACATATTCTCATCTTATCCACATAAACGCCGTGTTTACACGGATGAGGGACATCAAATGATCAATGGGTGCCAAAGATGTGCATACATATGATTTGCATTTGCTCTTCCTATTGATATTTGCAATTGAACACTAAAGTTCAAAACTTCACATATAATAAAAAAGGATTTATACACTATGTAATGATTCTTTTACACCAATAGTGTATTTTAACCTGTTATAGCAGGTTAATTACCATTTATTATAGGTTACCAATCAATGTAATTTAATAGAGCTACCTGCAATTAGTTTAAGCCACATGATTAGTGTATAGAACTTAAACTAAAAATGATGGGCAAATCAAAATTACCAAATTTGCAAAATATTAACCCAGGTATTACCAGAATTTCAGGATCATCGGGCAATTGCTCTTCAATACAAATCTTTACACTAAGTTCCAACTCTTTCTCTTTGTCTCTCTTCTTCAGCGGCCGTTTCCGAAACTTCCGATAGTCTCTCTGCGAAGCAAACACTTTACCGTACCATCCGCCAACACTCCATTTCCTATCCCCTGTGCAACTCAAGCCATTGTGAAACTTCCGACCAAAAATTGACGAGGATTTTGCGAAGGAAACATGAGCCACCGTAGGCAGTGGAAGAGTAAGAAAATGCGAGTTTGCGGAGAAAGCCATGGCGGAGGCGTGTGCGGAATGGAGAGCGCGTGGGAGAACACGCGCCGCCATGGCGAGTGGTGGTGGAGGGTGAAGAGTGCGGCAAAGAAGAGATAGCATTCAGGTTGAAAAATGTAGGAGTAGTATTTATTTGTGTATCTTTTTTGCTTAAAATGTAACGCTCGATTGTGTGGTGCTGCGAATGCCGTTAATTTAGCGATAACAGCGCGACCCTTTGCGCTGGACGGAGGGTTAGACGGCGGCGCGGTAATGACCTCCGTCTTCTATACTAACTTGCACACTAGTCAAGTAATCAAGACATTGTATATTAAAAAAGAATGATAGAGAAAATAAAACTAATCGTTAATCTTTATATTATTTTCGAGTAAATAAAAATTATAGCAAAAATAAATAAGCTAAGTGCCCAAAGAAACTATCTTTCATTAAGATTACTAGGTGGGCTCGGCCCGTGCAACATTATTTAGTTTTGTATGATTTCTAATTGCAGATCTAATGGAAATTGATATTGTAAGTGTGAAATCAAGTAGACAATATTACATGTTAATTGGCAGATACCTATTTACATACATTTTGATCAAAATATATATTTTCATCCATGAGAGCATCAAATTAAGGGATACTTAAAGTGCCATAGTAATTACAACAGGTATGACATAACTATTTACATATTCGCTCTATATGTGGTGTTTGGTCTTCTTTCTGATCTTTTTTTTAGTGGTTCTTGACCAAAAATGCCTGCAAATAAATAAATATGTTACACTTCATTGTCAAAAGAAGCCAACATATCTTCATGCAAATAATGTGTTTGTTAAGTTGGTAATAAATAGTCAATCAGTGAATAAAGGAAATTATGTTAGAAAGATTATGGTAGTATCACAGATACACAGTAAAGTAGAGATGAAAAATGGATAAATAAAATTCACAATCCCTTAAGTGCATTGGTTCAAACACGAAATAACTCTTCTTATGTGAGTGCTTCACGCACAGACACAGACTTGGTGAGCTTTTAGAAGATTTCTTATGTGACTGATTCACACATCATAGGGACTTCAATCCCAAAGTATTTGAAGCCCACTATAAGAAGAATCCTCTGTATCATTTCCTTCTGTTCAGCTCATTTCACTTCATTTCCAGATCTCGTTCAGATGCATATGACAATTCCAATATCAATTTTAAAATGTCTTTAAACCCATTAATATTGAAACAATGCCGATAATATCCCCACAAAAATTAAAAAGCAAAAAATAAATAACGAACCAGTAGGGTAACCAGTTGTGCCAACACTTCCGGTGACAGCAGCAATAGCTGCTATACATATTCACAGATTCTTCTAAGTTACACATAGGGGTGGAAAACGGGTGGGTCGAAATGGGTAATTAAAAAAATAGATAAATTATCCGATCTGACCCGCAGTTGAGACGGATAAAAACCGGGTTATCCGGCGGATAATATGAGTATCCATGTTATCCATGGCTTCTTGAATATAATAACTTATGGCAGAATTCTTAGTCTCCCAAATTTGAGGAACCCTCAAGTTGAACCCCTAATTTGTGGCTTTATAAATGTAAAAGCTAAACACATTTGTTATCCATTTGGTTTACCATTTTCTAAGTGGAAGATATGGTTCTTATCCATATTCGACCCATTTTTAAAAAGTTCATTATTCAACCCATTTTTAATGGATAATATGCGTGGATAATCATTTTCTTTGAACCACTTTGCCACTTCTAGTTGCACACACACATCCACTTTGCGAGCTCTTAGAGGATTTCTATGTGACTGCTTCATACACACGCACATACAAAATGTGGGCACACATAAACTTTAGTGACCTGTTAGAGGATTTCTTATGTGACTGCTGGCGCGCACGCAAACACATAAAAAAAAATTGTTCAAAGGTAACAACTACTCAAACAGAACACTATTACTTATAAGTTCCTGGATAGTTACAAAGTACTACTAAACATAAAAGCTGCAATTGTAAATAAAGAGGCAACGAAAAGGATTTTGAATAGAAATGAAAGAATGAACTGACTTTAAGTTTTCCTAAAAAAATTCTCAAATTATAGCAAAATTCTCAGGAGAAATGCATCTATATCCAAAAAAGCAGAAAGAAAATGAAGTGAAATTGAAATGTAACAACTGAGCACAAAAGCAACCACAAACACTTGGAATATTGAAAGAATGGAAAACTTCAACGTTTCAATTGAAAATTCGTCTGCAGAATTCACAGCAAGATTGCATTTTTATCCAATTGCAAAAGAAAAGAAGGGAAAGTGAAATGGAATAACAAAGCACAGAAGCAACCACCAAGATTCTGAATTGAAATGCAAGAATGTAACTATAATTTAAATCAATTCAGTAGTTGGTACAATATGTGGACTAATTAATTGGTTGCTTCATTAGCATGCAAAATATTAATAATTGTAACATCTAAACAAATTGCTTTATTATATTTAGAAGGAAATTATCTGCAAAATCCCATACTATTGTTCACAAAATTCTAAAGCAGTCGTATTCGTATTAAAATCTCACGTTTCAGCTATCTATTCTGTTCTCTTAGAATTGATCATACAGTGAGATGAAAGCTGTAATTCTAAAGTGCAATATTTTCATGATAAGGTCAAAGGGAACAATAACATTGTCAATTGTTTAAAGTGTAGTTGGAAATCTTTAAAATTTCGAAATACTTGAGGTATAAGCTGAACAATGTTAAGGACTAAAGCAGTAGGAAGATGCATAGCCTTGGATAATTTTTCTCTTAGGTGCGTTTTTAGCAAATATCGGGTCAGTATGTGTATTTTATTAACACATGTTCTTCATTCAATGGTAGAAGTAGGTTTATCTTGTCTTGTTCAACATGGAGTGACCCGTTTTTTATTAAGTTTTAATTTTCCACGATGCACTAAACTCATCTTTTCTAAAACAAAGTTATGACATAGTTATGTGGCAGCTTTTCACCGCCTCCAGTTACAACTATTTCTTTTCTTTTTTTTCATTTTCTTATATTAATTTATTTATGTTATCCGACTAATCTCTAGTATTGTATAAAGCGTGAATCGAGGAAAAGTGACAAGCTCCTTTTCAATTAAAGGGTAAAGCGAGAAAACAAAAATAAGAACTTATTAACACTAAAGCAAAAAAATAAAATAAAAATTGTACAGCATTTCGTTGCAATTTTAAGGACTGAAAGTCTGGAAAAAAAAGGAGGAGGAGGAGGAGGAAGGCACATACCCGGGCCTGACCAATACTATCCAGAAGAAATTCAAGGTTTCTTCAACCCAGCTCTTATATCAGTCTTGTCCCTGTCAAGCATTAACGTTAAAAGAATTACTACAAAGTTGATTTCATGTTAACAAAAATAATGATGTCCATGATACAACACCAAATACCACCAAATTTATGATAGACTCGAGCCAATGTTTCGACGTGGCTGCTTAAAGTCTTTTAAGAAAACATTAAGGGCATTTCAGTCTTTGCAATGACATAGTTTACGTGTCTCTTTAAGCGTTCATTTTGTATCGGTATGTGTAAATTGCAGATCATTCGAACATAGTAGTAGCTGTTTTCGTTTCTTTCTTTGTACTTTGTTTCTTCAGTCTCCATAGGCACTCTCAGAATTGTGTGTTCTTGCTCCCAAGGGTGAGTGTTCTAGCTGCAGGTTTGCTCTTCTTTTTAAAGTTTTTCTTAGACTAAAAATAACACAGATGCAGAATATTTAGTTAGTCTAGACGCTGGACTCACATGTTCTAATATATACCAATTTGCTTTTTCTTTTTTTCTCTTTTTTCCTCCTTTAATCTCTCCTCTTTAAAAAAAAATTGGACCAAGTTTATGAAATGTTCTGCAGGTGAAAAGCTGAGGAAGATTTTGGCATTATTTCCAACCATGTACCTATCAGGCGGCACTTGCATTACATTAATTATGGTCGGAGGTAGAACTATGAAGATTTTCTTTCAAGCAATATGCGGTTCTGATCATTGCCATTTTAACCCCACCAAGTACAATAGAGTGGTACATTGTGTTCGCTGTCTCAGACATAGTTCTTGCTTAGCTTCCTAATTTGAATTCCATTGCTGGAATTTCTCTCGTCGATTCAATCTCATCAATGGCTTATTGTAATTTGTACCTTGACATGAGTAGTTTCTGTTGTCAAAGAAAGGGCAGAAGGGGTTTCTTTTGAACCTGTTGAAAATAAATTTGACTTGGGAAGAGTTTGTAGCATTTTAAATACTGTTGGAATGATAGCTTTTGCTTTATATATGGGATTCTTGTTAAGGAAAAAATGTAGGCCAGTAGTATTAGTAGCTCGATTCAGCTGTTTCACTAACAGTGGCGAGCCATAACAAAGCTTAAGCTGTTAAAGGTTAATTACAAAAGAGAGAAACCTTAAGGTCAAAGAGGGCATAAAAGTTCTCACTCTTGCCAAAACTAAAGATATCATACTAAGAAATGCATTTCAGAACGTCGACTTTTTTGTTTCTTCCACTAATAAGCAAAATCGAGCGAATGGTATCAAAAGCTTTAAAGTAAGAAGTTGATCATAAAGTTTACCTTATGATCTGAAGACTATTGAATAACACAATTGCAAGAACTGCAATAACAAAGAGAATAAATCGGGGGCAAATAGTATCATAACTCCAACCAAAATAAAGGATAAAGCTGAAAAGTTAGTACATCCTCAGAGTTAACAACCAGTTTGATCACACTGTCTCTAATATTTACAGAAAGATAAGGCGCCTCGCAAATAACTTCATAAGTAAAAACTTTAAATTAAGAACTTTTGGAAAAATACAGTTTTGTGACTATCGTTACAATAAATAAAATTCAGTAATCATATATGTTATTAATCTGTTCTTCTCAGTATTAAGTTACATTTGCCGAAACTTTGTAAATTTGTCATTTTAATTTTCAGGTGTGAAAACTCTACACAACAAATTAATTATTGAAGCATTAGACCCTCTATTGAAAGGTGATTTTCCGGGAAAGGAGACATCAAAGGTCCTAAAAGTGGGGCTGCTATGCATTCGAGCTTCTGTTGCTTTAAGATCCTCAATGATTCAAGTTGTACAAATGTTAACATGTGAAGATCATCAAATTCGAGAACCATGTCAAGCACCTTTCTTAAATTCAAGTTTATTAGCTGCGGGCTTTCTCAAATCCAGCATAAGAAGTTCAGTCGCAAGGTGAACATTGAGAAAATCAAAAAAAAAAATCAAAATTGAGTATGGGTCGAGTTTAAAAATGCCTTTCTATCGCTTGATTTAACACACACCAACAACGAAGTTGCAAAAATAAAATTCATGAACAGACCATAAAGAAGATAGGACAAAAATTAGAAGAAGGGAAAAAGCTAAGGATGAGGAAAATCAGCTGTGACATTGCAAAATTTAAGATAACCCATGAACAAATATCTAAAATTTTCTTTCTTTTAATTAGGCTTAATACCTATACCAGTATCATCAACGGACTGAAATTTTCATGTAGGTTAAAACTAATTGAAAGAGCAAAAGAAGGAGAAACAAACAGAGAAGTACAAAATTGAAGTTGAAGAGGGCAGAAAAGAAGTATGAACAGAGCCGCTGAAACTTGAGTAAGCGCTGTAACACTATAGCCAAAATTTTCTTCCTACAATTTAGGATTACTACGCATACAAGTATCATCAACGGATTGGGATCGAGAAGTCATTAATCTCAACCAAAAAATTTGCATGTTGGGTAAAACTATATTTAAAAAGGCAAAAGAAGGAGAAACAACTACAAATACAAAAGTACAAAATTGAAGTTGAAGAGGAAGAGATTGTTTTCTATATCCGGTGTTTAGCAAAAGTCATGGGCAACATTGATTAAAATCGTCAAAATGGCATGGCGTAGCCATTTTTACGGTTGGCTATCGAAAAATAGCCACTGATCAAAATGTAATCGATTTCTAGCCATTTTAAGTTAAAATATATTGGTAAATGACATAATTGCCCTTGACCTTTTTAACATACTGTTTAGTTACTTTTTATCGCCTTTCTTTATTTTTACAGCAGTGTACGGATTTCGCTTTCTTGAGAGAGCACTTTTCTTCGAATCTTGTCTGGATTAGGTCCAATTTTCTTCAAAATTATATGGGTGAGTTTTGTTTTTATGATAATGTGTTTGAATTTTCGTTTTTATTGTTGGTTCTTTACATTTAAGTTTGATTTCCGTACCGTTAGGGTTTAAATATTTGTTGTATTTTAACTTTTACGATTTTTTCTCTATTCATTAGTTTGTCTTATTTCTGGTAATTTTATCACTCTGTTATTAGTTTTATGTTGTAATGTTGTAATCGTTGTGTAATTTCTCCAGTTCTTGTTAAATATGGTGTAGTATTTTATACGGAAAATCTGTATTTTGAAGGCTTGTTTCTCAGCTTTTTATACTATGTGATTTTTGATTATGTTTTTTGTTTATTAAATTTAGTAAAATTTTGTCCAGTATATTATACTGGAAGTTTATCATGTGAATGTTTGTCTTCTAGTATGTTATACTCGATGAATATTATAATATAGTTTGAGTTTTATTTCATTCCAGTATATTTTACGAGACGTCTGTTGTGTGTAAGCTTATTCTCCAGTATATTATACTGGATGAGTTCTGTTTAGACTAAAATTTTATTTTATTTGTGATTACTTTTTTTGAATGATTATTTGTCTTTTTTTTTAATTATGCTCTTTGATCCAGTATATAATATTTGAGTTTTGTTTGATTTCAGTATTTTTTAAATGAAGTGTGCCATCTTTATACGGAAATGTGTCTTCTAAAGGCTTGTATCCCAGTTTTTTTATACTGTGCGGTTTTTTATTATATTTTTTATTTATTAAATTTAGTAAAATTTTGTCCAGTATATTATAATGGAAGTCTGTCATGTGAATGTTGGTCTTCCAGTATGTTATACTGGATGAATATTATAATATAGTTTGAGTTTTATTTCATTCCAGTATATTTTACGGGACGTCTACTGTGTGTAAGCTTTTTCTCCAATATATTATACTGGATGAGTTCTGTTTAGACTTAAATTTTATTTTATTTGTGATTACTTTTTTTTTGAATGATTATTTGTCTTTTTTTTAATTATGCTCTTTGATCCAGTATATAATACTTGAGTTTTGTTTGATTTCAGTATTTTTTAAATGAAGTGAGCCATCTTTATACGGAAATGTGTCTTCTGAAGGCTTGTATCCCAATTTTTTTATACTGTGTGGTTTTTTATTATATTTTTTGTTTATTAAATTTAGTAAAATTTTGTCCAGTGTACTATATTGGAAGTCTGTCATGTGAATGTTTGTCTTCCAGTATGTTATACTGGATGAATATTATAATATAGTTTGAGTTTTATTTCATTCCAGTATATTTTACGGGATTTCTGTTATGTGTAAGCTTTTTCTCCAATATATTATACTGGATGAGTTCTGTTTAGACTAAAATTATGTTTTATTTGTCATTACTTTTTGTAGACTTTGTTGTGATTGTGATTTATTTCTCATATATATACTGGATTCTGATTGTGTTTATTTATCTAATTTGTAATACGTTTTTTTTCATGATTTTATAGAAATGGAATCTTCAAGTAGGATATTGAAGGTACGTGTTTCTAAAATGTTGAAGTTTTTATCTTAAAATTATATGAAATGTTGTTTATGTGTGTTGTATTTCGATTTTAGGAGGGAGATAGATTTTATGATTTGGATGAGTGATTGTCACGACCCAATCCCCGAACCCGGTCGTGATGGCGCCTCTCATAAAGACAAGGCCAGCCAGACCATAACGGAACACCTCTTTTAAACAGTTAATCATCATAAACAGTAATAACATATAATATAATACTCATAAATTGCGGAATTTTAACGATAATAACAGTAGGAACCATCTCGACACAACCCAAACCGGGGTGTCACAAGTCATGAGCTACTACAGAATCTGCTATAGGTCTAAAAAGTACGGAATCCGATACAACAGTCTGAAGAAAACATAAATGATAGAGGATAAGAGAGATAAGGGGCTGCGAACGTCAACAACTACCTCGTAACTCCAAATCACTGCCTAGCCTGGAAGGAATAAGCGCTCAGGTGCGGACTCTGCTATACCTGAATCTGCACACACGGTGCAGGGAGTAATGTGAGTACTCCGACTCAGTGAGTAATAATTACAAATAATGGCTGAAAGTATGAAAACACGTAAAGGCACAAAGCAATTCCATATCAAGCAATAAAATCACTTAAAACAGTAAATCAGTGAAGAAATCAAATGATATTCCTTTTTAAAACAAGTAAAACAGGTAATTTAACAGGTAATTAACAAGTAGAAATCCGTCCCTCGGGCATAGTATCAATCGCTCAGCATAGTATCAGCCCCTCGGGCTCACTCTCAGTACAGTATCAGCCCCTCGGGCTACCTCACAATCACTCAGCATAATGGTCAGCCATTTTTATCTGACCAAATTGCATCATACAGTGTGATTGTTACCACTGTTTCAAATCACATGGGTACCCGCGCTCACTGTGGGTGTGCAGACTCCGGAGGGGCCCCTTACGGCCCAAGCGCTATATCAAGCCACTTCGTGGCATCATCACTCAGCATATCCTCACATCACTCAGGCCATCGCATGGCATAAATAGTATCACAGGCCCTCGGCCTCATATCACTCAGTCCAGAAATCATCATAAGCCCCTTGGGCATTAGTAAAACAGTAGTTCTCAGCCCAAAACATGATGTAGAAATATCATTTAAGTTTCAAATCTGAGTAAAAGTGGCTGAGTTTGTAAAACAGTAGATATCAACAGGACTGAGTTCAAATAATAAGTCAAGCAGTAAGGAAACAGTGATAAAAATCCCCGAAGGGTTCAAATAGTTGGCACGAAGCCCAAATATGGCAATCAGCCCAAATCATGATGATAACAAATGGATTTCAGTCAAATATTCAGTAAAGTCATCAATCGGGATGGACCAAGTCACAATCCCCAGTGGTGAAAGACCCCACGCTCATCATCCAGCGTGTATCTTGCCTCAATATAGCACTACGATGTGCAATCCGGGGTTTCAAACCCTCAGGACATCATTTACAACCATTACTCACCTCGAACTGGCTAATTCTCTAGCTCGCGATGCCTTTTCCCCTCGAATTGGCCTCCACGCGCGTCGAATCTATCCAAAGTCAGAACGAATACGTCACAATATGCTAAGGGAACAAAGCCTAAGTGAAAACATTCGAAAAATATCAAAAATCTCAAAATTAGCAAAACCCGAGCCCCGGGCCCACGTCTCGAAATCGGGTAAAATTTACATTTTCAGAATGCTCATACCCTCACGAGTCTAACCATACCAAAATTATCCAATTCCGATACCATTTGGTCCTTCAAATCATCATTTTACATTTTTGAAAGGTTTCACAATTTTCTTCCCAAATTCCATCTCAAATCACGAATTAAATGATGAATTCAGTGATAGATTCATGTATTCTAGCCAAATCTGAGTTAAAATCACTTACCCCGATGAATTTCTTGAAAAACCTTCGAAAAATCGCCAATATCCGAGCTCTCTAGGTCAAAATATTAAATAAAACCCAAAACCTCGTATTTATAGGTACCCCTCAGGTATCAGCTACCGCAGGCTGCACCAAAACTCACGCGGTCCGTGCAAGCCAATGCGGTCCGCGCAAAGGCAACGTGCGGCCGCACAGGCCTCCCTCTGCAGTGACAGGCTTTAGTATTTTGGCCATAACTTTTGCTACAGATGTCCAAATTGCGACATCTTTAATCTGGAAACTAGACACGAAGGGCTACAACTTTCGTTTTTGAATCATCTCAAAATTCCTTGTAGATTAAAAGATATGAGCTTCCGAAGTAGGACTAGCGGATCGTTCCCCACCGCGGCCGCACACCATTTTGTGCGGTCCGCATGACACATACCACGGCCACGTCCGCTTTTGTGCGGTGCGCACAGCACTCAACGCGGGCGCACCTATTTTTGTGCGGACCGCATGGGTGAGTTCTGGGGCCTGCAACCCCTGTAGACCTGCTACAGCTATGATTTTTGCACTAAAACATCCCGGAACCTACCCGGAACTCCCGGAACTTCAAACCAATTGTACCAACACATATCATGACATCGTTCAAACTTGCTCAAAACTTCGGAACGCTCACAACAACATCAATCACCAATTTAACATAGGATTCAGGCCTAAGAGCTCCAAGAACTCTTAAATTATACTTTCGATCAAAAAGTCTATCAAATCTCGTCTGAATGACCTGAAATTTCGCACACACATCCCAATTGACACAATGAAGCTACTGCAACTCTCAGAATTCCATTCCGACTCCTATATCAAAATCTCGCCTATCAACCGGAATTTGCCAAATATCAATTTCGCCAATTCAAGCCTAAATCTTCTCTACAACTCCAAAACCCATTCCGATCGCGCTCCTAAGTCACAAATCACCTCCCGAAGCTAACCAAACCATTGGAACTCACTTCCGAGCCTTCTAACACATAAGTCAACATCCGGTTGACTGTTTCCAACGTAAGCCTTCTTAAAAGAGACTAAGTTTCTCATTTCTTACCAAATCCTCTCCGAACTCGAACTAATAAACTCAATTACATAAAACATGGATAACGAAGCGTAAAGAAGCTGAAATGGGGGAAATGAAGCGGTAACTCATGAGACGACTGGCCGGGTCGTCACATCCTCCCCAACTTAAACAAACGTTCGTCCTCGAACGAGTCAAGAAACATACCTGATGCCTCAAACAGATGAGGATATCTGCTCCGTATCTCCCGTTCGGTCTCCCAGGTAGCCTCCTCCACGGGCTGACCTCTCCACTGCACCTTCACTGAAGCTATATCTTTTGACCTCAACTTCCGAACCTGGCGACCCAAAATAGCTACTGGCTCCACATCAAAGGTCAAATCATCATCCAACCGAACCGTGTTGTAGTCCAAAGCCTACTATACTTCCGGAGCATAGAAACATGAAATACCGGATGCACACTCGACAGGCTAGGTGGCAAAGCAAGCTCATAAGCTACCTCCCCAATCCTCCGAAGCACCTCAAAAGGCCCAATGAACCGAGGACTCAACTTGCCTTGCTTCCCAAATCTCATAACACCCTTCATGGGCAAAACCTTCAGCAAGACCTTCTCACCGACCATGTAGGACACATTCGAACCTTCCGGTCCGCATAACTCTTCTGACGTGACTGCGCTGTACGAAGCCTCTCCTGAATCACCTTCACCTTCTCTAAGGCATCCTGAACCAAATCTGTCCCCAATAGTCTAGCCTCGCCGGGCTCGAACCAACCAACCGGAGATCTACACCGCCTCCCGTACAAAGCCTCATATGGAGCCATCTGAATACTCGACTGGTAGTTGTTGTTGTAAGCAAACTCTGCAAGTGGTAGAAACTTATCCCATGAACCTCCAAAGTCAATAACACAAGCACGCAACATGTCCTCCAATATTTGAATAGTACGCTCGGACTGTCCGTCCGTCTGAGGATGAAACGTTGTGCTCAACTCTACCTGAGTACCCAACTCTCTCTGCACGGCTCTTTAAAACTGCGAAGTAAACTGGGTACCTCTATCTGAGATGATGAAAATAGGAATGCCATGCAACCGAACAATCTCCCGGATATAAATCCCTGCCAACCGCTCTGAAGAATAGGTAGTACACACAAGAATGAAGTGCGCAGACTTGGTCAGCCGATCCACAATCACCCAAATAGCATCGAACTTCTTCAAAGTCCGAGGAAGTCCAACCACAAAGTCCATAGTGATTCTCTCCCACTTCCACTCGGGAATAACCATCTGCTGAAACAAGCCACCCGGTCTCTGATGCTCATACTTCACCTGCTGACAGTTGAGACACCGAGCTACAAATCCTACAATATCTTTCTTCATTCTTCTCCACCAATAGTGTTGCCTCAAATCCTGATACATCTTCGCGGCACCCGGATGAATGGAATACCGCGAGCCATGGGCCTCCTCCATAATCAGCTCTCTAAGCCCATCTACATTGGGCACACAAATCCGGCCCTGCATCCTCAACACACCATCATCACCGACGGTCACATCTCTGCCATCATCATGCTGGACTCTGCCCCTAAGGACAAGCAAATGCGGATCATCATACTGGCGCTCTCTGATGCGATCATATAAAGAAGACTGAGAAACCACACAAGCCAACACCCGACTAGGCTCCGAAATATCCAACCTCACGAACCGATTGGCCAAGGCCTGAACATCAACCGCAAGAGGTTTCTCCCCAACTGGAATATATTCCAAACTCCCCATACTCATTGTCTTTCGGCTTAAAGCATCAGCCACCACATTGGCCTTTCCCGGATGGTACAATATAGTGATATCATAATCCTTAAGCAACTCCAACCATCTCCGCTGCCTCAAATTAAGATCCTTTTGCTTGAACAAATGTTGAAGACTACGATGATCAGTGAACACCTCACAAGATACGCCATACAAGTAATATCTCCAAATCTTCAATGCGTGAACTATGACAACCAACTCCAAATCATGAACGGGGTAGTTCTTCTCATGGGGCTTCAACTGCAGAGAAGCATAAGCAATAACTCTACCCTCCTGCATCAACACACAACCAATCTCAACTCTTGAAGCATCACAATACACAGTATATGAACCTGAAGCTGATGGCAAAACCAACACTGGAGTTGTGGTCAAGGCTATCTTGAGCTTCTGAAAGCTCTCCTCACACTCGTCCTACCATACGAATGGAGCACCCTTCTGAGTCAACTTAGTCAAGGGCGATGCAATGGATGAAAATCCCTGAACAAACCGGAGATAATAGCCTGCTAACCCAAGAAAGCTACGAATCTCTGTGGCTGAGGACGGTTTGGGACAACTCTGAATCGCCTCTATCTTTTTCGGATCAACCTGTATACCCTCGCTGGACACCACGTGCCCCAAGAAAGCTACTGATCTGAGCCAAAACTCAAACTTGGAGAATTTTGCATAAAGCTTCTCCTCCCTCAGTCTCTGCAACACAACTCTCAAATGCTTCGCGTGCTCCTCCTGACTACGCGAGTACACCAAAATATCATCAATGAATACAATAATGAACGAATCCAGATAAGGCCAAAATACACTATTCATCAAATGCATGAATGCTGCTGGGGCATTGATTAGCCCGAAGGACATAACAAGAAACTCATAATGACCATATCTGGTCCTGAAAACAGTCTTAAGAATATCTGAATCCCTGATCTTCAACTGGTGATAACCCGAACGGAGATCAATCTTGGAGAACACTCTCGCTCCCTGAAGTTGATCAAATAAATCATTAATGCGGGGAAAGGGATACTTGTTCTTGATTGTTACTTTGTTCAATTGCCTATAATCAATGCACATTCTCATCGTGCCATCCTTCTTCTTCACAAACAAAACCGGTGCACCCCAAGGGGACACACTAGGCTGAATGAACCCCTTATCTAGGAGTTCCTAAAGCAGTTCTTTCAATTCCTTCAACTCTACTGGTGCTATATGATATAGCGAAATAGAAATGGGCTGAGTGCCCAGCACCAGGTCAATACCAAAATCAATATCCCTGTCCGGTGGCATGCCCGGCAGGTCTGCAGGAAAAACATCGGGAAAATCCCTCACAACTGGGACAGAATTAATACTAGGAGTCTCAGCTCCAACATCCCTCACAAATGCTAGATATGAAAGGCAACCCTTCCCAACCATACGCTGGGCCTTCAAGAAAGAGATCACTCTACTAGGGATATAATCAGCCACACCACGCCACTCGATCTGCGGTACACCCGGCATAGCCAAAGTGACTGTCTTAGCATGACAGTCTAGAATAGCACGACACGGAGATAGCCAATCCATGCCCAAAATGACATCAAAATCCACCATGCTCAATAGCAATAGATCCACTCGGGTCTCCAGACCCCCAATATTCACCACACATGACCCGTACACACGGTCTACAACAACAGTATCGCCCATTGGGGTAGATACATGAACAGGTAAAGCAAGAAACTCACAGGGCATACCCAAATAATGAGCAAAGTATGATGACACATAAGAAAAGGTGGAACCGGGATCAAATAATACAGAGGCATCTCTGTGGCAGACTGAAACAATACCTGTAATGACAGCATCTGAAGCAATAACATCTGGCCTACCAGGAAGTGCATAGAAACGGGCCTGACCGCCCCCTAATCGACCTCCCCCTCTGGGGCGACCCCTAGCTGCATGACCTCCACCCCTAGATGGCTGGGCGGGTGGTGAGGTAATTGGAGAAAAAGTCGAGGGCTGACCCCTCTGCTGAGATGAACTAGACATACGACGAGGAAACTACCTCCACACATGTCCAAACTCTCCACACTCATAACAACTCCCAGGTGCTGGAGAAGGGGACTGAAGGGAACCCCTCACATTGGAGTGACCAGCTGATGCACTCGGCATAGAAGAACCCTGAGCTAACGGGGCACGAGATGAACTCTGGGCTGGAAGGGCACTGAGTGATGACTGGCCCCGCTGAGATCCATGATGACCTTGACCCGAAGATGCCCCGCGATACTCTGGGCGGCCTGACTGAGCATGCCTGAAAGAACAGCCTCTACCATGCTGAAACTGGCCCCTCGAAGAAGCACCACTATAACTGCCAGATCCTCGAGGCTTCTTGGCCTCCCTCTCCTCTCGATCCTGACGGCTAACCGTCTCAATCTCGCGAGCGATATCGACCACCTCCTCGAACGTAGCACCCAACACCATCTCTCGGGTCATAAGAATACGGAGGTTATAGTTAAGGCCATCAACAAATCTCCTGATCCTCTCACTATCTGTCGGAACCATCCAAATGGCATGACGAGCCAACTCAGAAAACCTCGACTCATACTGTGACACAGTCATATCCCCCTATCGCAACCACTCAAACTGTCTACGCAGCTCCTCTCTGTGGGACTGCGGCAAATACTTCTCCAAGAAGAGAGTGGAGAACCGCTGCCAAGTAAGGGGCGCTGCTCCAACCGGCCTACGCCTCTCATACGCCTCCCACCATGTGAATGCAGCCCCAGTAAACTGAAAGGTGGTAAATGCCACACCACTAGTCTCAAGAATCCCTGCTCTACGGAGCATCTGCTGACACTTATCAAGAAAACCCTGGGCATTCTCGCCCTTGGCACCACTGAATGATGGAGGCTGGAGTCTACCAAACCTCTCAAGACGACGCTGCTCATCATCCAGCATAACTGGCATAATAAACTCCTGAGCTGGTGCAACCGGCTGAGCTGGAGGTGCCCCCAGTGTCTATAGTCCCTGCACTACTTGCTTAGGTGTGCGAGCAGCGGGGGTCTGATTGCCTCCCCCGGCCTGTGAAGTAGTTACTGCTGTAGTGGCTGAAACTGCCTGAGCCAGGCCAGTGCAAACTGATAAGATCTGTTCCAAGGCCTCCTGAAGACCGAGAACCACGATAGGCACAGCTGGTGCCTGAACTGGTGCTGCTGGAGCATCCATAGCTGGAGCTTGATCCGGAGCCGGGGCAGCTGGTGGGTCAACAGGTGCTGCCCTCGCTGCTCTGCCTCTGCCACGTCCACGACCGCGTCCACGGCCTCTAGTGGTCTCAGTGGGTGGCACTGGTGGTCGTCCACCTCGTCCGGTAGCGTGAGTCCTCACCATCTGTGAGAGAATGGAATATTAGAAGTTTAGTACTCGGACCAACAAGTTCGCACGACAAGAGTTTCAAGAATATGAAATTTTTCCTAAAGGTTCTGCAACCTTTCGAGAATAAATACAGACGTCTCTGTACCTATCCACGAGACTCTACTAAACTTGCTTATGACTCGTAAGACCTAAGTAACCTAGGCTCTGATACTAACTTGTCACAACCCAATCCCCGAACCCGGTCGTGATGGCACCTCTCATGAAGACAAGGCCAGCCAGACCAAAATGGAACACCTTTTTTAAACATGTAATCATCATAAACAGTAATAATATATAATATAATACTCATAAATTGCGGAATTTTAACGATAATAACAGCAGGAACCATCTCGACACAGCCCAAACCGGGGTGTCACAAGTCATGAGCTACTACAGAATCTGCTATAGGTCTACAAAGTACGGAATTCGATACAAAAGTCTGAAGAAAACATAAATGATAGAGGATAAGAGAGACAAGGTGCTGCGGACGTCAACAGCTACCTCGTAACTCCAAATCATTGCCTAGCCTGGAAGGAATCAGCGCTCAGGTGCGGACTCTGCTATACCTGAATCTGCACACACGGTGCAGGGAGTAATGTGAGTACTCCGACTCAGTGAGTAATAATTACAAATAATGGCTGAAAGTATGAAAACACGTAAAGACACAAAGCCATTCCATATCAAGCAGTAAAATCACTTAAAGCAGTAAATTAGTGAAGAAATCAAATGATATTCCTTTTTAAAACAACTAAAACAAGTAATTTAACAGGTAATTAACAAGTAGAAATCCGCCCCTCGGGCATAGTATCAATCGCTCAGCATAGTATCAGCCCCTCGGGCTCACTCTCAGTAGAGTATCAGCCCCTCGGGCTCACTCTCAGTAGAGTATCAGCCCCTCGGGTTACCTCACAATCACTCAGCATAATGGTCAACCATTGTTACCTGACCAAATTGCATCATACAGTATCATTGTTACCACTGTTTCAAATCACATGGGTACTCGCGCTCACTGTGGGTGTGCAGACTCCGGAGGGGCCCTTACGGCCCAAGCGCTATATCAAGCCACCTCGTGGCATCATCACTCAGCATATCCCCACATCACTCAAGCCACCGCATGGCAAAAATAGTATCACAGGCCCTCGGCCTCATATCACTCAATCCAGAAATCATCATAAGCCCCTTGGGCATTAGTAAAACAGTAGTTCTCAGCCCAAAACATGATGTAGAAAGATCATTTAAGTTTCAAATCTGAGTAAAAGTGGCTGAGTTTGTAAAATAGTAGATATCAACAGGACTGAGTTCAAATAATAAGTCTAGCAGTAAGGAAACAGTGATAAAAATCCCCAGAGGGTTCAAATAGTTGGCACGAAGCCCAAATATGGCAATCAGCCCAAATCATGATGATAACAAATGGATTTCAGACCCCACGCTCATCATCCAGCGCGTATCTTGCCTCAATATAGCACTACGATGTGCAATCCGGGGTTTCAAACCCTCAGGACATCCTTTACAACCATTACTCACCTCGAAAAGGCTAATTCTCTAGCTCGCGACGCCTTTGCCCCTCGAATTAGCCTTCACGCACGTCGAATCTATCCAAATTCAGAACGAATACGTCACAATATGCTAAGGGAACAAAGCCCAAGCGAAAACATTCAAAATATATCAAAAATCTCGAAATTAGCAAAACCCGAGCCCCGGACCCACGTCTCAAAATCAGGTAAAATTTACATTTTCAGAATCCTCATACCTTCACGAGTCTAACCATACCAAAATTATCCAATTCCGATACTATTTGGTCCTTCAAATCATCATTTTACATTTTTGAAAGGTTTCACAATTTTCTTCCCAAATTCCATCTCAAATCACGAATTAAATGATGAATTCAGTGATAGATTCATGTATTCTAGCCAAATCTGAGTTAAATCACTTACCCCGATGAATTTCTTGAAAAACCTTCGAAAAATCGCCAATATCCGAGCTCTCTAGGTCAAAATATTAAATAAAACCCAAAACCTCGTATTTATAGGTACCCCTCAGGTATCAGCTACCGCAAGCCGCACCAAAACTCACGCGGTCCGTGCAAGCCAGTGCGGTCCGCGCAAAGGCAACGTGCGGCCGCACAGGCCTCCCTATGCAGTAACAGGCTTTAGTATTTTGGCCGTAAACGTTTGCTACAGATGTCCAAATTGCAATATCTTTAACTTTCTAGAAACTAGACACAAAGGGCTACAACTTTCGTTTTTGAAATATCTCAAAATTCCTTGTAGATTAAAAGATATGAGCTTCCGAAGTAGGACTAGCGGATCGTTCCCCACCGCGGCCGCACACCATTTTGTGCGGTCCGCATGACACCTACCACGGCCGTGTCCGCTTTTGTGCGGTCCGCACAGCACTCAACACGGGCGCACCTATTTTTGTGCGGACCGCATGGGTGAGTTCTGGGGCCTGCAACCCCTGTAGACCTGCTACAACTATGATTTTTGCACTAAAACATCCCGGAACCTACCCGGAATTTCAAACCAATTGTACCAACACATCTCATGACATCATTCAAACTTTCTCAAAACTTTGGAACGCTCACAACAACATCAAATCACCAATTTAACATAGGATTCTGGCCTAAGAGCTCCAAGAACTCTTAAATTATGCTTTCGATCAAAAAGTCTATCAAATCTCGTCCGAATGACCTGAAATTTTGCACACACATCCCAATTGACACAATGAAGCTACTGCAACTCTCAGAATTCCATTCTGACCCCTATATCAAAATCTCGTCTATCAACCGGAATTTGCCAAAATATCAATTTCGCCAATTCAAGCCTAAATCTTCTTTACAACTCCAAAACCCATTCCGATCGCGCTCCTAAGTCACAAATCACCTCCCGAAGCTAATCAAACCATGGAACTCACTTCCGAGCCTTCTAACACATAAGTCACATCCGGTTGACTATTTCCAACGTAAGCCTTCTTAAAAGAGACTAAGTTTCTCATTTCTTACCAAATCCTCTCCGAACTCGAACTAATAAACTCAATTACATAAAACACGAATAACGAAGCGTAAAGAAGCTGAAATGGGGGAAATGGAGCGGTAACTCATGAGACGACTGGCTGGGTTGTTACAGTGATTTCCTGCTGATTGTTATTGGAGAGGCAATCGAAAATTTAAGAAAAACGTTTCGTCATTTATGTGTGGAACGCAAATGGATCAACTAAAGAATGGTGTATTTGGGAAATTTTTAGAGTTGAATGACGTGGGTCACTCTGGGAAGTTAACTCATTATATGTTGCTTTCTCAAGTTTTTTACAAGGATAAAACCAAAATGGTTTTTAGAGTTTTTGACAACAATGTAGCATTTATAGAAGATGGTTTCCATTCTATTACCGGGCTGAAGATTGAGGCATCTGATTATAGTTTCGTTGATGATAGAGAGAACCGTTTGAAGGAACGGTATTTCTCTAAAGTGAAAACGGTTTGAAGGTAGATAATTTATATCAGTTTATAAAAAAGCGTTCTTGACTCCGTGATGGTGCAACAGATGATGTATGTGATGATGTCGAGGTCTGCGATGAAGATGCTGTAAAGCTTGCTGAGATTTATATATTAGAAGTTGTTCTTTTGGGTAAAGATATTAATAGAAATATAAGTGAACGTAATATGAAAATCATAGACGACGCAGAACTTTGTGCTTCTTTTCCATGGGGCAGTTTCTGCTTTGAAGAGTTGATTGATAATTTGTCTCATCTTCTATCAACTGAGTCAGTGAAAAAGAAACCAGTTGGTAGGCTTCCATATTATACGTCACTTGGATTCCCATTTTTGTTTAATGTATGGATAATGGAAGTCTTTACTGATTTCCGTCAATATTCAATATATAAGGATCGAGGGCCAATTAGGATGTTGTCTTACTCCAACATTGGATGTCCAAAATATGACACACTTTGCGATTAATTCATTAAGAAAACAAGTGTAAGTTAATAGTATGTGAATTTTTAATATATACTTGTGCTCGTATATTTTGTTTTGTCTAACTATTTATATTTCTGTTTAATTAATAGAACTTCAAGGTTTTTAGCGTGGATCAATCATATCTTCTCCAAGCTTCATCAAAAGTTAATGTTAGCGACATTGTCAATGTAAGTAGTTGTTTCTTAAATTTTATTTAGTCTTGCTTTTCATTAATTTCTACTATCGTATACTAGATTTATGTTCTAATAACTTGCTTTTCATTAAGTTTATTTTGTGAATGATTGTCTTCTAGTATGTAATACTGGAAGTGTGTCCTCTCAATATTTGTCTTCCAGTACATAATACTGGGATAATTGTTGAGTTGTTTATTCCAGTATATGTTACAGGAAGTCTGGTGTGTGTTACCTTCTAATTCATTTCATCCAGTATATTATTTAGTCTTGCTTTTAATTAATTTCTACTATCGTATACTAGATTTATGTTCTAATAACTTGCTTTTCATTAAGTTTATTCTGTGAATGATTGTCTTCCAGTGTGTAATACTGGAAGTATGTCCTCTCAATGTTTGTCTTCCATTATGTAATACTAAGATAATTGTTGAGTTGTTTATTCTTGTATATTTTACAGGGAGTCTGGTGTGTGTTACACCTTCTAATTCATTTCATCCAGCATATTATACTGGAAGACTGCCAGTATATTATTTAGTCTTGCTTTTCATTAATTTCTATCATATACTAGATTTATGTTCTAATAACTGGCTTTTCATTAAGTTTATTCTGTGAATGATTGTCTTCCAGTATGTAATACTGGAAGTCTGTCCTCTCAATGTTTGTCTTCCAGTATGTAATACTGGGATAATTGTTGAGTTGTTTATTACAGTATATTTTACAGGAATTCTGCTGTGTGTTACACCTTCTAATTCATTTCATCCAGTATATTATATTGGAAGACTGCCAGTTGTAGGCTGTTTTGTCCAGTATAATATACTGGATAAGTATAATATATTTCATTTCATTATGTTTTTTAGTTCTAATAATTTACTCTACAAAATTATATTCTTCCCTTGTTGAATTCTGTTTACACTTAATAAGAATGTTTATGTGTTATGGTGCTCTAATTCTTACCATTTTTCTTTTCTTTTCAGAGGGTATCTGCCAAAGTTGAAGATATTGTACATGCAGATCATGTTAAATTTAAAATAAAGATGAAGAAAAATATTAAAGATAATCGAAAAAAGATGAAGAGATATGTTAAGAACTCTGTTAAGGTAATTAACTAGTTTGACAATTTATTTTACTGTTGATTTTGTTCGTACAATAATATATTGTATTCATTGTTGCAGGTTATTAATGACAAGCTTGATGTTGTTCTAAACTTTATTAAAAATTTTAAAAAACATGATGGTTTGTTGAGTGATGAAGATGAAAGCAATGAAAAGCATGACAAAAGCAGTGAACATCGAAATACCGAAAGTGATGAACAAGAAAATTATAATGATGGAGAGAATTATTCTGATAGAGATTTTTCAAACTTGTCGGGTGACAAACAGGATGAACAAGAGGAAGAAGTTGAGTTACCGAAACAGGATGAACAGTGCAATAAGGAGTTTAAGGATGCAGGACCTTCTATTTCAATGACACCAATTATGAATATTGAGTCATTCCCTGAAGAGGCAAATAAAGAGAGTGATAATGAAGGTCGAGCACATTTTGATTCATTACCATTAGTGATGGATATCGATTCAGTTCATGGAGCACAAGTTACTCAAGAAGTTGTAGCAGCTAGTGAAATTTTATTGGAAAGTCTTTGTGATGAAATAAGACCAGAATGTAATGCAATTGAACCAGTTCTGACAGAAGGTACAAAAGCTTTGATGGTTAAAATAACTGATGGGAAACAAGAGCTTTCTACACCACATCACAGTGAAAAGATTTTGCAAAATACCACAGCTGGATCGATAATTCCATCAGCTTTGGATGTTGAATCAGTCATAGATGAAGCTACAGTAGTTGTTGGAGGTTTAGTGAAAATTTGTTGTGATAAAGAGACTACTAATGAACAAGCAGCAGATGATGGAAATTCAGAGAAAATTCCTTGTGATGAAGAAAGAGTAGAGAAGTCAACTGGTACCGATGTTGGTGCTATCTTTCAAAAAATAGCTGATGGGACATATCAACTTTCAATGCCACAGTGCAGTCAAGATAATAAGGAAAATAGTGGAGATGTGTCATCAATGCTACCAGCCATGGATATTGAATCACTCCACGATGCACAAAATAAGAAATGCAGTGATCAAGGTTGACCAAGTGGTGCAGATGTAACGAAAGGTCCTGTTTGTAATGAAGAAAGAGCAGATAGTGGTCCAGATGAGACTGATCTTACAACTGGTAGTAATATTGATTCTTTAATTAGAAAAATAAATGATGTGACATATGACACATGGTCGCCACAGTCTAGTCAAAATATTTTGCAAAATAACGTACTTGCAGTCTCTCAGGGAAGTGGAACAGATGTTTTAACAGTAGGTACAGATGTTGAAGCCATTTTTCATGATATTGAAAAAGGAAATATAATTTTGGATTCACCTGAAGTGGAACAAGGTATTCCTATAGAAAATGTGAATGCAGCATCTGGAGGAAAGGAAAGGGAACTTGAGACTGCTCTGGCAACTCTTTCTGAAATGCGCATCCAAGAAAGTAAAGGTAATTTGGAAGGAACAGATGCTGTAATAGGAGGTACAGATGTTGAAGCCATTTTTTGCGATATTGAAAAAGGAAATATAATTTTGGATTCACATGAAGTGGAACAAGGTATTTCTATAGGAAATGTGAATGCAGCATCTGGAGGAAAGGAAAGGGAACTTGAGACTGCTCTGGCAACTCTTTCTGAAATGCGCATCCAAGAAAGTAAAGGTAATTTGGAAGGAATAAATGTCGTAACAGGAGGTACAAATGTTGAAGCCATTTTTCGCGATATTGAAAAAGGGAATATAATTTTGGATTCACCTGAAGTGGAACAAGGTATTCCTATATTAAATGTGAATGCAACATCTGGAGGAAAGGAAAGGGAACCTGAGACTGGTCTGGCAACTCTTTCTGAAATGTGCATCCAAGAAAGTAAAGGTAATTTGGATGGAATTGGAAGGAAGTTGAATGAAAAAGCACCTCTTGCTGTTCATGAAATTATTGAAAAGATTCAGCAGGTTAGTGTGCGCAGGCTTGTTCCCTGTTTATTATATTGGAAATCTGTCCTGGGAATGATTGCTTTCCAGTATGTTATACTGGATGATTATTATATTATATTTGAGTTTTGTTTGATTCCAGTATATTTTACAGGAAGTTTACCGTTTTGTAAGGTTGTTGTCCAGTATATTATACTGGACGAGTTCTGTTTATACGCCGAGTATTGCTTCTAGAGTTTCCCACCATCTAATTCATTTCATCTAGTATATTATACTGGAAGACTGGCATCTCTAGGCTGTTTTTGTCCAGTA
The DNA here is from genome assembly GCF_000393655.2 of Nicotiana sylvestris. Lineage (NCBI taxonomy): Eukaryota > Viridiplantae > Streptophyta > Magnoliopsida > Solanales > Solanaceae > Nicotiana > Nicotiana sylvestris. The sequence continues at coordinate 165,948,335 of NC_091064.1, read as the reverse complement.
AATTATACTGGATAAGTGTAATATATTTTATTTCATTATATTTTTCAGTTCTAATAATCTCTCTATTTCTTTTTTGTTTTTTTTGAAGCAGGGAAAATTGTATACTAGAGAAGAAAGAGGAAATATGTGGATTCGTGCCCTAATTTTAATATTTTGACTCAGTCAAGTCAATCAAGTTATAATGTGTTTGATCATGAACCTACTATTGATCGCACCCCTGCTGAACAATCTGTTGTTGCTGATATGCAAAATAGTAATTCTGATAAAAAGATTGTTTTATATTCAAGTGTGGATGAGGGAGTTTATGTTTCTCCTCTTAAAATTGCTAAGTCTGTTTCTCAACTGGATGATAATTTTGATCAGCAGACCACATTGAAACCTGAAATAAAAAATATGGAGGTAGAAGGTGAAAATGAAAAACTAAATTTTGCCTACTATAAAGGAAAAGAAGTTCTAGGAGGACAAGTACAACAGATTGTACAAAGTGCTTATATAGAAGAAGAATTGTTTGGTAGAGGAAAAAGAATTCGTAATGCCAGTTGGCATTTAAAATCTCCATATAAGGGAACAAGTAAAGGTATGAATTGGAGTTCAAAATATGTCCGAAGATGTTGCTGGCATTATCGGAAAATAATCAAATCTTCTGTGGATAATTTTGTAGCATATTTAAATGAAACAAGAGAAGAGGTCGTCTACCAAAGTGAGTTTTGATATTTAGCTTATTCTATTTTTATTTGATATATATGTTATAAAAATTCTCTTTTATTTTGTTTTTAATATTTGTTCTGTCCTTGCTTTTCTAGGGGTGTAACTGATATTTACAAAACAGATCCTGTACTGCAACAAAATCCATATGAACTTTACAATGAGAAAGTTAAATCAAGAATGTTCTTTAAAGAGATTGTCGATGATAAGTATACTTTAACTGATGCGGTATGTATATATCTTTTACATTGTGAACTTTTGATTTTATTTTATATTATATTTGACATATATTTATTTTTGTTTTATATTCAGCACATAGATGTTTTATTGTATTATATGAGGAAGAAACATATATATCACATCAATGAGTATCCATTTCCTCAACAACAACAGATGTGGACTTTAATGACACTTTAGAATTTGCATATAGTGACTGGAAGTGTCGTCCAGATTTGGACTGAGTTTGAATTTTGGAATGTGGGATTGGGATTTGGGCTTTGTCAGTATATATTGGGTGAGAATCGTAGATGTGGGATTCCATGGTCATTTGTGAAAAAAGTTTTCTGTCCGATTCGACTTCCTGCTCCAATGGTAAATGGTGAAATTCGCTTAAATTGTTGCATTCATTACTACCTGGCAGTTTTACACTTGAATGAGAAGACCATAGATGTATATGATTCTGTGTACGAGGGATATAAGTATGATGTTATAAAGACGCAACTTCTTTCTTATCAGCATTTCATTCCTGTGGTTATGGAGTATTGTAAATTTGGTGACTTGCATCCTACATTTGGGCATGTGTTGAACCATTTGATGTTCGCTGGAAAGAATCACCAAAACAGATAGGAAACACAAGTTGTAGTGCATTTGTTATAAGGTATGTTGATATGTTGATGCAGGGTAAAGATGTTATGACAATTGTGCCCAATACAATCAAATATTATCGGGAGTATCTTGGTTTTTGTCTATGGGGACAGGCAAAATGGAAACACAAATCAGGGTATGAAACTCTTCCAGAGATGGTTGGTGATGAATATGGAGATAATGGAAATAATTTTTGTAAATATCCTTTAGCATATGGCAGTCCTCAAGTGTAAATACCTTGATAAACATAGTTTTTTGCATTATATATTAAACATGAATACTTTGTTGATATATATGCAGATTTTATAGTTTGAATTTAAAATGTTTTGCTTTCTGTATATTATGCTGGAGAATCTAATATGTGAAAGAATATCATCCAGTAATTTTTATGGAATTCTAGCTTGTATTTTTTATATTATGCTGGAGAATCTAATATGTGAAAGAATATCATCCAGTAATTTCCTGTAAATTATGCTGGAGATATGTCATATTTAATATATTTTTGGTTGCTTTTTGTAAATTCAGATTTTCCCCCTATAATAATCCAGATTTTTTTACCCTAAATTCGGCCAATTTTGGTTACTCTCCTATAAATTATTATAGAAATGCTACTTATGAAGGCATAGAAGCCAATATATTATCATATGGAGAAGTTGAAAATTGTGAAAACTTGGTATCTAGAACAATTTACTGGAATTAAATAATTTAATATTTTATTTGTTGTATATTATACTGGAGTTATATAATATTAAACCACTGTGTCCCGTATTTAATACTGGACGTGAATAATGCAGATTTTTTATCCTAAATTCGTCAAAATTTGGTTACTCCCTATAAATTATGCTGGAAATGCTACTTATGAAGGGATATAAGCCAGTATATTATAATGGAGAAGTGGAAAATAGTGAAAACTTGGTATTTAGAATAATTTACTGTAATTAAATAATTTAGTATTTTATTTCCTGTATATTACACGAGAGTATATAATGTTAAACCATTGTGTCCCGTATTTAATACTGGACGTGAATAATGCAGATTTTTATCCTAAATTCGTCAAATTTTGTTTACTCCCTATAAATTATGCTAGAAATGCTACTCATGAAGGGATATAAGCCAGTATATTATAATGGAGAAGTGAAAAATAGTGGAAACTTGGTAATTAGAACAATTTACTGGAATTAAGTAATTTAATATTTTATTCCCTGTATATTACACTGGAGTTATATATATTTATAAACATATTGTCCTGTATTTAATACTGGACGTGAATAATTCAAATTTTTTTACCCTAAAGTTGTCCAATTTTTGTTATTCCCTATTAAATATGGTGGAAACGCTACTTTTGAAAAGATATAAGCCAATATATTATGACGGAGAAGTGAAAAATAGTGGAAACTTGGTATCTAGAATAATTTACTGGAATTAAATAATTTAATATTTTATTTCCTGTATATTACACTGGAGTTATATATTGTTAAACTATTGTGTCCCGTATTTAATACTGGACCTGAACAATGCAGATTTTTTTATCCTAAGTTCGTCAAATTTTGGTTACTGCCTATATATTATTCTAGAAATGTTACTCATGAAGGGATATAAGACAGTATATTATGATGGAGAAGTGGAAAATAGTGGAAATTTGGTAATTAGAACAATTTACTGGAATTAAATAATTTGATATTTTATTCCTTGTGTATTACACTGGAATTATATATTTTTTGTTAAACTACTATGTCCCGTATTTAATTCTGGACGTGAATAATGCAGAATTTTCGTATAATTTTCTTGAAAAGATTTTGATACTATGTTGATCGTATTCCATAATATCAGATACATAAAAGAAATATTACAAAGAACAATCACACATAAACATAGTAGAAGATAAAGAGCACCCAATGACAAAAACATAGAACAAAAACATAAAAAAAAGATTAAGCAAAACTAAGAATCATCTGTATCATCAAAATAATACTCCTCAATTTCTTGATATATCTTATCATCATCCGAATCAGAGATAATTATAAGATACTCGGGCAAAATACCACAAAGTCTCACGAGATCATTCTTCAACCTGTTGAAATCGTGATGCAACTGATTTTGTTCAATTATTATTCTGTCCATAAGATGAGGAAGATTCTTTAAGCTATATTCGAGCTTCGCATAGTCGTCCCTATTGGGATACTTGAAAGAATCAAAGTTCTGGACAACCTTGTCGAACGAGGTTGAATAACCTTCAGAACTACGTTCTACGTTCAACCTGTTCTTGAATGATTCATCAGCAAAAAACTGAGGTCTTATTCTTTCCCAATCAACCTTTATTTGTTCCCACTTTTGCATAATATTATCCATTGGAACTGTAACGACCCGACCCACACTGTGCATATATTGTCCGCTTTGGGCCTCGCCCTCACGGTTTTTTTCTCCCCTGGTCCAACTGGGGAAAATGCCTATGCACATGTAAGTCCAAGTCTTACTAATATAGCCCAGGACTCCCCCTCTCTTTTCCGTTGTGGGATTCCTGCGAGCTACAGTCCCATTGCCTCAGCACCTATACTGCACTCACCCCACCAACAGGAACACAACATCCCCGTTGTGGGTACCCACCCATCGTACTAGGTGAGAGTCGGCTCTGATACCAACTGTAACGACCCGGCCCACACTGTGCATATCTACTTTGGGCCTTGCCCTCACGGTTTTGTTCTCCCCCAGTCCAACTGGGGAAAAGGCCTATGCACATGTAAGTCCAAGTCTTACTAATATAGCCCAGGACTCCCCCTCTCTTTTCCGATGTGGGGTTCCTGCAAGCTACAGTCCCATTACCTCAGCACCTATACTGCAGATATAACGACCCGACCGGTCGTTTTGAACTTTTGCACTTTGATCTCCAGTTCCCGGGCATGACTTGCCCCGTGTAACGTATTATGACTGATGTAGATCATTGGTTTTGGTTTTCAGGAAAAATCGGAATGAATTTGAAGGAACAGTCTCAGTTGAAAGCTTTGAATTTGAAAGGTTTGACTAAGAGTTGACTTATTAGTATATGATCTCGGATCGGAAATTTTATGATTTGGATTGCTTCGTTGGGTGATTTATGACTTAGGAGCGCGATCGGAATGCATTTTGGAAGTCCGTGGAAGGATTTGGCTTGAATTGGCAAAGTTAATATTTTGGCGAATTCCGGTTGATAGGTGAGATTTTGATCTGAGGGTCGTAATTGAATTTTGAGAGTTGATGTAGATTCATTATGTCATTTGTGATGTGTGTGCAAAATTTCAGGTCATTTGGACGTCGTTTGGTCGACTTTTTGATCGAATTCGGATTTCGGAAGTTTTGGAATTCTTAGGCTTTAATCCGAGGGTGATTTGATGTTGTTTTGAGCGTTCCGAAGGTTGGAACAAGTTTGAATTATGTTATGGGGTGTGTTTGCATGTTTGGTCGGGGTCCCATGAGTCTCAGATAGGTTTTGGAAGAGTTTTTGGAAGATTTTGCCGTTTTGAGCATAAGCATGTAATGATCCAAAGATCCATTTTTAGTTCTAGAGATCGAAATTTGATTTCGAGACTTTCGGAATTTTGATAATGAATTATAGGACTGGTCTGGAAAGTTTGGTCTAATTTCATCAAGTCGCGATTGGGTTTTTGACACGAAACATGAGTTAATTGTTTAACGAACGAAATGGGTATTGAACTGAGCAAATGAGCTTCGAATTGAGTTTTTACTGAAGGGCTATGTTCGTATTATTATTTGTGACTCATAGAAACAAGAATCATCGAATTTCGAGTTCGTATGATGGAGTTAGAGCCTTTTTAGTGAAAAGAAAAGCTGCTGTAATTTTCTGGGCAGTTTCTGCATTTTTCGCACGTGTGAACAGTGACCGCACCTGCGTGAACAGTACCGTATACAGTACCCCGTGAACAGTACAGTGTGAACAGTACCTGACAGAATGTTAAGTTCTGGAAAATGGGACGAATCCCATTTTCCATTTTTACCAAATTGGAGCTCGGGGAGAGGCGATTTTCGGGAGATTTTCAGAGAAAACAACGGGGTAAGTGTTCTTAACTTAATTTTGGTTAGATTACCCGAATCTATTACTAGTTTTGGCATTTAATTGGTGATTTTAGTTGGGAAAATCTTGAAAACTCTCTTGGTTTAATTTGAAGATTTGAGGGTCGAGTTGATGTCGGATTTTAGTAAAATTGGTATGGTTGGACTCGTGGTTGGATGAGGTTTCATATTCCATAATTTTTGTCGGGTTCCGAGATGTGGGCCCCACGGGCAAAATTTTGAGTGCAATTTCGGATTTTTAATGGAAAATGTAGAATTTCATATGGAATTAATTCCTATAATTTTTATTAACTAAATCGAATTATTGTGGCTAGATTCGAGGCATTCAGAGGATAATTTGAGAGACAAAGGCATCGCGAGCTAGAGGATTAGCCGGTTTGAGGTAAGTAATGATTGTAAATACTGTCCTGAGGGTTTGAAACCTCGGATTATACGTCGTTGTGTTACTTTGAGGTGACTTGCACGCTGGATGACGAGCGTGGGGTAGAGCACCACTGGGGATTGTGACCTAGTCCGTCCCGAACGAATATTTTTAATGCGTATTTGATAGTTAATTGTTTGACATTATTATATTTTTGGGTTGTATGCCATGTTTTGGGCCTTGTGCCGACTTGTTGAGATTCTTAGGGGCATTTTTACTATCTTTCCTCACTCTATTTGTTTGAAAGCATATTCTCAGTCATGTTTTACCTGTTTATTGCTCAAATCTGGCTTTATCACTATATTCTTAACATGTGGAAATTGTTTTGGGCTGAGTTCCTTGTTTTACTGAGATAGACCGAGGGTCTGATTGTGAGATTGATGACTAAGATAGACTGAGAGTCTGATGGTGAGGTTAATGACTAAGAGAGGCCGAGGGCCTAGTTGTGAGGATTATATATCTATGGATCGGGCTGCACGCCGCAGCAATGTATATATATATATATATATATATATATATATATATATATATATATATATATATATATATATATATAGGATCGGGCTGCACGCCGCAATGATACCTATATAGATCGGGCTGCGTGCCGCAGCAATATAGCACTTGGACTGTAGGAGCCCCTCCGGAGTCTGCACACCCCCAGTGAGCGCAGTCGACTATTTATATGGATCGGGCTGTGCGCCAGCGATGCATGGATCGGGCTGCACGCCGCAGCGGTTACTTTGATTTCAGTTATTGTGAGAGATATACGGATCGGGTTGCACGCCACAACGGTTACTATATGGTACCAATTGAGCGTGAATGCTGAGTGCGAGTATTGATTGGTAAGAGTTGAGTCACGAGTGACAGAGAGGCTATCCCGAGGGGCGATAGATATATACATGCATATGAGTGGTGTTTTGCCTGAGAGGCCTGTTTATGGACTTATTAATTTCACTCCTCTTAAAATGAGTTTCTATCGAATATGTTGATTTATTGACTGTTTTCACTCATCTTTATATTGAGCCTCTGTCGGAAAGTTGCACAAATGTTTTAAAACAACTTTTATTTAAATTGGGGTTTAGAAGATGTTCAGAAATTAATCACTGATTTGACATTGGTTATTTCCACTGAGATTTTCAAGTTATGAAGTGTTTGTGATTACTGTTTTGCCCGAGGGGCTGTTTTACAAACTATGCTTTGCCCGAGGGACCGATTATGATTTTAATCTCTATTATTATTTTAAATGGTATTGAACCCCTACTGAAACTGTTGGAAGGTATTTCAAAGATGATTTTTACTAAAAGTTGGATTTTAAAAGGGAATATTGACTCGTATTATGATTTGAAAGCCTATTGTGTTTATTGAACCCAGCGTAAATGTGGATTCATTGTTTCCTACTTACTTACTGGGTTGGAGTACTCACATTACTCCCTGCACCTTGTGTACAGATTCAGGTATATCGGAACCCGGTAGCAGGTGTTGATAGCTCAGCCGCGGAGTCATTAGAGTTAGCAAGGTGGCTGCATAATGTTCGCAGCACTGCTTCCTTCCACTCATTGTTGTTACTGTATTTAGTATATTTTTAGACTTTTGTTGTATTCAGACCTTGATAGTTGCTCATGACTAATGACACCCCGATGTCGGGCTGGTATTCTATTTTGCAATGTTATTCCAGGATTTTATTATGAAACATTGTTTGATTTAAAGACTTAAAAATGACTATTAATGCTTAAAGGGTTAAGGTGAGTGTTGTGTCGGCTGTCCTTGTCTTCACGAGAGGCGCCATCACGACCGGGCCGGTTTGGGGTCGTGACAAGTTGGTATCAGAGCCTAGGTTATATAGGTCTCATGAGTCATGAGCAGGTTTAGTAGAGTCTTTGGATCGGTACGGAGACGTCTGTATTTATCCTCGAGAAGCTGCAAAACCTTTAGGAAAACTTCACATTCTTGAATTCTTATTGTGCATCCTTTGATTCATCTTGAAATGTAACTCTTTGAATTCCTTCCACGCGTTCGTATACGCATATGATCGCTCAGTATCAGATGTGCCTTGATGGTTTGTGATTTCCCGATCGAGGGGCGAGGTGTGATCTCTGTAAGTTGATGTTGGGCTAGTCTGAAGGACTTGAGGCCGGATCTTTGCATATGGCTTGACTAATGATCGACTCTGGAATCCTGAATCGACAAACAACGCGGTCGCGGACAAAGTCTGCCACGACTTTCTTAGTTACTGCTCTGTAAGATGCTGCTTCGACCTATTTGGTGAAATAGTCGATTGCTACTAGGATAAACTTGTGCCCGTTTGAAGCGGCAGGCTCGATTGGTCCGATAACATCCATTCCCCAGGAGGCAAACGGCCATGGAGAGCTCGTTGCATTGAGCTCATTTGGAGGTACCTTTATCATGTATGCATGTATCTGACAGCGGTGGCATTTCCAGACATACTAGATGCAGTCCGTCTCCATAGTCATCCAAAAGTAACCGGCTCGTAGTATCTTCTTTTCTAAGACAAAACCATTCATATGTGGACCGCAGGTCCCAACATGAATTTCCTCTAGTAGCCTGGATGCTTCCTTTGCGTTGACATACCTTAATAGTCCCAAATCAGGAGTCCTCCTATACAGGATTCCTCCGCTGTGAAAGAAGTTGTTGGACAATCTCTAAAGTGTGCATTTCTGAGTAGGATTTACAAGTTCTGGGTACTCTCGTTTTGCCAAATATTCCTTGATATCATGAAACCAAGGCTTTCCATCTGTTTCCTCTTCGACATGGGCACAGTAAGCTGGCTGATCATGGATCTTTACTGAAATGGGATCAGTGAAATTCTTGTCCGGATGTTGTATCATCGATGACAGGGTAGCCAATGCATCAACGAACTCATTCTGGACTCTGGGAACATGTTGGAACTCCGTTTTCGTGGACCTCTTTCTCAATTCCTGTACCTGATGCAAGTACGGGAGTATCTTAGAGTTCTTGGTTGCCCATTCTTCTCATACCTGATGTATAAGAAAGTCTGAGTCTCCAATTACTAGTAGCTCTTGAACATTCATGTCAATGGCCATTTTGAGCCCTAGGATGCAAGCTTCATACTCGGCCATGTTGTTGGTGCACGGGAACCTGAGTTTGGCGGACACTGGATAATGCTGACCAATTTCTGATACTAGGACTGATCCTATTCCAACTCTTTTGAAATTCACTGCTCTATCGAAAAACAGTCTCCAACCGTTATAGGGTTCTGCAATGTCTTCTCCTTTGAATGATACCTCTTCATCAGGAAAGTGCATTTTTAGGGGTTCGTATTCTCCATCCACGGGGTTCTCAGCAAGGTGGTCTACCAGTGCTTGTCCCTTGACTGCTTTCTGAGTTACATAAACAATGTCGAACTCACTCAACAAGATTTGTCACTTGGCTAGCTTGCCAGTGGGCATGGGCTTCTGAAAGATGTACTTCAAAGGATCCATCCTTGATATGAGATATGTAGTATAGGCACAGAAGTAGTGCCTCAGCTTCTGAGCTACCCAAGTTAAAGCACAACAGGTGCGCTCTAATAGAGAATACCGGGCCTCATACGGGGTGAACTTCTTACTGAGATAATAGATGGCCTGCTCCTTCCTCCCCGTTTCATCATGCTGCCCCAAAATGCAACCGAAAGCTCCATCCAATACTGCAAGGTAGAGTAATAAGGGTCTACCTAGCTTAGGCGGGACCAAGATTGGTGGTGTTGACAGGTACTCCTTGATTCTGTCGAAGGCCTTTTGGAAGTCATCAGTCCATTTGGTAGCGGCATCCTTCTTCAACATCTTAAAGATTGGCTCACAGATAACTGTAGACTATGCTATGAACCGGCTGATGTAGTTAAGTCTTCCCAAGAAACTCATCACATCCTTCTTGTTCTTTGGCGGTGGAAATTCTTAAATAGCTTTGACTTTTGATGGATCCATTTCTATTCCTCGGTGACTCACAATAAACCCAAGCAATTTTCCAGCAGGAACGCCAAATGCACACTTCGTGGGATTCAGTTTCAGGTTGTACCTTCGCAATCTATTGAAGAACTTCCTCAAATCTTCCATGTGATCAGTGGCCTTCTTAGATTTGATGATGACACCATCTACATATACCTCAATCTCCTTGTGTATCATATCATGGAAAATGGTAGTCATGGCCCTCATGTAGGCGGCCCCTACATTCTTCAGGTTGAACGACATCATCTTGTAACGGTACATTCCCCACGACCTAATGAAAGCCATTTTCTCAGCATCTTCTTCATCCATACAGATCTGATGATAACCAATGAAGCAATCTACAAATGACTGCAGCTCATGCTTGGCGCAATTATCAAATAGGATGTGTATGTTCGGCAAAGGGAAGTCATATTTTGGACTGGCCCGGTTGAGATCCCGATAGTCGATACAGACTCTGACCTTTCCATCCTTCTTTGGCACTAGCACGATGTTGGCTAACCATGTCGGGTATTCTACTACCCTGTGAACATTAGCTTTGACTTGCTTAGTGACTTCTTCCTTGATTTTCAAACTCATATTAGGCTTGAACTTTATGAGCTTTTGCTTTACCAGCGGACATGTCGGATCGGTTTGAAGTTTATGAGCCACAATAGACGTACTCAGACCAGTCATGTCATCATACGACCAGGCGAATATGTCCTCATATTCCTTTAGAAATTCTGTGTATTCTTTCTTTTCTGATGGCGATAAGTGAACGCTGATTCATGTTTCCTTGACGTTTTCTGTATCTCCCAGGTTAATAGTTTCGGTCTCGTCCAGGTTGGACTTAGGTCTGTTTTCAAAATTCTAACTTCTCTAACAATCTTGTCAGGTATGTCATCTTCTTCTAAATCAATGTCCGTTTGTTGCATTGTCTCATTGAATGTCATAGTCATCGGTTCATCAAGATAAGTAATAATAATGCTGTATAAGTAAAATAATGATAGAGAAAATAATAATGAGTGTTGATTCATAAGAAAAGTCAAAATGCTTTGATAAATTGCATAACTATTTTAAACATTGGAGATCTTATTGCAGGAATTAAAAATGCGAAAAGGAAATTATTTAGTAAATAAAAACAGTGCATGATGCTTGTTTTAGCCTTGCTACCCCGAGGCTCGTCGGGCTCTGGTTGTCCTGATGGTCCAGTTATTGAGGCATGCCCCTCTGTTCGTAGCCTGTATGGAAGGGCCTTCCTTCCCCTCCTCCTCGAGAACAACACAATAGTCCATGCCATTGTCTTCTAGGAACAAGTTGTTCACCGCCGCAAGTGCTTCTTCTTCATCTGACCCATAAACAATGTCAGCCTGTTGGAAAGTCTACTCCAAACGTGGTATTAGCTGCTCCAGGGGATAGTAAGGACCACACCATAGTGGTGACCAGTTGTTGAATTCTTCCCAGGTGTAATCATATCCCAAACCGAACGTAGTACCATGTTTCTTGAGTTTTATGGGCTTAGCGATTCCTTAGAGATTCTTGTCGAGCCCTTTGCCAGGTTCGTACCCACTCCAATTCAGTATACTCTCGATTTTGTTATCCCACCATTTATCTTTGTCAACAGCATTTACCCGTTCAATGTAGTGGTAAGTCTCTCCACCTAGCTTCTTTCTTCTTTCGATTGCCGGAATGGTCTGGCGACTGTATATAGGGTTGCTACCGTCGCCGTGAATGATCACTTCCTGGTGATTCCATTCGAATTTTACTGCCTGATGCAATGTTGATGCTATGGCCCCAGCAACATGAATCTATGGTCGTCCCAACAGCAGGTTGTAAGATACTGGCACGTCTATCACCTGGAAATCGACATCGAACCACGTTGGTCCCATTTGCAAGCATAGGACAATCTCACCAATGGTGGACCTTTGAGAACCATCGAAAGATTTTACATTGATTTCTCCATCCTTTATCTCATGCAGTCCTTTACCTAGCTTCTTGAGCGTTACCAACCGACCAATGTTGAGACTGGAACCTCTATCAATCAAGATTCTGGTGGTGAAATAATCCTCGCATTGCACGGTGATGTGCAGTGCTTCGTTATGCCCCAGCCCTTCAGGTGGCAGATCATCCTCATGAAAGGTGATCTTATGGCTCTCCAACACTTGCCCTACCATGTTAGCCATTTCCCCGCCAGTGATGTTGCGCGGCACGTATGCTTCACTTAGTACCTTTAACAGAGAATTCTTGTGTGCCTCAGAATTTTGTAGCAAAGCAAGAATAGAGATTTGTGCTGGTGTTTTGCTCAACTGGTCGATGACCGAATATTCCTTGGCCTGTATCTTTCTCCAAAGATCGTCCGGACCTGTCTCAATGAGGGGTGGCTGATTGGAGGCCTGCTTGCTTGACTCAGCTAGGTGTTCAGGGGTATAGACTCTACCAGTTCTTGTCATACCCTGTGCTGCAATAGTCTCTTCGAACCTAACCTTACCTTTCCTCCTTGCCTCAGCTGTATAGTCCCAGGGTACAACCTTTGTATGGAATGGTGTCATGGTCGACATTGCCACTGGGATCGACGTGGCTATCCTTCTTTTGAACAGAGCATGTGCCTTGGGTGGTAAAACTGCAACCTCAAATGGTGCGGGTGCATTTACCGAAGACACAAATTCAACCTCAATGAGTGCTGGTGTCTTTGCGGACGATGTTGCTTCAAATTCAAGTGGTACAGACAAGTTCACCTCAGCATCCTCAGATGGTTGAATCTGGACTATGATTGGATTGAGAGTGACTGTTGGCTTCTTTGGGTCATCACCTTCTGCGATCAACCTGATTGATCCCTCGGGATCCTAATGTGATGACCCAAAAGATCATCACTTGTTTTAAAACAAAACTTACGTATTCTGAGGCCTTGAAAACTTTATTTCGAGTCACCTCAATTTGCGTGCATAGTCCGGGCGCGTAGCCGAAAAGCTTAAATATGAAATTTTGTGAAAAATGATAAGTTTTGACTGTAAAATGAATAAATCTGACTTCGGTCAACATTTTGGGTAAACGGATCCGGATCCATGAGTTGACGATCCCGGAGGTCCTATAGAAAAATATGGAACCTGGGCGTATGCCCGGAATCAAATTTCGAGGTCCCGAGCCCGAGAAATGAATTTTTAAAGGAAATTATTTTCTAAATTTTTTTAAGGAAATTTGAAATGAAGTTTGATTAGAAAGAGATGGTATCAGGCCCGTATTTTGGTTCCGGTGCCCGGTACAGGTCTTATATATGGTTTAAGTAATTTCTGTAAAGTTTGGTTGAAAACGGACGTTGTTTGACGTGATTCGGACCTAAATTGCTAAATTTGATACTTGATGAAGTTTGAGGGAAAAAAGGTTCTTGATTTTTGAGGTTTGATTCATTGTTATTGAGGTTATTTTGGCGATTGATCGCACAGATAAGTTCGTATGATGTTGTTGAGTTAGTATATGTGTTTGGTTAGGAGCCCCGAGGGCTCGAGTGTATTTCGGATGTGTTTCGGCAAGTTTTGAACTTAGGACAAAGTTGCAGATTCAGAGAAGTTGCAGGTTTTTTAAGCCAAGTCTCGCAGTCTGCGGTGGAAACTTCACGACTGCAGTGGGGGCTCCGCAACCGCGGCAGAATTTGTGCAGTCCGTGGTGAGCAAGGCCATGCCTCTTCGACCGCGCTCGATTTCTTGCGGTCCGCAGTGGAGCTCCGCGGCCGCAGTCCTTTTTATGCGGTCCTCGGAGAGGGTCTGAGACGGGTATAAATAGACAGGATTTCTAGTTATTTTCATTTTTCAAAAACCCCAAAAACATAAGAGGCAATTTTTCAAACAACCTTTCTTCTCCAAATCAATTGTAAGTCATTTTTAACTAGTTTTCTTCAATCATTAACATCTTTTAACATGATTTTAACTTCGAATCAATTATTTTCATGGTGGAATTGGGAATTTTGGGTAAAACCTAAGAATATTGAAATTTGGGGATTTAGACCTCAAATTGAGGTCGAATTCCAAAACCAATTATATATCCGGGCTCGAGGGTAAATGAGTAATCGGTTTTTGGTCCGAATTTTGGGTTTGGACCAAGCGGGCCTAGGGTCGATTTTTGACTTTTTGAGAAAATCTTTATAAAACCTATTTTCATGCATTAGAATTGATTCATTTAGCATTTATTGATATCGTTAAGCAAATTGTGGCTAGATACAAGCGAGTTGGTGGTGGAAACAAGAGGTAAAGCGGTAGTTGAGGCTTGAATTGTGTTCGTTGCATCGAGGTAAGTGTTTGGTCTAACCTTAGCTTGAGGGATTAGGAGTTGTGTCATGTTTGCTATTTGCTTCTTGTCGAGTACGACATATAGGCATGGTGACGAGTATCTATACGTTGGTGTCAAGCATGACCGTGGGTCTTATATTGTGGTTTTCATGATTTCATTATATTATCCATCCCTTGGTGAAGATTCCCAATTGTTGTATAAAGCTTGTGGAAAGAATTGGGACCTATGAACATTGAGGAGCGTTGGCTCAAGTTGTATAGTGAAATTGTGAAAGTACAAGTGACAATTGAACTTCTAGAGCATTGGCTCGAGTTGTAAAATGAGTTGTGAAAGAATAAGTGATAATCGAACCTCTAGAGCATTGGCTCGAGTTGTGAAGTGAATTGTGAAGAAAAATTGAGAAAGAGTTATTTAATTGTGTTCCCTTGTCGGGATTTCTATTATTATTTTGTTTATTCCCTTGCCCCTTTGTTTGTGATTGTTATTTGGGTGAGGAAGAGTGTTAAAGCACGAAGGGTGATGCCGTGCATTGTTTGTTATTGTGAGGAAAGAGTGTAAAGCACAAAGGGTGATGTCGTGTATTGTTTGTTATTGTGAGGAAAGAGTGTAAAGCACGAAGGGTGATGTCGTGCCGCACGACGTACCATTCCGTGCCGATACTATTGATTATATGGTGAGGAAAGAGAGTAAAAGCACGAAGGGTGATGTCGTGCACATTTCGATTATATGATTGTTTTGGTGAGAACGAGAGTAAAAGCACGAAGGGTGATGCCATGCAAATTGTTGATTTCTGCTTCCTTGTTGATATTCTAGTTGTGTTGTTTCATTCCTTACTTGATGCCTTTCTATTCGGAACTATTATCTCCCCCGCAGCATGTTTCCCCCTTCCACATTGACTGGTTATTTCTATATTTCTTTTCCGTTGTATATATATATATATATATGAACTGCACAGGTTTATTTAGTAGTCTGGTCCTAGCCCCGTCACTACTTCGCCGAGGTTAGGCTAGACACTTAACATCAGATGGGGTTGGTTGTGCTGATACTATAATATGCACTGTGTGTAGATGCAGGAGCAGCTTTCAGACAGTAGTTGGAGTGCTCCCTTCAGTCCACCCAGAGACCCAAGGTAGACCTGCAGGCGTCCGCAGGCCCTGGCGTCTCCCTCTATCTCTATTTCCTGTTTCATTTCCTTTTGTTTAGAAACAGTGTATTGTATTTCTTCAGACCTGTTATGTAGTAACTCTTAGACAGTCTGTGACACTGTGACACCAGGTTTTGTGGTATTTGAGGTTTTAAGAGTTGTAATAGACGTAGCCTTAAGATATATAATTATTGACTTCTGCTTATTTATTTAAAATTTTACTTTTATCATATTATCGACTTGTGTTGTTTAAAAGAAGCAAAGATGAAAGTGTAGCAAGTAGTTAAGGTTTGGCTTGCCTCGCTTCCATTAGTAGGAACCATCACGACTCCCGAGGATGGGAAATCCGGGTCGTGACAAGTTGGTATCAGAGCTCTAGGTTGCATAGGTCTCACAGTTCACAGACAAGCTTAGTAGAGTCTGAGGGATTGGTACGGAGATGTCTGTATTTATACCTCAGAGGCTACAGAGTTAGGAAAAACTTCACATTCATTATTTCCTGTCGTTTAGTTATGTTTCTCAATGCTAATTGAACTTCCACTCTGTTCTTTCACAGATAGCGAGAACACGCTCTTCCTCATCCTCCGCTCAGCAGCCCGAGCCCCCGACAACAGTTCCCACAAGGGGCAGAGGACAAGGCTGAGGTCGTGCTAGAGGCCGAGGTAGGGGCAGATCTCAGACCCGAGCAGCAGCCCCAGTGATGGAGCCTCAGGTTGATTTTGATGAGGAGGTTCCGGCTCCAGCAGTTCCGGTAGGCCCAGCTCAGGTCCCAGAGGGGTTTATTGCTACCCTAGTTCTTCAGGATGCTCTGGTCCGATTAGTGGGCCTCATGGAGAGTATCACCTGGGCAGGCTTACTTCCTATAGCACCAGCCGTCTCTCAGGCTGGAGGAGGGGCCCAGACTCCTGCTACTCGCACTCCGGAGCAGGTATCCACTCAGATTCAGACTCCAGCGGTTCAGCTAGTTGGAGCAGTACAGCTGGTTGTGGTAGCTCAGACCGGTGATGGAGCGGCTATGTCCGCCGATGCTTTGTGGAGACTGGATAGGTTCACCAAGCTCTTTACTTCTACTTTCAGCGATGCATCTATTGAGGATCCCCGGGATTATCTAGACAGCTGCCACAAGGTTCTCAGGAACATGGGCATTGTCGAGACCAATGGGGTCAATTTTGCTACATTTTGCTTGTCTGGATCCACCAAGACTTGGTGGAGGGATTATTGCTTAGTGAGACCAGCCGTATCGCCAGCCTTGACTTAGGAGCATTTCACACAACTATTCCTGGAGAAGTTTCTCCATATCACTCAGCGAGAGGCTTATCGGAGGTAGTTTGAGCACCTCTAGCAGGGTTCCATGACTGTTATCCAGTATGAGACCAGGTTCATAGACTTAGCTCGTCATGCTCTCATCATACTCCCCACCGATAGAGAGAGGGTGAGGAGGTTTATTGACGATCTTATTCAGTCGATTCGTCTTTAGATGGGTAGAGAGGCTGGGAGTGAGATTACTTTTCAAGAGGCACCAATGTGGCCCATATAGTTGAGATGGTTCTGTCATAGGGAGGCGGACATGGGTCAGACAAGAGGCCCCATCATTTAGGCCGATTCAGTGGTGCCTCATCCGGAGGTCGAGATTTGTATGGTAGAGGCCATCCTCATAGGCCCTTTCAGTCAGCGCTCCAGGTTTCTCACGGTACATCAGGTGGTCGTGGTCCCCAGATGCAGTATCCCGATCAGTAGTCCTACAGTGCACCACCTGCTCCTATCGATGTACCGCCGCTTCAGAGTTTTCGGGGTGGTCATTCAAGCCGTCAGGGCCAGCAGTCTCAGCAGCCGAGGGCTTGTTACACTTGTGGTGATACGGGTCATATTGCCAGGTTTTGCCCTCGATCACCGAGTAGCTCTCAGCATCAGGGTTCTCGTGCTATGGTACAGGCACCAGGTGTTCCACAGCCCGCCCAACCAACTAGAGGTGGGGGTAGAGGTGCTAGAGGTGGAGGTAGAGGTACTAGAGGTGGAGCTCAGGCCGCTAGAGGTGGAGCTCAGGCCACCAGAGGTGGAGGCCAGCCAGCTGTAGGCCGTCCCAGAGATGTAGTTCAGGGTGGTGGGGCCCAGCCCCAATGTTATGCCCTTCTAGCCAAGCCTGAGGCTGAGGCTTCAGATGCAGTCATTACAGGTACTATTCTTGTTTGTGATAGAGATGTTTCAGTGTTATTTGATCCAGGGTCTACCTACTCGTATGTGTCATCTTATTTTGCACCGTATTTGGTCATGCCTAGTAATTCCTTGAGTATTCCTGTTTATGTGTCTACACCGGTGGGTGATTCTATTATGGTAAATCAAGTCCATCATTTTTGTATTGTGGTGATTGGGGGTCTTGAGACTCGTGTGGATTTGTTGCTTCTAAACATGGTCGATTTCGATGTTATATTAGGGATGGACTGGTTATCACCTTACCACGCTATCTTGGACTGTCATGCCAAGACTGTGACCTTAGCCTTACCGTATTTGCCCCCGTTTAGAGTGGAGAGGAACTTCTGGTCATTCTACCCATAGTGTTATCTTGTATGTGAAGGCTCGGCGTATGGTCGGGAAAGGGTGTTTGGCCTATTTGGCATATGTTCGTAATTCTAGTGCTGAGGTCCCTTCTATTGATTCTATGCCCGTTGTTCGAGAGTTTCTGATGTTTTCCCTTCAGACTTGCCGGGTATGCCACCCAACAGGGATATTGACTTTTGCATTGATTTGGCTTCGGGCACTCAGCCCATTTCTATCCTATCGTATCGTATGGCCCCGCCGGAGTTGAAAGAGTTGAAGGAACAGTTGCAAGACTTGCTTGAGAAGGGTTTCATTATACCCAGTGTTTTGCCTTGGGGTGCGCCAGTGTTGTTTGTTAAGAAGAAGGACGGGTCGATAAGAATGTGTGTTGATTACCAGTAGTTGAACAAGGTTACAATCAAGAATAAGTATCCATTGCCGAGAATCGATGATTTGTTTGATCAGCTTCAGGGCGCCAAGGTGTTTTTAAAGATTGATTTGAGATCTGGCTATCATCAGTTGAGGATTAGGGCATCTGATGTCCCTAAGACAACTTTTCGCACTCGGTACGGGCATTATGAGTTCCTGGTCATGTCATTTGGCTTGACCAATGCCCCAACAACTTTTATGGATTTGATGAATCGAGTGTTCAGGCCTTATTTGGACTCGTTCGTGATAGTCTTCATTGATGATATTTTGATATATTCCTGCAGCCGGGAGGCGCAAAAGCAACATCTTAGAGTGGTTCTTCAGACCTTGAGGGATAGTCAGTTATATGCTAAATTCTCGAAGTGTGAGTTCTGGTTGAGTTCAGTTACATTCCTGGGTCATATTGTGTCAGTAGAGGGTATTCAGGTTGATCCGAAGAAGATTGAGGTAGTCAAGAACTGGCCTAGACCAGCATCAGCTACAGAGATTCGGAGTTTCTTGGGATTGGCAGGTTACTATCGTCGGTTCGTGAAGGGGTTTTCATCTATCGCAGCCCCGATGACCAGGTTGACCCAGAAGGGTGCCCAATTTAGATGGTCGGACGAGTGTGAGGCGAGCTTTCAAAAGCTCAAGACAGCTTTGACTACGGCACTGGTGTTGGTTTTGCCCACATGTTCAGGGCCTTATACAGTTTATTGTGATGCTTCCCATATCGGGCTTGGTGCAGTGTTGATGCAGGATGGCAAGGTCATTGCCTATGCTTTACGGCAGTTGAATATTCATGAGAAGAACTATCCAGTTCATGATTTAGAGTTGGCAGCCATAGTTCACGCATTGAAGATTTGGAGGCATTATCTGTATGGCATGGCATGTGAGGTATTCACGGATCACAAGAGTCTTCAGTATTTGTTCAAGCAAAAGGAGCTGAAATTGAGGCAGAGGAGGTGGTTGGAGTTGTTGAAGGATTATGATATCACTATCTTATATCACCCGGGAAAGACCAATGTGGTGGTCGATGCCTTGAGTAGGAAGTCAGCCAGTATGGGCAGTCTTGCTTATATTCCGGTCGGTGAGAGACCGCTTGCTTTGGATGTTCAGGCTTTGGCCAATCAGTTTTTAAGGTTGGATATTTCTGAGCCTAGTCATGTATTGGCCTGCACGATCGCTCGTTCTTCTTTATTGGAGTGTATCCGTGATCGGCAGTATGATGATCCCCATTTGTGTGTCCTTAGAGACATGGTGCAGCGCGGAGGTGCCAAGCAGGTTACCTTTGATGATGATGGAGTTTTGAGATTGCAGGGTTGAGTTTGTGTGCCTAATGTGGATGGGCTCCGAAAGTTGATTTTAGAGGAGGCCCATAGCTCCCGGTACTCTATTCATCCAGGCACCACGAAGATGTATCAAGATTTGCGGCAGCATTATTGGTGGTGGAGAATGAAGAAGGATATCGTTGCATATGTAGCTCGGTGTTTGAATTGTCAGCAGGTTAAGTACGAGCATCAGAGGCCTAGTGGTTTATTTTAGAGGATTGAGCTTCCCGAGTGGAAGTGGGAGTGGTTCACTATGGATTTCGTTGTTAGACTCCCCGCAGACTCGGAGGAAGTTCAACGCAGTATAGGTCATTGTTGATAGGCTGACCAAGTCAGCACATTTCATTCCTGTAGTGGTCTCCTATTCATCCGAGAGGCTAGCTGAGATCTATATCCGAGAGATTGTTCGTCTTCATGGTGTGCCTGTATCTATCATTTCGTATTGAGGTATGCAGTTTACCTCGCGTTTCTAGAGAGCAGTTCAGCGAGAGTTGGGCACCCAGGTTGAGTTGAGTATATCATTTCATCCTTAGACGACGGGCAGCCCGAGCGGACTATTCAAATTTTGGAGGATATGCTTCGAGCTTGTGTCATTGACTTTGGAGGCTCGTGGGATCAATTTTTGCCCTTTGTAGAGTTTGCCTACAACAACAGTTACCAGTCGAGTGTCCAGATGGCTCCTTATGAGGCTTTATATGGTAGGCAATGTCAATCTCCGGTTGGGTGGTTTGAGCCGAGAGAGGCTTGATTGTTGGGTACGGATCTGGTTCAGGAGGCTTTGGACAAGGTCAGGATTATTCAGGATAAGCTTCGTACAACTCAGTCCAGGCAAAAGAGTTATGCAAACCGCAAGGTTCGAGATGTGGCTTTTATGGTGGGAGAGCGGGTATTGCTCCGAGTGTCGCCTATGAAGGACGTGATGAGATTTGGGAAGAAGGGCAAGCTTAGCCATAGGTTCATCGGTCCGTTTGAGATTCTTGATCGAGTAGGAGAGGTGGCTTATAGACTTGCATTGCCACTGAGCTTATCAGCCGTACACCCAGTATTTCATGTGTCCATGCTCCGGAAATATCACGGCGATCCATCCCACGTGTTAGATTTCGACACTGTCTAGTTGGACAAGGACTTGTCTTATAAGGAGGAGCCAATAGCTATTCTAGACCGGCAGGTTCGTCAATTGAGGTCGAAGAGTTTTCCTTCTATTCGTGTTCAGTGGAGAGGTCAGCCTCCTGAGGCATCGACCTGGGAGTCCGAGTCGGATATGCGGAGCCGTTATCCCCATCTTTTCCCTGACTCAGGTACTTCCTTCTTCTGTTCGTTCGAGGACGAACGGTTGTTTTAGAGGTGGATAATGTGATGACCCAAAAGGTCATCAATTGTTTTAAAACGAAACTTCCGTGTTCTGAGGCTTTGAAAACCTCATTTAGAGTCACCTCGATTTGCGTGTGCAGTTCGAGCACGTAGGCGGAAAGCTTAAATATGAAATTTTGTGAAAAATGATAAGTTTTGACTGTAAAATGAATAAATTTGACTTCGGTCAACATTTTGCGTAAATGGACCCAGATCCGTGAGTTGACGGTCTCAAAGGGTCCGTAGGAAAATATGGGACCTGGGCGTATGCCTAGAATCGAATTTCGAGGTCCCGAGCCCGAGAAATGAATTTTTAAAGGAAGTTGTTTTCTGAAATTTTTTAAGAAAATTTGAAATGAAGTTTGATTAGAAAGAGATGGTATCAGGCACGTATTTTGGTTCTGGCACCCGGTACAGGTCTTATATATGGTTTAAGTCATTTCTGTAAAGTTTGGTTGAAAACGGACGTCGTTTGACGTGATTCGGACCTAAATTGCTAAATTTGATACTTGATGAAGTTTGAGAAAAAGTTCTTGATTTTGAGGTTTGATTCATTGTTATTGAGGTTATTTTGGCGATTGATCGCGCGGATAAGTTCGTATGATTTTGTTGAGTTAGTACGTGTGTTTGGTTAGGATCCCCGAGGGCTTAAGTGTGTTTCGGAAAGTTTTGAACATAGGAAAAAGTTGCAGATTTAGAGAAGCTACAGGTCTATGAAGCCAGGTCTCGCGGTCCGTGGTGTAAACTTCGCAGCCGCGGTGGGGGCTCCACGACCGCGGTGGGATTTGTGCGGTCCGCGGTGAGCAAGGCCAAGCCTCCGCGGCCGCGCTCGATTTCTTGCGGTAAGCGGTGGAGCCTGCTGTCGCAGTCCTTTTTATGCGGTCCGCGGAGAGGGTCTGAGAGGGGTATAAATAGATGGGATTTCCAGTTATTTTTATTTTTCAAAACCCCAAAAACATAAGAGACGATTTTTCAAACAACCTTTATTCTCCAAATCAGTTGTAGGTCATTTTTAACTAGTTTTCTTCAATCATTAACATCTTTTAACATGATTTTAACTTCAAATCAATTATTTTCATGGTGGAATTAGGAATTTTGGGTAAACCCTAAGAATATTGAAATTTGGGGATTTAGACCTCAAACTGAGTTCAGATTCCAAAACCAATTATATGTCCGGGCTCGGGGGTAAATGGGTAATCGGGTTTTGGTCCGAATTTCGGGTTTGGACCAAGCAGGCCCGGGGTCAATTTTTGACTTTTTGGGGAAGTCTTTATAAAACCTATTTTCATGCATTAGAATTGATTCATTTAGCATTTATTGATATCGTTAAGCAAATTGTGGCTAGATACAAGCGAGTTGGTGGTGGAAACAAGAGGTAAAGCGGTAGTTGAAGCTTGAATTGTGTTCGTTGCATCGAGGTAAGTGTTTGGTCTAACCTTAGCTTGAGGGATTAGGAGTTGTGTCATGTTTGTTATTTGCTTCTTGTCGAGTACGACGTATAGGCATGGTGACAGTATCTATACGTTGGTGTCAAGCATGACCGTGGGTCTTATATTGTGGTTTTCATGATTTCATTGTATTATCCATGCCTTGGTGAAGATTCCCAATTGTTGTATAAAGCTTGTGGAAAGAATTGTGACCTATGAACATTGAGGAGCGTTGGCTCAAGTTGTATAGTGAAATTGTGAAAGTACAAGTGACAATTGAACTTCTAGAGCATTGGCTCGAGTTGTGAAATGAGTTGTGAAAGAATAAGTTATAATCGAACCTCTAGAGCATTGACTCGAGTTGTGAAGTGAATTGTGAAGAAAAATTGAGAAAGAGTTATTTAATTGTGTTCCCTTGTCGGGATTTCTATTATTATTTTGTTTATTCCCTTGCCCCTTTGTTTGTGATTATTATTTGGGTGAGAAAGAGTGTTAAAGCACGAAGGGTGATGCCGTGCATTGTTTGTTATTATGAGGAAAGAGTGTAAAGCACGAAGGGTGATGACGTGCCACACGACATACCATTCCGTGCCGATACTATTGATTATATGGTGAGGAAACAGAGTAAAAGCACGAAGGGTGATGCCGTGCACATTTTGATTATATGATTGTTTTGGTGAGAACGAGAGTAAAAGCACGAAGGGTGATGCCGTGCAAATTGTTGATTTCTGCTTCCTTGTTGATATTTTTGTTATGTTGTTTCATTCCTTACTTGATGCCTTTCTATTCGGAACTATTATCTCCCCCGCAGCATGTTTCCCCCTCCCACATTGACTAGTTATTTCTGTATTTCTTTTCCGCTGTATATATATATGAACTGCACAGGTTTATTTGGTAGTCTAGTCCTAGCCTCGTCACTATTTCGCTGAGGTTAGGCTAGACACTTACCAGCACATGGGGTCGGTTGTGCTGATACTACACTCTACACTGTGTGTAGATCCAGAAGTAGCTTTCGGACAGTAGTTGGAGTGCTCCCTTCAGTCCACCCGGAGATCCAAGGTAGACTTGCAGGCGTCCGCAGGCCCTGGCATCTCCCTCTATCTTTATTTCTTGTTTCATTTCCTTTTGTTCAGAAACAGTGTATTGTATTTCTTCAGGCCTTGTATGTTACTAACTCTTAGACAGTCTGTGACACTATCACACCAGGTTTTGGGGTATTTTTAGGTTTTAAGAGTTGTAAGTGACGTAGCCTTAAGATATATAATTGTTGACTTCCGCTTATTTATTTAAAATTTCGCTTTTATCATATTATCGACTTGTGTTGTTAAAAAGAAACAAAGATGAAAGAGTAGCAAGTAGTTAAGGTTTGGCTTGCCTAGCTTCCATTAGTAGGCGTCATCACGACTCCGGAGGGTGGGAAATTCGGGTCGTGTCACCCAATCATCCTCTATTTCAATCATGTGGATACCTCCACCCTTATGGTCTGGCAGAGCGTTGTTGTGGACATTTGGAACGGGTTCCTTTGCCACAATAATCTTGTTATCAATTAAAGATTGGATCTTGTCTTTCAAGGAACGACATTCATCTATGGTGTGCCCTTTCATGTCGGAGTGGTATGCACAAAATTTGTTTGGGTTAATCTACTGAGAAGGGTTATCAGGGGTTACAGTAGGGATGGGGGTGACATAACCAGCAGTTTTGAGTCTCTCGTACAACTGGTCAATGGGTTCAGCAATGGCCGTATATTGTTTTGGAGGTCTGCGATCAAAATTTGGCCTAGATCTAGGGAAGTTTTGGCATACAGGAGGTGATTGATAGTGGGATGGTTGAGCATTATAGGTTTGGTAGACATGTGCAGGTTGGGAATGTCTGAGTGAAGTAGGTTGATATGTAGGAGGTGGAGGTGACTGATAAGTTAGTGGTGGAGTTTTGTATGAGGGTAAAGGTGCTTGGTAATTTGGGGTTGGCTGATATGTGAGTGGAGATGTTGGGTAAGTTTGGTATTTGAGGGGAGATTTGATCCTTTATGCAACCATCATGACCCCTACGTCCCTTTTCTTGGACATACCATCGGACTGTAACCTCAAAGTTTATAACCATACCGCTTTTGATACCCTCTTCAATTCTTTCACCCAGTTTGATAATGTCAGAAAATTTGTGGTTCTCGATCATCATCAGTCGTTCATAATATTGTGGGTCCTGAGCCCGGACAAAGAATTTGTTCATTTGTTCCTCCTCTAAGGCAGGTCTGACCTTGGTAGCTTCGGACCTCCAGCGAGTAGCATACTCGCGAAACATTTCTGTGGGCTTCTTCTTTAAATTCTGACTATAGAACACATCCGGCGAATTTTCTGTGTTAAACCTGTACCTGCCCATAAAGTCGGACGCCATGCCTACCCAGCTTGACCACTTATTTGGATCTTGGCTGATGTACCAGGATAATGCATCTCCTTTCAAACTCCTCAAGAACAGCTTCATGCGGATTCTCTCGTCTTTCCCTACTCCAACCAGCTTGTCGCAGTATGTCCTCAAATGGACCCTTGGATCACCCGTACCATCAAACATCTCGAACTTAGGAGGTTTTTACCCCTCTGATAGTTCGACATCAGGTTGTATACAGAGGTCCTCATAGTTCAGCCCTTCGATTCCCTTGCTTCCCTCAACGCCCTGGATCCGGCTAGTCAATTTCTTAAGTTCCTCAGCCAGGTTTCTGATAAGCAGATCCTTTTCATCAGACTTAGGTATGCTTGAGATAGGTTGGGTAGAGTGTGGCATGGTCTCTACGTAGATAGGGGTGTTATGGTGGGTGTGAAAGTGGTCGCTCGTGGAGTTTTGGGGTTCCAGGGTGAGTAGCGGAGTATTATTTGGGGTATGGTAGGTGTTGCATTGGGTCTTTAGTGGAACAGTGTGATGGTGAGGAGCAGGATGATTCTGTTTCTTTGGGATGTTTTGAGGCGGTGTAGGGTTTTGAGTATTGGGGAAATTGATATCTGGGGTGCTGAGGAAAAATGACAGGCTTGGCAGATTCCGAACCTGATCGAGCTCTTCTTGGAATTTCAATAGCTTTTGTTCAAGTTGGGATACATTCTCCTGAGGAACCTGAGTACCATGGCCATTAGTAGACTCTACCCATTCAGTTGAATTCTCCTTTCTGATGTTGTTCAAATCTTCCATCTTGCCTTTGTTCTTGTTTTTGATAGGACTAAGAGGAGGAGTGGGTGGAGGGCCCCTGGATCTCGTGGAATAGGATAATGTTGCCAGAGTGCATGATCTAACCTTTGGGAAGGGGAATAATAAAAAAAACAAAAGGTAATCAAGTTAGTGAGGATCACGAAAAGTATAGCAATATTTAAACACATAGTGCGGGAATGTAAAGCGCGTCCTAATTTGAGGACCTTTTTGTACCCGAGATAGGCCTAGAGACAAATTGTTTTGGAGAACCTAGAATGCTAAATGCCTCATTTTATTGATAGAAAATAAGACGAATCCCAAATTGATACTAAATAAACAGGAAATAAAAAGTCACTAATGGCCATTGGCCTTATTACATTTATAAAGTGAAAAGATAAACTCCTATCTACTTGGTCCCAGAAGGATTTTCCCTAGATTCGGCATCCTTGGCTCCGTCGAACAGCTACCCCAACTCGCAAAGTCCCAGCAACAGGTATGCTCTGGCTAGGTATCCACCTTCGGTACCTTCAGCATTTTGACAATCTTCGACCCTCTTGAGAAACTTTCTCTCTAATTCCACTATGCCTCGCTCCAAGTATCCTAGTCGCTTGTTGGCACTGACAACCATGTCCTTCCAATCCTCGATCAGCCTCTGGTTGGACTTTTGTATCTCACGGTGTTCACTTTCACACTCACGGATCCTTTTGCACAGTTGGTTGTATTTGACTTGCGCCTCGGCTCTTTCATCTATAATCATGTGGCCTCGAGCAAACCCTAGTGGCCCAGACCATCATGATTGTCTTCCAACCAACCGGAGTAGAAAAGAGCACAACCAGCATGATACCTGTTTGGTTCGATGGTATCTCTTCCCATTATGATCTTGTAGTGCCACATATGCTGAGCTTGGCACTTGTAAGGACTATCATCATTTTGGAAGTCCGCCCGGAGATGACTCATATTTTCAACCCTGGGTATAACCTGCTTCCTACCAGCTTGTCTCATAACTCGGAGAGGGACGTAAGGGTGGGTTCCTCTTAGACCAATCAATATCAGGAAAGGTGCATCTCTAGATCGGGCGATGAACTCCTCAGTCGGAAACCACTCGAACATCCATTGAACCTGTTCTTCAGTCAGATTATCAAATAGCTCCAACCATCCTTTGGCATCCTCAGGCTGAGCGAACATATTGGGGATGTAATTCATTCGCTTTGGATGATGGAAAGCGATGTGGTCATCCCAATCCCTTCGCTGAATCTCTTGTCAGTATTCGCCCTTTTGGAGATGCTCCATAAGCTAGAGTTGAAGTAATAAATTGCAGCCTTCGAAGTGTTTTGCTCCTTGTTGGCACTTCTCCAAGGCTCGATATATGTTGGTAATGATCATGGGCACGATGTTGAATGGCTGCCCTCCAATCCCCTCCATTAGGGTCTTAATTACCATAGCCAGCCTAGTATGGATTCTCCCTTTCTTCATTGGAAACACGATTAGCCCCAGGAAATAAAACATGAAGATGAAAACCCTGCGATGGATGTTCCCCAAGGATGTGATGGCAAACTCGTCAGGGTAGGTATGGTAGGATTTGCTGTGACCGTACCTTTCATACAAGTAGTCAAAAGGGATGTAGGATTCCTTCAGGCATGTCAATTCTAGATTTTTCTTCAGACCCATCATTTTGAGGAAACCCAAGTCTTTGCGGTTCTCAAGCATCAGCAGACTCGGAGTTTCCCACACTAGACCGTCCAATCCTCCTATCTCCTCTAGCAAGGGTGTCATTCCAATCTCCCCAAAGCGGAACACAACCCTTTCACAATCCCAAAATAGTGTGACAGCTTCTATGATCCTGTTGTTAGGTTGGATCTCCAGGAGGGAAGATAGGTTTCCCAGATACTTTCTGCCGAGAGTTTGATCACTAGAGTGAAGATCTTTCCAGCAGCTTAGTAGTCTTGGGTGGATGTTGGTGGCTGTCACACCTCCTTTTTCCGCACCCGCGAGGGCGCAGGGAGTTTTCCCAATTAAAGGACAATCGAAACGGGATTGGTTTATTTGTTTCAGAGTCGCCACTTGGGAGATTTAGGGTGTCCCAAGTCACCAATTTTAATCCCGAATTGAGGAAAAGAATGACTTTATATTATAGTCTGCGTACCAGAAATCTGGATAAGGAATTCTGTTAACCCGGGAGAAGGTGTTAGGCATTCCCGAGTTCCGTGGTTCTAGCACGGTCGCTCAACTGTCATATTCGGCTTATTTATCTGATTTTAAATACAATTATGAACCAATGTGCCAACTTTAACTTTTTACCACTTTGTTATTATTATTTTAAAGAATGTGAACATCGCTTAAAACATATCTTTGGACTGCATCACATGAAATGCACCCACAATCCGGAACATATTTTATTTGACGTTTTGGTATTTGGATTTTTGTCGCATGAAATGCACACCCAAGTTTAAGAAAGTAGATTATTAAACACGCGCCTAAAGAGACTATCGTGTTATTATTTTGGGAAGGCCACGAAATTCGCTAAGCGGCCCTCCTGAATTCTAAGTAAATTTAAAACAAGTATTTACTGAGGGCCCCGTAATTTATATTTTTTATTCGACGAGGCTCATCTCATTTATTATTAAAAGGAATTTACAACGTCGTGGAAATGCATCTCGGGCCACGCCATAATCAATATACCCGTGATTAGAGACACATTTCGATTTCGTTGAGATTTGGATTTGGGTCACATAAATGTGCACCCGAGTTTAGGGAGATAACATTATTAAAGGCGCGCCTAAAGCAACTAGCGCATTATTATTTTTGGGGTAGGGCCGTGAGATTTGCTAAACGACCCGTCCCGGAATCTAAATATTTCATACATATATTTTGTGAGGGCCTCGCAATCTGTACATTTTTATTTGGCGAAGCTAGTCTCGTTTTCTATTTATTTATTTATTTATTCCTCTTTTTTTTTCTTTTAGAAAAAGGCCAAGACTAAAATAACTACGTTTTTCGCTACTTCACGAGATCATGGGTTATAAATTGAACTCATTTGATGAAGCGGTTTTTTTTCTGCGGAATTAAAATTGCTACTAAAATTTTAACATTACTACCACATGTATAAACAACTATTAAGACAAACTAAGCAATTAACACCTTTCAGAATAGGAAATCCGATATTCAACAAATCCGATACACAAACAGTGCACAGGAAATCCATATCATTTCATTCCATTTAAGCAAATATAACAAGTTTGGAAATGTGTATGCACCTGTTTGAAGCAAGAACAACGACCAAACTGTCCCGACAACTATCGGAAACCTCTCCAATGACGGAACGACGGAACCTCGACGTCAAGCTCAACGTACTGGACCTCGACGAACCAAAGTCGACCTCGACGGAAAACAGAACGCTCGGCCAAGCAGGCTCGCAGCAAACCACAGCTGCTCGCGAAAGATGAAACAACGTCGACAACAGTAAGGTCGACGAGAAGGGGGCTGCTGACGGGCGTTGGAACTGCGTCGACGCGAGGAGGATGAAGCAGAAAAAGGGGTCGTTTGGACGCGAGGAAGGAGCAGCTGTGCGTTGCTTGGAAGCGCAGCAACGACTGCTTGTTGGACTAACAACGGCGGAAGTGCTGGGTTTTGTTCGGGCTATGCGTGGGGGTGGTGTTCGGACGATCGAGCTGGGTCAGTGGTGGTGGGTCGTTGATGCTGTAGCTGTTCCGGCGAGGAAGCAACAACAGCTGCTTCGTGATAGCAGCGGACGCGGGGGTCGTTTGACTTGAAGAAGTCGGAAATGGTGGTTTTACGTGAGGGTTTTGGAGTAGGGTAGTGTACGCCGGTGGAGAGAAGGGTGGTTTGTTGATGGTGGTTGAAGGGTCGTTTGGTGTTTTACCGGAGGGGTTTTGCCGGAGGTTGTTCAAGCGTGGGGGGGGGGGCTGGCTCCTAGGGTTTTTTCTTCTTCTTCTTTTTGAAGAAGAAGATGAACAGTGCTAGAGCCCAAAAATTTTCCCGTTTTCTTTTTTTTTTCTGACCAAAAGTCCCTCCTTTCAAAGTTTGTCCGTGTATTTGTATAGTCTTTGCCCAGAAAAATGAGCCCCACGCGTGGTGGGGTTCGAGGCTTGTGTTCCCCACGCGTGATGGGGTTCCCCATGTGTCCTGGACTCGGTTTATTATGGGCTAGGTCCGAAAATTAAGCCTAAAACCGGGTAGTTTGAACCCGAATATTATTCTTTTGCCCGTACCCGAGAAATAGGAACACGTTGCTTAACTAGTCCTATATAAGCAAAATAACTACCAAAAATAAGACTAGTATTTAAACAAAACTATATCTTTTTAAATATTTTTTCAAGATTTAAAATAGCTACAAAATATTAATGGAACTATTTTTTTTGTAATTTTCGTTTTTATATAAAGATAAAATATAAAGTAATATTTTTGCATTTTTTCCAAATTAAAATGACTACAAAACCTTAATAGAATTATATTTTTTTGTAATTTTCGAAATTATATAAAGTACAAAAATAAAGTGCAATTTTTGATTTTTTTCAAGTTTATGAGGGATACATAAACTAAAATTTATATACATTTTTTGTAATTTTTCTTTTTGCGAGAAAAATAAAGTAAAAATAGTCAAAATAGCTATATTAGTCCTAAATTAAATATTTAAGCTAAGAACGTAAAAATTCCCGGGGAGGGTCAAAAATCACGTGCTTACAGCTGCCCCTCTTTGACTGGAAACACGAAGAGTTTTCCGACAAAGAACGACTAGACGTGTTTTTGACCCGACCATTACTTGGATGGACTACACTTAAGGAAAGGGAGGGAATGTGACCGAGCCCTGGTATCTGAGCTGCCTACATATCCTTGGTTTTACAGGAATCAGGCCACGTGTAGTTCGGATATGAGAGAGATGGTAGAGGGTACCGAGGTGGAGAGCCGATCGAGGTGCCGTTCCGTTGAGGTTCCGGTCCGCGGTCCTGTCATTACAACAAAAATGAAAACTGAAAAAGACTAACTAAGCCTATCAGCTACTAGTTACAAGGATTTCTATCTCTAAGTCTTCTGAAACTTGATCTTGAGTCTTGAATGGTGCTTCATACAGACTTTGGATTTGAACCTTGACACTTGCTAGTTGTAGGTGCTAGTTCTTGAGCAGACCACATTTGTTCTCCACTTCCGTATTTTGGGTTCTTTTCTTTCTTTCTTTTTTCTCTTTTTTTTCTTCTTGTTTTTTTGTTTTTGTGACTAGCCTCTGTTGATCATCCCAGACTATTGATTCGCGTTCTTGAGGCGAGCTTTTACTATTTCTAACTGGGATTGAATGCTGGGGATTTTTGTTGTAGCCTTCTGCTTCCCGGAGCTGGGGATTCCTGTTGTAACCTTCTACCTTCTGGTGGGGTTACTGATTTCCAAAATCTGCAGTATAAGGCTAAAAGGTATTCCTCTTGTTATACAGGTGGGCGCCTGAAAAGAAATTTAAAGACTGAAAAGTATTCCACTCGTTATGTAGGTGGGCGCCTGACAAGAAATTTAAAGACTGGAATGTATGCCTCTGTTCTATGGGCGGGCTCCCAATTTCAACACTTGAAAGTAAAGACTGAATGTATTCCTCTGTTATTATGGGCGGGCTCCCAATTTCAACACTTGAAAAGTAAAGACTGAAATGTATGCCTCTGTTATTATGGGCGGGCTCCCAACTTCAACACTTGAAAGTAAAAACTGAATGTATGCCTCTGTTATTATGGGCGGGCTCCCAATTTCAACACTTGAAAGTAAAGACTGAAATGATTCCTCTCGTTATACAGGTGGGCGCCTGGAACATGAAATGCAAATATTGAAATGTATTCCTCTCGTTATTCAGGTGGGCGCCTGGAACATGAAATGCAAATACTGAAATGTATTCCTCTCGTTATTCAGGTGGGCGCCTGGAACATGAAATGCAAATACTGAAATGTATTCCTCTCGTTATTCAGGTTGGCGCCTGGAACATGAAATGCAAATACTGAAATGTATTCCTCTCGTTATTCAGGTGGGCGCTTGGATTCAACAAAATGTATTCCTCTCGTAATACAGGTGGGCGCCTGGAATATGGAATGAACAGACAAAATGTATTCCCGCATTTTACTGGTGGGCGACCTAGAACTTAAACGTATTCCCGCATTATACTGGTGGGCGACCTAGAACTTAAAAGTATTCCCGCATTTTACTGGTGGGCGACCTAAAACTTAAACGTATTCCCGCATTTTACTGGTGGGCGACCTAGAACTTAAATGTATTCCCGCATTTTACTGGTGGGCGACCTAGAACTTAAAAGTATTCCCGCATTTTACTGGTGGGCGACCTAGAACTTAAACGTATTCCCGCATTTTACTGGTGGGCGACCTAGAACTTAAATGTATTCCCGCATTTTACTGGTGGACGACCTAGAACTTAAATGTATTCCCGCATTTTACTGGTGGGCGACCTAGAACTTAAAATGTATTCCCGCATTTTACTGGTGGGCGACCTAGAACTTAAAAGTATTCCCGCATTTTACTGGTGGGCGACCTAGAACTTAAATGTATTCCCGCATTTTACTGGTGGGCGACCTAGAACTTAAATGTATTCCCGCATTTTACTGGTGGGCGACCTAGAACTTAAATGTATTCCCGCATTATACTGGTGGGCGACCTAGAACTTAAATGTATTCCCGCATTATACTGGTGGGCGACCTAGAACTTAAATGTATTCCCGCATTTTACTGGTGGGCGACCTAGAACTTAAATGTATTCCCGCATTTTACTGGTGGGCGACCTAGAACTTAAATGTATTCCCGCATTTTACTGGTGGGCGACCTAGAACTTAAATGTATTCCCGCATTTTACTGGTGGGCGACCTAGAACTTAAATGTATTGAAATTGCTTCCCCGTTCTTTCGAGAAAATTTTCGACAATCGGCAGAAAATTTTCTGCCCCGGTTTTTGGTGGTTTCCCTGGCGTTGCGTCTTGCTGCCATTATCAATCCTTTGTTCTCCTGCAGCAGACAAAAGGATTTAGTCAGTTTTAATCGTGGTGGTAGAGGGTGCCTTTCCGGCGAACGATTTTTCTCTCTTCCCCTTTTCTTGCTCTATTTCCCCATAATTGATTAATGGGCAGAGTTGCCTGCTGGGGGTCTCTAGCCTACTGAGGATTGGCTTTCAATTAATCCCCTTTTCTGCTTTCTCTTTAAGCACATGTTGTGGGAGTCTGTTTTTAACTCCCGAAACCACTCCCTTTATGAGCTTACTTCCTCCAAAATTGCCGGGCACGATCACTGCATTGCCTGGGATCGGCCTTTAAGACTGTTTGTATTATCCTGCATTGGATGAATTCCCCTCCGGTTTCTGGTAGTAAGCTTTGAAAAATCCTTTCAAGACACATTTTAGGAAAAGAAATAAAAGATAGAAAAAGGAGAAAATCTTTCTGAACCAATATTTTGGTGGGAGAAGAAACTCAAAAGAACTTATCTGGAGGACATGACTGGTCCCCGTGATCATGACGTGCACCACTGATTCCCGACCCAGTCTATTTGTATCAATCGATTTGCCCGATGGTTTGATTTGCTGGGGATGATAAAGGAGTGTCCATTTCGAATGTTGTAGCTTTTGTTGATCTGTCCTGTCGCCTCATAGTGCCCTTCGAGGGGTTTTCACTAATGAGACTCTCTCTTTTCTCTCATCTCACGGCGCCTTATGGTGCCTGTGAAGGTTTTCACCAATAAGACTCTCTATTTTCTCTCATCTCCCGGCGCCTTATGGTGCCTGTGAAGGTTTTCACCAATAAGACTCTCTCATTTCATATTCCTCATCTTACATCGCCTCTCGGTGCCTGTGAAGGTTTTCACCGATAAGACTCTCTCCTTTTATTTCTTTCGAGGAATTGGGGTGTTGTAGATACGACCCTCTTTTCTGGAGATTCCCTTGACCATCAATTCATTCCCAGTCTTACGATCCTCTCCTTTGCTGGGGATCGGTGTATCATTCTCGGCCTTATTTGCCGGACTTGGCATCTCTTGAACATTGATCGGGAGGTCTTTTGGACGTTGATGTTGGTTTTGGTGTGGGGTTAAAGAAAGGCTATAAAAATGAAAATAATTTGATGGGTGATGTGCTACAACTTTTGGAATCAAACCTTTGTTGGAACTTAAAACATAACCTCTGCCCCAGTTTTCTTGCTTGGGGAATTTATTTTTTACACTTATGTTGCGCTATGTGCGTTACGCACACTGTGCCTATTATGCACACTATGTACATTATGCATCCTATATTCACTATGATGCATACTATGACCGAGCCGTGAGGCGCCTACGTATCCTCTTTGAGGAATCAGGTCAAACGTAGTTCCCACGGTTTTGTATTTCTTATGATTTTATCTTCTTCCCTTTTTTCTTTTCCTTCTTTTTATTTTCTTTCTCTTTTCTTTTTCTCTTTTTTTTTCATGTCTTTTCCATTAGTGATTCCAAAAGAGGGGTATGAAAGAATAACTTAAGGCTCAAAGGGGGAAGCAAGGGTTAAAAAGTGTTTGGATAGAAGAAAGAATTGCCTCCGTCATCTCATTATCCAATAAATGCCAAATACAAACAAATAAACCAACAATTGCCATAATTAAAGAAATTACGCATAATATCTCTTGACTGCATCTGAATTGATAGCCATGTCGACACATCTCCCCTCGACATCTGTCAAACACAAAGCACCGTTGGACAATACTCTGGTCACGATATAAGGCCCTTGCCAATTTGGGGCGAATTTGCCTTTTGCCTCGACCTGATGTGGGAGGATCTTCTTCAATACCTGCTGCCCTACTTCAAACTTCCTGGGGCGCACCTTCTTATTATATGTTCTTGCCATTCTCTTCTGGTACAGCTGACCATGGCACACTGCTGCCAATCTTTTCTCATCTATCAGGCTCAACTGTTCCAATCGAGCTTTGACCCATTCATCATCATCAATCCCGGCTTCAGCGACAATTCGGAGGGACGGAATTTCGACTTCCGCTGGTATTACGGCCTCAGTTCCGTACACCAACAAATAAGGAGTTGTGCCTATGGAAGTTCGGACGGTAGTGCGGTAACCCAACAAAGCAAAGGGTAATCTCTCGTGCCATTGTCTGGACCCTTCCACCATTTTTCGCAGTATCTTCTTGATATTCTTATTGGCTGCTTCGACTGCTCCATTCGCCTTGGGACGATATGGGGTGGAATTGCGGTGTGTAATCTTGAACTGTTGGCATACCTCTCTCATCAAGCTGCTATTAAGATTCGCACCGTTATCCGTGATGATCACTTTTGGGATCCCAAATCTGCAGATGATATGGGAATGAACAAAGTCCACCACTGCCTTTTTGGTTACCGATTTGAAGGTTTTAGCCTCAACCCATTTGGTGAAGTAATCAATGGTCACTAGAATGAACCTATGACCGTTGGATGCTGCTGGCTCGATGGGCCCAATGACATCCATGCCCCATGCTACAAACGGCCAGGGTGCTGACATCGTATGTAACTCTGTTGGCGGAGAATGAATCAAATCTCCATGTATCTGGCACTGATGGCATTTCCTCACGAAAGTGATACAGTCGTGTTCCATGGTGAGCCAATAACACCCTGTTCGAAGGATCTTTCTTGCCAATACATATCCGCTCATGTGTGGCCCACAAACTCCAGCATGTACCTCTGCCATAACCGTCGTTGCTTGACTGGCATCTATGCATCTCAACAATCCCAAATCCGGGGTTCTTTTGTACAATACTCCTCCGCTGAGGAAGAAACCATTCGACAAACGCCGAAGGGCTCTTTTTTGGTCTCCAGAGGCATGTTCTGGATATATCCCCATTCTGAGGTATTCCTTGATATCATGAAACCAGGGTTCGCCATCTGCTTCTTCTTCTATGGCATTGCAGTAGGCGTGCTGATCACGGACCTGGATGTGTAGAGGATCAACATACATTTTGTCAGGGTGGTGCAGCATTGATGCTAAGGTGGCCAAGGCATCCGCAACCTCATTGTGAACTCTCGGGATGTGTTTGAACTTCACCGATCGAAATTGCTTGCTCAGATCATGCAAGCATTGTCGGTATGGTATGAGCTTTAGATCTCGTGTTTCCCATTCACCCTGAATTTGATGTACCAAGAGGTCCGAGTCTCCCAAGACCAAGACGTCTTGGACATCCATGTCAGCAGCCAAGCGCAGACCCAGAATGCAAGCCTCATACTCGGCCATATTGTTGGTGCAATAGAAGCGTAGTTGAGCCGTAACAGGATAATGCCGTCCTGTTTCAGAAATGAGTACTGCTCCTATTCCAACCCCTTTCGCGTTTGCAGCTCCATCGAAGAAAAGCTTCCAACCCGGTTCCTCAGGCAATTCCAACTCATTTGTATGCATTACCTCTTCGTCAGGAAAATACGTTCTTAAGGGCTCGTATTTTTCATCAACGGGATTCTCTGCCAAATGGTCTGCCAGCGCCTGGGCTTTCATGGTCGTCCTCGTTACATAGACGATATCAAACTCTGTGAGCAGAATTTGCCATTTTGCCAACCTTCCCGTGGGCATAGGTTTCTGAAAGATATACTTCAATGGGTCCAAACGGGATATGAGATAAGTAGTATACGAAGACAGGTAGTGTTTCAACTTCTGAGCTACCCAAGTTAGGGCGCAACATGTTTTCTCGAGTTGAGTGTACTTGACCTCATGTACTGTGAATTTCTTGCTAAGATAGTAGATGGCTTGCTCCTTCCTTCCTGTGTCATCATGTTGCCCCAATACACAACCAAATGAATTTTCCAAGACCGTCAGGTAAAGAATTAGGGGCTTCCCGGGCTTAGGCGGGACCAATACGGGTGGATTAGACAGATACCCTTTGATTTGGTCGAAAGCCTCCTGACACTCTGCCGTCCAACCTACTGCAGCATCCTTTCTCAGCAACCGAAATATGGGCTCACAAGTTGCTGTGAGTTGGGCGATGAACCTGCTGATGTAATTGAGTCTACCCAGCAAACTCATTACCTCTGTTTTGTTCCTTGGCGGTGGCAAATCTCGGATGGATTCAATTTTGGATGGGTCTAACTCAATCCCCCGTCGACTGACGATGAATCCTAGCAACTTTCCTGATGGAACCCCGAATGCGCATTTGGCCGGGTTAAGCTTGATATCATACCTCCGGAGTCTTTGGAAAAATCTCCTTAGGTCTGCCACATGGTCCTCCTGACGCCAAGATTTGATGATCACATCATCGACGTACACCTCTATTTCTTTGTGTATCATGTCATGAAACACAGCAGTCATTGCTCGCATGTACGTTGCCCCAGCGTTCTTTAAACCGAACGGCATTACCCGATAGCAGTAGGTTCCCCATGGCGTAATAAACGCTGTCTTCTCAGCATCCTCCTCGTCCATTAGGATCTGATGATAACCCGCATAGCAATCCACAAAGGATCCGATCTCGCGCCCAGCGCAATTATCGATCAGGATATGAATGTTGGGTAATGGAAAATTGTCCTTGGGACTTGCTTTGTTGAGGTTGCGGTAGTCGACGCACACCCTGATTTTTCCATCCTTCTTTGGGACTGGTACCACATTGGCCAACCACTCGGGATATCGAGTGACCCGAATGACCTTCGCCTGCAACTGCTTAATCACCTCTTCTTTGATCTTTACACTCATTTCTGTTTTAAATTTCCTTAGCTTTTGCTTGACCGGAGGGTATGCCGGGTCAGTGGGCAATTTGTGAACCACTAAATTTGTGCTTAATCCAGGCATATCGTCATAGGACCATGCAAAAACATCTTTGAATTCCATGAGGGTTCTGATCAATTCTTCCCTGACATTCGGCTCAATGTGGATGCTGATTTTGGTTTCTTGGACGTTATCAGCATCTCCTAGATTCACGGCCTCAGTGTCATTTAGGTTAGGCTTGGGTTTCTCTTCAAATTGGCACAGTTCTCGGTTTATCTCTTCGAAGGCTCCCCCTTCATCACATTCAGATTCATCGTCACAAACGACCTTTTGCATCATTGAGTCGGATTCAGATTGATTTATTAGACTAGGTCGAAGATCCGCTGTGCATGCCATGTCATTAGAACCAGTAAAAAGAGAACTGTTCAGAAAGAAAAAGAATAAAACAAAATTAAAATGGGACAGAAGAAAAGAACTTTATTAAACTTGCAGGATAAAAGGGTTCACACTTTTACAAAAACGAAAGTAAAATTTGGATTACACCCTTGAATAATCCGGACAAAACAAAACACACAAAACATAAATCAAAGCCTACTACCAAGACTCCCCTCGGACAGGAAGAGGAGTAACTGTCCAATTGTTGGTCTTGGCCTCAGGCCCCACAAACTGTATCTCTGCTCTGCTGGAACCTTCTCCAGCTTCCACCATACTGACATCCGCGAATAGCTTCTCAAAACTCTGATTCAGGTCTTCATTTATACCGATCAAAGGTCCTAGAATCTTTGGGACCGGTGACCCCTTGGCACTTGCTTTGACAAAAGACCTTGAGAGGCGTGGCACTGGTTTAGGCAGAAACCAGACCCTCTTCTTCATTTTTCGCGCTTGCTTCCTGTCTGCTGCGGTTGGTTTGAACCCCAATCCGAAAGTTTCCAGATTTTTAGGAAGGGAGACAGGTTGGACAATCCCTTGAAGCTCGACTCCCAGGCCTTTTCCCGGCACAAATCCATTACCCAGCATTTCTGAGACCATCATGACTGTTGCGGCAGCTACCCTAGGGTGCGGGATGATTTCTCCTTCAGAAATTTTGTTGGCCGACCCTGTATCGAAAATCTGGTAGACCCAAGGACCTTTGTCATCAGCGGTCTCTATGAAAGGTACAATGGTTCCGCCCATGGTGCACGTTGTATCCTCGCCGTGTAACACGACCTCTTGTCTTTCCCACTCGAACTTCACCATCTGATGTAGGGTGGAAGGCACCGCTTTGGCTGCATGAATCCAGGGTCGTCCTAACAGCAGGTTATAAGATATTGTGGCATCTAACACCTGGAATTCCATGGTAAACAGGACTGGACCAATGGTCAGTTCAAGTACAACATCCCCTACAGTGGCTGTTCCGTTTCCGTCAAACCCTCGGACACAGATGCTATTCTTGTGGATCCTTCCGTGGTCGATCTTTAACTGGTTCAAGGTAGATAGTGGGCAAATATTGGCGCTTGAGCCGTTATCCACCAATACTCGAGTTACCACCGAGTCTTCACATTTGACAGCTAGGTATAGAGCTTTATTATGCTCCGTACCTTCCACCGGCAGGTCATCATCTGAGAATGTTACCCTGTTCACCTCGAAAATCTTGCTGGCAATGGTTTCCAGGTGGTTTACAGAAATCTCACTGGGTACATGAGCTTCGTTCAATATCTTCAGCAGGGCCCGACGATGCTCCTCAAAATGGATCAATAACGACAACAGTGAGATCTGGGCCGGTGTTTTTCTCAGCTGTTCGACCACAGAATAGTCCTGTACTTTCATCTTCCTCAAGAACTCTTCAGCCTCTTCTTCGGACACAGGTTTCTTGGTTGCAACTGGGTTGGTTCTTCTTAGCTCCACCGGAGCAAAACATCGACCTGATCGAGTCAGCCCTTGCGCTTCACAACTGACTTCTTCCACCTGTTTTCCTTTGTACATCACCACCGCCTTTTCATATTTCCAAGGCACAGCCCTGCTGTCAATCATCGGCAGCTGGACCACAGGCTTTATGGTCACCCGTTCTCTACATACCCCTTTCAACACGACCGCCGGTGTGGGCGGGATCCCTGGTATTACCAACTTGCTTGGCTCGGGTTTGCTTGTTATGGCGGACGGGCTCTTTCCCAATATCACTACCGGCTTGACGCCTTCTCCCTGCGACTGTACACTCGTTCCTCCACTGGTTGAGACTTCTTTCGGGGCGGCTTGGATCATCATCACTGTTTGTGAGGGTTTTCTCAATTCTCCTCCCTCACACACCAACTCAATCATGTGAGTTTCGTGGTGCGCTGGCAGTGGGTTTTGGTTGATGTTAGGAGCTTCTGGTGTCTGGACCTCGATCTTATTGGTGTCGATAAGATCCTGTATGGCATGCCTTAATTTCCAGCACTTCTCGGTATCATGCCCGAGCATCCCTGAACAGTATTCACAACTGATTGATCGATCCAAGTTCTGAGGTGGGGGATTTGGTTCTCGAGTCTGGACAGGACTAACCAAACCCAATTGCCTCAGCTTGTGGAACAAAGCGGTGTAGGTTTCTCCCAACTCCGTGAAAGTTCTCTGCTTCCGCAACCTGTCATTCCTAGCATCTGGATTTCCCCGGAAGCCTGCCCCTGAAGGGTTTCTATACGCCCTCGGTGGAGGATAGGTGTTTTGTGGTGGTGCATATATGTTCTGGGGAGC
Organism: Nicotiana sylvestris; assembly: GCF_000393655.2. Classification (NCBI taxonomy): domain Eukaryota; kingdom Viridiplantae; phylum Streptophyta; class Magnoliopsida; order Solanales; family Solanaceae; genus Nicotiana; species Nicotiana sylvestris. The sequence continues at coordinate 165,908,315 of NC_091064.1, read as the reverse complement.
CGGCGCGCGCCATTGTGGGCGAACCGGAGGCTGAGTGTATGCTTGGGCCTGGTGTACGGAACAATGTGGTTCTCGAGGCGGATAGAAATTTTGTGGTGGGTTGTATGGGTAGTTTGACCTGTGAGGTCTGGGTTGGTTGTAGTGCGGCCTGCCAGCCCTGGACCAACTGCCTGCCTCGATCGTGGCAACCTCTTCTTTCTTTCTTCTCAGCGCACCTCCCGTGCCGCTTTGAATAGCCTGGGTTGTGGCTTTGAGTGCCGAATAGTTCAAGATTTTGTCAGACCTCAGACCCTCTTCTATCATGACCCCTATCTTGACCACCTCGTTGAAAGATTTTCCAACTGTTGTCACCAAGTGACCAAAATAGGTTGGATCCAGTGTCTGCAAGAAATAGTCCACCATCTCTCCCTCTCTCATGGGAGGATCGACTCTAGCTGCTTGCTCTCTCCAGCGGAACCCGAACTCGCGAAAACTTTCCCCGGGTTTCTTCCCAGTTCTCAATAATGTGAGACGGTCAGGGACTATCTCGAGATTGTACTGGAAATGACCTGCAAAAGCCTGCGCCAGATCATCCCACGTGTACCACCTGCTGGAATCCTGCCTGGTATACCATTCTAGTGCAGATCCGCTCAGACTTTGGCCGAAATAAGCTATCAGCAGCTCATCCTTGCCGCCTGCCCCCCTCATTTTGCTACAGAATCCCCGCAAATGTGCCATGGGATCACCGTGCCCTTCATATAAATCAAACTTAGGCATCTTGAACCCAGCCGGGAGTTGGACGTCTGGGAAAGGGCACAGATCTTTGTATGCTACGCTGACTTGATTGCCCAGCCCGTGCAAGTTCCTGAAGGACTGCTCCAGGCTTTTGAACTTTCTCAATACTTCATCCTGTTCAGGGGCCTTAGCCGGCTTCTCAATCTCTGCCGGCACTTCCAAATGTGGATTGTAAGCCTGTGGTTCGGGGGCATGAAACGTAGGCTCGGGGGGGTAGTATTGTGTATCGTGAGCCTGAAACAATGGCTCACTGGTCGTTCTTTGCAAAGGGGCTGATGTTGGTCCCACAAAAATGGGAATATTGGGTGTTGGGAGAGGTTGATGGGGTGGTGGAGCTTGGGAATCATGAGGGCTTCTTTCTTGATGATAAAGGGGATTTGGGCGGCTTGTGGAAGGGCCAGAGTGAGGGTATTCCGGCATGTGCCCCAGTGTTTCAGGGCTCTTTTGTGTTTTGGCTATGGCTAGCTGCATTGCATTCATCTCTAGTCCCATCCTTTCAATCTTTTCCATCGCTTCTTTTAGCAACTGGCTCATCGGCCTCTCTTCCTCATTACTATTCTCTGAAGTAGTCATGCTGGTTGCTATCGGTCCCTTGGATCTGGTTTGATAGGAGTGTGCTGCCAGAGTTCTTTAACAACTAATTTGTTTGATTCAGACAACAACAAACTTTGTTAGTGTTAGAGTCGTAACAGATTTGATCATAACACATAGAGGATGCAATGCACCTAGGCAGTTAATCGTTTCTACATGCTTTGCCTCAAACAACATACGTCATCCCGGTTTGCTCATTCATCCCTTTTTAAAGTACTTTGGGAAACCCTGTGTTTTATTTTGTATTTTTATTTTTATTTATTAAAAGCGGTCGAATCTTATGGGGATTGCCTACGTATCACGTCCCCGCGTGAATCAGACCAGGCGTAGTTCTGCCTTAAAGTAAAGAAACACAAAATTCTTGTGAAATCGTTAAATTCATTCTCAAAATTTTGCTATTACAAATTACTTCAAGCAAGGAATAGCAATAGTACAGACTCCACAGTTCTTAACCCGTTTTGACTAAAAGAAAAGAAAACAACATATGGAAAAGCAACAAAGCCAAATAAACAAGACTCAACCAAAGATTAATTTTCCAACTTAGGGGCCCGCGAGGCATCATTCGGCCTTTCCGCGGCCCTTGGTGTGAGGTCCCTCTGCAGGCTTTTCAACTCATTCATGATTCGGTGGACGCAACCCATGATGGAAACAAGGAGGGTCTTCCGAGGCATTTGCTCGCATGCCAGGCATCTCATGTAGATGTAATGCCCAATCTCGTCGATCCTTCCTCGAATGTTGTCCCTTTCTGCGAACAAATGCCTTATCTGTCGGTTCTTCAATCCCAGTGTTTGCGCATTGTTG